>NC_134540.1:65099192-65402222 GCF_050624435.1 Tenrec ecaudatus | reverse complement strand
TTGCTCCTAAGCTGACCCACTTTGTCGTGAAGCCCAGATTTTGGCACAAGGGGCCTTATGAGGGATAATGGTCCTCGGCTTCGTTCCTCATTAATGGCTTTAATTGGACCTAAGGTTATCTGGCAGGGCAACTTCTACCACGCATGCTGGGCAAATCCCCTCCCCACTGGGCCCAGTCATTAGATAGATTTGGTGGTGGCGGGAGGGGAGCTTCAGGGATGCTGCTTTCTCTTGCTCCATTTAGTGGAGAAATCTAAGCAGAGGGCTAAGTGACAGTGCCAACCATCTGCAAATGGCCTGTGTGGCTGGAGCAGACCCACTAGGATGAACTCTGGTTCTTCTTTACCTAGATCCACCCGCAGCCTTGACCTTCCCCATCAGCCCTCTGGATGAGGGAGATGCCTGATTGAAGTCTTCTAGCAGTCAGTTACTCTAAGGCATCCAAGCCACGTGCTGCAGATTGTGATTTCTGACTTTTCAGACATCTGGGGGGTGGGATGCACAGTCTGGATCCAGGGGCAGGAACCACAGTTCCATACAACCCGGACCACTAAGTCGTATGTTCTCCATTGAGCTCCTGCAAAGAGTGAAGGGTGAAACGGAATGATAATATTTCGAGAGCATTCGGCATATAGGTATCAATTGAAAGCTGAAGTTTAGACGTTGTACAAACTTCCTTTCAGTTTTTTAAACTTAGGAGAACATGCTATTATTGCAGTGTTGTGACACAGCCCCTCTTACTCTGCTTTGTCACTCCCACACAGTGACTGGACACGACTATGCAAAGAACATGCCTGTGGTCCCTCAGGGGGTTGGACAGCTTACTGCTAGTATGCAATTTAGGTGTACGGAACCTGTGATTGTTAAGGATATGTGTCAACTTGACTGGACCACTACGGCCAGTGGTTTGGCAGTTATGTAATGATGCCATTTGGCGGTTATATAACGATGTATTCATCCTCTATTTTGTGATCTGCTGTAATCATCTTTCATTCAGGAATTTGTCCTGAACCTAGCCTCTAGGCCGGTGGTTATGGTCCCATTGGAACTGAGTTGTCCATTATGTTTTAATGAGGCAGGGTTAGACAGGGTTCTCTAGAGAGACAAAACCAGATTGCTGATAATTTTAGATATATATATTGATAAAGATAGATAGATACATAACACAAGAAATGAACTGTTAAATTATATATACACAGATAGATATATAATACAAGAAATGAACAGTTAAATTATAAATCAGTACAAATGGCTCAGTGCAACTCACTCCCATGAGAGAGTTGTGAGACACTGGCAGTCCTTCAAGTCTTGAGGGCCTCCAGGTAGTCCTCTGTAGAGAGAGCTAGGCTATCCCAGCACAGGCAGCAAACAGCAAGGCAGGTCACCAACCGTCAGCCAGGTCACCAACAGTCAGTCCCCAACTCCAGAGATGTACATTCTAATTTTCTGGCGAGTCGGGTTTTAAAGAGGCCTCAAATCACAACGACATAGTCCATAGGTTAGGTGTCCCACAGGTAGTGTGGCTTGAAAATTGAGGCACAGAACAAGCAAGGCAGCTGCACACTGGTCAGATGATCAAAGAGCGAGAGACAAGAAAGGCAAGGCTTGCCAAGCCATTTATCTCTCTGCCCTTCAATTAATCCCACATGTGTTTATCGGCCAGGCTGGCACAATAAACTAACTACCTCCATTAGGGTGGGAAATATCTTGAGAGGTTGTCATCTGACTTGCTGACTTAAGTTTGTCAACCCCTCTAACCATGTGAGTTAGGAGAAGCCTTCAGCCTGAGCCTCCACACCATGTGAGCCATTTCATTGACAGTGGGTGAATGCTGTGATCGATGGGAGTGCTTTACAGAACCCAAAGGGGAGAGAGGGCACTGAGGAGAGGAACAGTCGCTGTTGGAGATCATGGAGTGTGACCGCAGTTTGGAAAAGGTTTACATGTAAGACATCTTAGCCAGCTTTGTCCTGATCCTTATAAAATACAGTATTGATTCAAATCCTTACTGTATTATAAGTGCGAAGTGTCCTGTGTAAAAGAATGAACGCATTGCCTAGGAATGGAGGGGCATGGGAGCTCCCGCTTGCAGCTAGTGTCCTTTGATGAGCAATTAGACAATATCAATTACATAGTCAGCCCTTCCTCTTCTAGGTGTGAACATACCCCTCCAGTGTTCCCTGATGCTAACATTTATATTGGTGTGGTACAGTTGTCACAACTGTTTAATTAGAATCGATACATTATTACTAACTGAAGTCTATATCTTACTAGTTTTTGTCCAATGTCTTTTTCTATTCTAGGATCCAACCATACACTTTCCTGTCATGTCTCCTTTGACGCTCTAGAGGGTAAATGTGCTTGTCTTGAACGAAATCCTAGTTTTTCAGCCTTCCCTTGTTTCTAATGATCTGACAGAGCTAAGAAGTACTAGGGAGTGCTCGCTTCGGCAGCACACACTAAAACTGGAACAATACAGACAAGATTAGCATGGCCCCTGTGCAACGATGACACACAAATTCGTGAAGCGTTCCATATTTTAAAAAACCAAGTATTAGACAAGCACTTTGTAGATTGTTCCTTAACTGCTATCTGTCTGATTTTTTTCTTATGCTTCAACTGGAGATTTGAGGCCCGGAGAGGAGGAAGACAGTAGTAAATTGTGGTTTCAGTGTATTGTACCTGCCTGATGTTGTCAAATTTCTCCACTCAGGCATATATGAGCGGGCTTCAAATATTCATAGAAAATTTCCAACATCTTTTTATTCCATTTCCACCAAAAAACCTGAAGCCCCACTATACACATACCTATAAAGATGTGTTTTAATCTGTTTATATTTAAGCTAAAAGGTGTACTCAGACCGATGTCTTCAGCTTCAATTGAGCCCCACGAGGGGCATGTTCACCTTCCTCACTTACATCTGGAGGGACCCTGCAGTGTAGTAGTTACCTGTTGGGCTACCACCCTCCAGGCCAGCAGTTCAAGAGCATCAGCTTCTTTGTGAGAGAAAGATGGAGCCGTCTACTCCTCTAAAGAGTTACAATCTTGGAAACTCAGGGGCAGTTCTGCTGTGACCCTCGGGGCCACTATGAGTCAGACTGAACTGGACAGCAGTGAATTTTGAGTTTCTTGGGTTCCCTTGCATCTCTGAGAACCTTCACTCCATCCTCTAGTAGTCATTCACCTGACGGTTCATTTCAGTGTGCTCCTTTAGAGGCTTCAGGATTGTTAACACATAACCCCAAAGCGCACAGGTGAAACACTGAGCGGCTAACAGAAAGGTTGACAGTTCGAACTACCCGTGGCTCACAGGAGAAAAGACTTCATATAGTTCTTTCCTAAAATTACCACCTTGGAAACTTTCTGGGGGCAGTTCCACTTTGTCTTCCAGGGTCCTTGTGGGTTGGATTCAACTCAATGGCACACAGCAACTTTCATGGGCAAATAACTGTAACAAGGGGAGATGCATGGTTCCTTCTACCTTTCAATGTAAACTTTAAGGTCTCCATCCATTTCCAAAGTAGAGTAGGCTGGTGTCTTTCCCACTCAGCCCTGTTTGTGAGATTGTCTCTACACACTTTCCATACGGTTACACTCTTTTGCCACATTCAGCATTTCACCCTGGGATCCACTGGCTCACTAGACAGTGCTTTAATCTGCATACATTAAAGTTCATTCTTTGCGCCATGAAGTTTTGTGTTTTTTTAATAAATCAATAGTGTCGTGTACTCATCATTAAGCATCATAGAGATACCATCATCGCAGATGGTTTGTGAAGAATGGGAATTCCAGAACATTTAATTCGGCACACATAGAATCTGTGCAAAACCCGAGAGGCCGTTTTTGAAACATATCAAGGGGATACTGAGTGATTTAAAATCAGGAAAGGTGTTTATCTGGGTTGTATCTTTTCACCACATTTATTCAGTCTGTATGTTGAGCAAATAGTCGGATAAGCAAATAACACGGCATCTGGATCACAGGAAGACTCATCAGGAACGCACAATATGCAGAAGACACCACCATGCTTGCTGAAAGCGAAGAAGACATGAGGCACTAACTGATAATATCAAGATCAAAGGCTACAGCCTTCAGTATGAATTGTACCTCAACATAAGGCAAATAAAAGACCTCCCAACTGGACCAATAAGCAAGATACGATAAGCAGAGAAAAGATGGGAGTTGTTAAGGATCTCATATATTTGGATCCACCACCAATACCCATGAAGTCAGCAGTCAGTCATCAAATGACATATCACATTGGCCCAGTCTGTTGCAAAAGACCTCCGCAAAGTGTTTTAAAGCAAATATGTCACCTGAGGCCAAAGCTGAACAGACCTCAACCTGTGGTATTTTCAACTGTTTCATCTGCAGGCAAAAGCTGGACAGTGGGTAAGGAAGAACCAAGAATTGATGTGTCTGACAATGGTGCTGGCAAAGGATATGGAACAGACCATGCATGGACTGCCAGAACAGGGAGCAAGTCTGTCTTGGCAGAAGTAAAGCCAGAATGTTCCTTGGAAGTAAGGACGGTGAGACTTTGTGCCATCCACTGTGGACATGTTACCAATCTTTGGAGAACATCGTGCTTGATAGAGAGCAAAGAGATGAATTGACACAACGCGAGGCAACACGGGCTCCAGCAGCACAGTGATTGTGTGGATGGCTCAGGAACAGACACCGTTCGCTTTGCTGTGTGTGGAGCTGCTTAGCATTGGAAACTGCTCAGTGGCACTCAAGAACGACATAGCACCAGGCAAAATAGTATCACCGCTCTGAAAAATGGCCCTTGTTTCACTGAATCAAACTTCTTCGCATCTTAAGCAACTTTTTATTATGTTTGCCATCGCTGCAGTTCTGTTTTATTCACAATGTCATACAAAAGAAGCCTTTCAGATTAATGCATACTTAATACTATGCACTTAAGATTTGCATATATTTTTGTATGGCTGATACCTCATTCATTTTTATAGCCAAATAGTGTTTCATTGAATGGATATACCACAGCTTGTTTATCCATTCTCTCATTGAAAAGCATCTTGGCTCATCCTAGTTTTTTCTTATGATTGTAAGTTAGGTTGCTGTAGACATTTTAATGCAGGCTTTAAGTTTTCAAATCATTTGGGTAAATATTTTGGAGCTCAGTTTCTAGAATGTATGGCTAAATTCTAGCTTTTAAGAAACTTGCAAACTATCTCCCTTACATGACTCTGCCATTTTGTAGTCCCAGTGAATGAGCGTACTGTTTAATTCCACATCCTGACTAGTAAATGGCCTTCTCATTTTGGAGACTCAACATCCTAATAGATATGAACATCACTTTTGTCTATGAGTTTGTCTTATGGCAGTGGCTGGCATGTTGCTATGGTACTGGAAGCTATGCCACCCATAATTCAAACACCAGTAAGGTTATCAACGGAAGACACAATTCAGAAGCACTTTCAGACTAAGGCAGAATAGGAAGAAAGTCCTGGTGATCTACTTCTGAAAATTAACCAATGAAAACCCAATGTATCACAGAAGAATATTGTCCAACATAATGCTGGAGGATGACCCCTTAGCCTGGGGGATACTCACAATATGCAATGGTTGCAACAATGGGGTTGAGTATATCAATGATCATGAATATGATGTAGGAAGAAACAAGGTGTGTTAGTTACTGTCAACTTGAAGTGTAGGGTAGAGTCTAGCCTGTCAATCAGGTCACGGCCTTAGAGTGCCTCCTTGTGGGTATGACCTCCTCATAAGGAGGGTCCTGGCAACCTCTGATCTATCTCTGACTTCTCCTTCTTGTTGAGAGCCATGCTGAGCCCTGTGCAAACCCTGTCATGCTTCCACTGCCATTGGATCCACAAGACCTTGCACCGACCAGCCTGTGATCTCCCTCAATTTTTCATCATTCCATGTGGCTAGATCAGTCTGAAGAGGGACTTTGGGATTATTATTGGACTTATGAACTTGAGTTGGATTAAGCTGGGCTGTTTTCTCCATGTACAATTACTTCTTGATAGAAAGCCCTTTCTTACACCTATATGAGTATCTCTGGATTTGTTTCTCTAGGCAACCTGGCCTAACACACAAGGTTTCATTCTTTTACCCAGGAGATCACCATGAGTATGAGCTGACCAAATGACAACAAACAAGAAATAGGTATGAGGCCTTATCTCAGTGTTTTAGTGTAGAGTTCTCTAATAACAAATGCATGGAGTCTGATGGGCCGGCGAGTTAGGTATTGGGCGACCAGCCTCCACGTCAATCACTCTGCAGGAGAAAGATGAGACTGCCTGCTCCCCACAGAGATTTACAGTCTCCAAAACCCTGTTTGGGTCTCTGAGTCAGATTCGGCTCCAATGGCATTGGGTTGGTTTGGGGTTTAATGACAAATGGTGTTGGACATCTTTTCTCAGACTTATTTGCCATCTGCAGCTCTTCTTTTTGGAAGTATCTCGTCAGACCTTTCTTCTGCCCATCTCTTTTTCTTTTTACTGAGTTTTAAGAATTTTAAAAATATACAAGCCTTTGAGTGGATGTGGAATATGCAGGCTTATAATAATCTGAAAACGTTTGAAAAATTGTTTAAGTCACAAGAGAAAGGCGAGGGTAGGGGTGAGGCAGAGGGAACAGCATAGCCTCTGGAGATTTTTCCAGCTTCTGGATTTGATCTTTATTAGTGGTCTGATATCCCCGCGTTTCAGTGTCTCCCTAAAAAACAAACAAAAAATATTGCTGCCCCGTCAGTTCCAACCCGAGACCCTGTAGGACAGAGAAAAACTGCCCCATGGGGTTCCCAAGGCTGTAAGTCCTTATCGAAGCAGACCTCCACATATCTCTCCTGTGGGGAAGCTGGTGGGCTTGAACCACTGACCTCTTGGTAGGCAGTCAAGGGCTTACCTACTGCACCACCAGGACTCCCTCCCTCTGAAAAAGTAGTCATTGCACAATATCTAACTTAGAGAGTGGGCGTAGGAACCAATTGAAGTGATGCATGAAAATTGCTGCTATGTAATAAAGGTTCTTTAAACAGTGGCTTATCTTAGCCAGGTTCACCTGGTGAGCAGGTGGCTGAACCAGAACACAGATCTAGAGAGTTCTTTCAAAGCTGATGCCTTTCCCACACTGTCCCCACTAGAGGGCAGCATTGGAAATCAAGCAGCCCTGGGTGCCAATTTTACCTCTGCTACCTACTAGCGGGGAGACCTGGGGAAGGTGACTTTACCTCTCTGAACATCCGTTTACTCAGCTGTAGATGAACCAACATACCAAAAGAAAAGTCTAGCACTATCTCAGGGACAGAGTAGATCACACACACACACACACACACACACACACACACACACACACACCCTCTATGAGTCAGAATTTCATTTATATGTATATATTTTAAAAAATAATGTACCTTGGTATACTGGTAAGATTTCCAGACACTTTTCTGATGTTGGCATTACAATATTGAGTGACCTTGGGTAGGTCTCTACTTCTCAGAACATGAGAGGCTTTGTACTAGAGCATTGGAATCACTAGAAAAGCTTTTAAAATACCAATAAAAATGATAAAATAGGCACATGAATGGTAACATAACACCCTGGAGAGGACGAGAAGGGAAAGACATGTTTGAAGGAGTTTAACTGAACCAGCAATGCTTTCTTCCTTAAAGAACATTTGAAACAAAGGTTTAGAGTTGACAACTCTATGTGGTAGAGTATAATGGAAATGGAAATTATTCTTTAGATGTTTTAAAGAGAGAAAAGAAGTCTAAAAGACACCGAGGGGGGGGATGTATTTGGTGAGGGCATTGCAGGCAGAAACACGTGAACATAGACACAAAGGAAGAAAGGTATGGGGTTCTCCAAGACACTGCTAATGCAGTAAGGTTCAAGAAAGGGAGTGGCTGAGGTCAGCATGGAGGGAGTCAGGTCAAGGAGGGCCGTAGGGATCTGTCTGCAGGTGGGGGGAGGGGGGTGGTCATCAGATAACTGTATGCAGAGTGACTTTACTCTTGATAAACCATTCATTGGTTTGCTCTTCCTTCATTCTTTTGCTTCCCCACTGTCTTCCTAATGCCATGCCAGTCCTGTACTGAGCACTCCCAAGTCAATGATGCAAGGGGTGAGCGTCCTCCTTTCTCTGATGGAGAAAGCAGATTCTGATATTTTGGTGCAGTCCATATCTTAATGTGGTCTTTTAAGGCAGTCTTAGTCTTCCCTCCAAATGACTGGGTGGGGATATGCAAATGAAGTGTTTGTGGCCCACCAAGGGGACCAGATAGCTTGCAAATAATGTACATAAGGTGTGTGGCATCCTTCTGAGAGTGGGATCATGCAAATAAGTTGTCTAGGACCCTAAAGAAAAACCACTAGTCTTAAAATTTGCCAACTCTGGGTGGAGAAGGGGACTCTATAACCACCAAGAGACAGAGTCCAGAATGGAGCATGCTTTTTGGCTTCAGGGTCCCTGGGCTAAAGACACAGGGAGAATTGTAACGTCAAAGGAGAAGGCGAGAGATACCAAGAATGGGCAGCAGAGAAAGAATGCCATCAAAATCATTTCCAGCAGAAGCAGGAAGATGGCAGAACAGCAGGAGACCCACAAGAGACTGGTAGGAGATAGTTTTGGGCTTCCCAGGCCTATCAAGAAAAGTAAATTTTACTGGGCCAAGGCTCACCGGCAGAGCAGGGTGCCTCTGGGCACTTCTTGGCAAAGTCAAAGGAGCTTTGTAACTCTTAGCAGAGAATAGGAGAGGCTGGGCCAAGGGGTAGTGGACCAGAGAGAGACCCGCCTGGGAAAAGAAAAGGCTGCATGGGTCTAAGAATGATAAACCGTGGCCATTGCAACAAATGATCAAACCCAGGAGAGCAGGAGACAGCTGGAGTTTGACTTGGTGAGAAGATTGGCAAGAAGGTGTTTGTTCTCTGCCTTACAAGGGCCAGACTGGGGAAGTTGTTGGAGACGATTCTCTTTCCTTCTCGGAAGTTGGAGCTCAGACACCTCTGCCGCTGCAAGCTCACAGTGATAAAATTGCTGTTGCTAGGTGCCAGTGAGTCACTTTTGGACACCTAAGGAACCCATGTGACAGACTAGAACCGGGCTCATAGGGCTTTTAATGTCACCATTGTTTTAGATGTTGGTCACTGTTTTGGAGATATATATATATGGATACCCTCAATCATATTATATCCATATATATATCCATATATATATCCCCAATCATATAGGGTCTTTGTCCTATTTTGTTAAGGGTCTTTATTAAGGGTCTTTGTGTGTAGGATTTTGTCAAAGCGCTTTTCTGCTTCAATTGACATCATCCTGTATTTCTTTTCTTTGTTTTATTTGGCTTGATGGATGACATTGACTTTCTAATGTTGAGCCATCCTTGCAACAGACTCAAAAACGCAAACTCACTGCCATTGAGTTGACTGTGACTCGCAGCAGCTCGAATAGGACAGGGTATAACTGTCCCTGCAGGTTTCCGAGACTGTAAATTGTTACGGAAGTAGAAAGTCTCTTTCTCCTGAGGGGTGGCTAGTGACTTTTATGGCTGACCTTGAAGTTCGCAGTCCAATTCCTAACCCACCACACTGCCAGTGAATCACACTTAATCATAATGTTCTCTTTTTCTCTTTTGATATATTGTTGTATGCTATTAGCTAGGATTGTGTTGGGAAATTTTGCATCTGTATTCATGAGAGATAGTGAACTATAATTTTAATTTTTAGTAATATCTGGAGACCTGGTTGTATAGTGGTTATGCATTGGGTTGCTAACTTCAAGGTCATCATTTGAAAACCACTAGCAGGAGAAAGATGAGGCTTTCTGCTCCTGAAAAGAGTCCGTCTCAGACCCACAGGGGCAGTTCTAGCCTGTGGTGTAGGGTCACATTGAGTAGGCACCTATTTCATGGCAGTGAGCTTGGTTTGGTGAGATAGGCTTATTTTGCTGCTCTTTCTAACTATTGGAGATGTTGGGTTAAGGTGTTGATTTTGATTCTTTCTTTTTTGGATGTGCTTGTTTATTGCCATATATTGTCATCTGAGGACTGCCTTTGCTCTGCCCCAAAGACAGTATTGGACTTTCATTCTCATTTGATTTTTCTAAAAACATTTTATTAGGGACTCATACAACTCTTATCACAATCCATACATACATCAATTGTGTAAAGCACATCTGTACATTCATTACCCTCATCATTTTCAAAGCATTTGCTCTACACTTAAACCCTTTGCATCAGGTCCTCTTTTTTTCCCTTCCCTCCCCCCTCCCCCCTCCCCCCTCCCTCATGAGCGCTTAATAATTTATAAATTATTATTCTGTCATATCTTGCCCTGTCCGACGTCTCCCCTCACCCCCTTTTCTGCTGTCCATCCCCAGGGAGGAGGTCACATGTAGATCCTTGTAATCGGTTCCCTTTTTCCAACCCCCTCTCCCTCTACCCTCCTAGTATCGCCACTCACACCCCTGGTCCTGAAGGTATCATCTGCCCTGGATTTCCTGTGCCTCCAGCTCCTACCTGCACCAGTGTACATCCTCTGCTCTATCCAGACCTGCAAGGTAGAATTCGGATCATGACAGTGGGGCGGAGGGGGCGGGGGGAGAGGAAGCATTTAGGAACTGGAGGAAAGCTGTATTCTTCATCGGTGCTGCATCACACCCTGACTGTCTCATCTCCTCCCCTAGACCCCTATGCAAGAGGATCTCCAGTGGCCGACAAATGGGCTTTGGGTCTCCACTCTGCATGCCCCCCTTCATTCACTATGGTAAGATTTTTTTTGTTCTAATGATGCCTTATACCTGATCTCTTCGACACCTTGTGATCACACAGGCTGGTGTGCTACTTCCATGTGGGCTTTGTTGCTTCTGAGCTAGAAGGCCACTTGTTTACCTTCAAGCCTTTAAGACCCCAGACGCTATCTCTTTTTATACCCGGGCACCATCAGCTTCCTTTGCCACATTTGCTTATGCACCCATTTGTCTTCAGCAATCAAATAATGGAGGAGTGCACCCAATGATAGGATTTTTTGTTCTTTGATGCCTGATAACTGATCCCTTTGGAACCGCGTGACCACACAGGCTTGTGTGTTCTTCCATGTGGACTTTGTTACTTCTGAGCTAGATGGCTGCTTGTTTATCTTTAAGCCTTTAAGACCCCAGATGAGATATCTTTTGATAGCCGGGCACCATCAGCTTTTTTCACCACATTTGCTTATTCACCCGCTTTGTCTTCAGCGGTTGTGTTGGGAGAGTGAGCATCATAGAATGCCAATTTAATAGAAGAAAGTATTCTTGAATTGAGGGAGTACTTGAGTAGAGACCCAATGTCCTTCTGCCACCTTAATACTAAACCTATAAATATAGGCACATAGATCTATTTCCCCATCCTCATATATATATATTTGCATATGTACATGTCTTTGTCTAGACCTCTATAAATGCCCTTTGCCTCCCAGCTCTTTCCTCTATTTCCCTTGACTTTCCTCCTGTCCCACTATCATGCTCCATCCCCACCTGGGTTTCAGCAATACCTCTTCGTTACATTACCCTTCATCATGCCCTACCAGGCCTGGCACACCCACCTCACCACCAATTTGGATCATTTGTTGTTCCCTTGTCCCTGTGTTTGTTGACACCACTTCCTTACCCCCCATCTCCCCCAAACCCATTTCCCCCCGAAACTGTTGGTCCTGTTCTAATTTGATTTTATTTCTTCTATTTTTGAGGAGTTTTAAAGCAGTGTGTTACTCAACGTCCATGTGTTTTGTCTCTTCTCCTGATCTTTCCATTGTTGATTTCTAGTTTTACATGATTATAATCTGAGCAGATGATCTGTAGTATTTAAATGCTTTTAAGCGTATTGAGGCTTGCTTTGTAGCCAGATGTACTGACCATTCTGGAGAATATTCCATGTGTACTGGAAAAGAATGTGTACTGTGTTGTTGGGTCACATGTTCTGTATAGGTCTATGAGGCCAAGTGGTTGATTGTGTTGTTTTGTACTTCTTTATCTTTGTTGAGTTTCCCCATAGGGTTTTCTTGGCTGTAATTTTTATGAAAGCAGATCACTGAGTGGATAAGCATTGCCAAAAGCCAAGTGCTTAATTGTTGTGCCTAGATTATAGTACTTATTAATTGCAAGTATGATAGATTACTCTAGAACCAGTAAAGAATTGAGTGACAAGGACATCAAATAAGGCTTGTAGCAATAGTCCAGGAGGAAGATTTTTAGGATGTGGACCTGGGGAGGGTTAGATAAGATGATGAAGAAAAGATAGTTTAAAAATAATTTAGTAGGTGATGCTTGGTTGGATGAGGTTGAGGGGAAGGGAAATCAAATCGTCAATGACATCTTTCATCTGCATACCTGAAGGTCGATGATGTCACACTTTGTGATGACTAATGTCTTCCGTGCCTGTCTCTTACATTTTTAATATTTATTAAGTTCTACTAGCATAAGCAATTATTATAGTTTGCATTTTCTTTACATTTTATTGTGTTGTGGATGAAAGTTTACAGAGCATATAAATTTTCCATTCAAACTAGTGTTTGGTGACATTAGTTACAACCCCCTAAGTATTTCTCCCTGGGCTTTGCATTTCCATTCATCCTTCTTTCCTGACCCTTCTTGCCTTCTGAACCATCTGTTTGAGCAAATGCTGCCTTTCTACTTTCATATGGCTGATTGTTCTGAGATATAGGTTCCTGACGGGTGTTATTGTTTACTTTATACGCCCATCTATTGTTTTCCTGAAAGATAATTCCCAGGAGTGGATTCAGTTTCAGGTTTGAAGGGTGTCTTAGTCTTGGAGGTTCCACTGTCTCTATCAGGCTAGTAAGTCTCGTCTTTTTTATGATTCTGTATTTTGTTCTATTCCCTGCACCCCTGCCCCCCATCTTACCCAAGACCTTCTATTGTGAGAACAATCAGGCTGGTTGGTAGTGAGAGCAGGCACCACTTCTGGTCTCCTAAGAGCAGAGGTTCACACAGTACATTCGTGCTTCAGACTACTTGTTACCCTAAGTCTTTTATTTTCTTCACACATCTTTGCTCTGAGTGGAGGAAGGCTAATAGATGACTGCTCAAAAACGTTTACAACCTCAGTAAATACCACAGTGGGATGCAAAACATTGTCTTTGTGGACTCTGCTATGTCAACGGACCTAGATGTCCCCCAAGACTACGTGGTCCTAACCCCCCAGACTCATTCCCTCAAGGGACTTGGTTATGGCTAAGAAGCATTCGTAACTTTTCTCTCTGCATGTTCTACATGCATATGTTTGTAAGACATACAAATTCAGTGCCAATCTCTGTATGTGTGGGTAGACTCCCATTACCAGCCCACGGCTGTTCAGCTTGCACGACTACCTATGTATCCACTTGCAATCATGGTTCGTTGTTCCTGTAATTGCAGGGTTGTGTAGGTAACAGTATTTACACTATTACCTTTGCACACGAGCACAATCCCAGGTCTTCCTTTGCTTTGGTCATGTTGTGCTGACTTCCTTCCTATTGTATAATGCCTTTCCTTTCACCCAAGTTCATATGGATCTACTCTGTAGTGATTTTCCTTCCCTTTCCCTTCCATCCTTAGTAATTATTTAAAGAATGCTTC
The DNA here is from genome assembly GCF_050624435.1 of Tenrec ecaudatus. Taxonomy (NCBI): domain Eukaryota; kingdom Metazoa; phylum Chordata; class Mammalia; order Afrosoricida; family Tenrecidae; genus Tenrec; species Tenrec ecaudatus. Next base: position 65,388,622 of record NC_134540.1, on the reverse strand, counting down.
TGTGTAATAAATCTTTCCTCAACATTTTATAAAAGTGGTCTTATACAATATTTGTCCTTTTGTGATTGAATTATTTCACCCGGCATACTGTGCTCCAGGTTCATTCACGCTATGAAGTGTTGGACAGATCTGTCATTAATCTTTAACATTGTGAACTCTCACCTCGTGTATGTGCCATAGTGTGTCTATTCATTCCATGGGCACTTAGGTTGGCTTGATTTCCTTGTTATTGATAACAATGCTGTGATAAACATGGGTGTGTGTATATCAATTTGTGTTGCAACTCTTATTTCCCTAGGGTATATACCTGGTAGTGAAATGGCTGCATCATATGGTACTTCTATTTAAGTACAACTTTTTAAGGAAATGTCATTCTGTTTTCCACAGTGGGTTTAGAGTTCTAATCTCTTTACAACCTTGCCAGCATTTGTTGTTTTCACCGCAGATATTGCATTGAAGTGAAAAATAAAAGTAGATGTATATTAATTGTTTTTGAAAACTAGAAAATGACTACTGTTACACTACTTTGAAGTCTCTGAGCAGCACAAACAGTTGAGCGTACAGCAACCTAGTAGCATGTTGGCAGTTCAAATCCACCAAGAGGCATCCTGGAAAGAAAGGCCCAGAAGTTTGTTTCCAAAAGGTCACTGTCATGAAAACCCTTCTGTCCCTATCAAACCCTGGTCCCTATCAAAGAATGTTTCCGTGTAACAAACCTTTGCTTAGCATTTTATAACAGTGCTCTTATACAATCTTTGCCCTTTTGTGATTGACTTACTGTACTCAGCATACTCTAGAAAGAATTCTATTCGAATAGACATGGAGTACAGTTCTATTCTGATACAAATGGGGTCACATGAGTCAGAGTCAAGTCGATGGGAATGAGTATTCAGTCTCTGGGTGACACAAACCTGGCTGGCACAAAGCTGACTGTTTAAACTCATCCAGCATTGCCGTTGAAGTAAGATGTGACAATCAGTTCTTGTAAAGATTACAGTCAAGCAAACCCTATTGAGTAGTAGTTCTACCCATAACACATGAAGTCACTATGAATTGGAATTGACTAAATGGTCATAGGCTTGTTTGTATTTTTAGCTGCAGAAAACCTTGGTCCAGTGTGAGGATGCCAAGATTTCTCTCTTTTATGGTGAGTGCAGAATCTTTCTGGGAATTTTACTCATAGGTATAACCCCAAGAGAAATGGAAACATATGTCCACACAAAAACATACACCAATATCCAATAGCAGCATTATCCAGAATAGCCCAATGTAGGAACTACCCAGATCTCTAACAAATGAATAGAAAAATAAAATGTGATCTATCCCATATAGTAGATTATAATTCAGTCATAAAAAGAAAAGAATTACAGAGACATGCTGCAACATGGATGAACCTTGAAAACATGATGCTTTGTGAAAGGAGACTGATACCAAAGGCCATATGTTATATGACTTCATTGATATAAAATGTGTAGAATAGGAAAATCCATACGAAGAAAAAAATAGATTCATGGTTGCCAAGGCCTTGGGTCAGGAAGGGATGGGTGTGATTACTAATGGGTGTGAGGTTTCTTTCTTGGGTGATGAAAAGGTTCTGGAATTAGATCATGGGGATGGCTGCACAATTCTGGGAATTTGCTTTAAAACACTGAATTATATACTCTACAAAGGTCAATTTGATCACATGTGAATTATCTGTCAAAGTGAAAGCTATGAAAAATATAAAGTTAGGAAAGAAGCAATGAGGACAAGACATGTAGTAGAAGTGAGGGTGGAGAGGTAGTTTTATGAATCAGGCCCAGATAGATTTTAGAATAAGCAGGAAATTCACCCTAGAAGAAATGCTGTTGTTCAAGAAGTGTTTGAAAGAGCTAGTGAAGAACGCGTATGCAGAGGTGGCTATGTTTAGAGGCATCATATGAGAAGCTAAGAGGAGATGTGACATCCATACAATCTCTTGTTCATGCACAAAAACCCTTGGTGAAATATATAAACATCAAGACAAAGATAGAAATTTTAAAGGGTGTGAGAGGAAGACACTCATTTAAAAAAACAAAAGAAAGATGACAATGGAGTAATATTTTAAAAACAATTAAGGAAAAAATTAAAACTTAGAAACTTAGATGTACTCACACTACCAGTTAAATGTGAAAATACAATATGACTTATCTATAGATGATATGCCACACACATGCTCACTTTAAAAACACTTTTGGAATGACTTCAATAGAGATGAAAATTAATTCAGAAGAATAATAGACATGGAATAAAAATGATCAAATATACTAGTGGAAGTTGCTATATAAAAAAGATAAAGGAGTGGGGTGGAAAGGGGGAACAGATTGCAAGGATCTACATATAACCTCCTCCTGGGGAATGGATAACAGAAAATCGGGTGAAGGAAGACATCGGACAGTGTAAGATATGACAAAATAATAATAAATAATAATAATAATTTATAAATTATCAAGGGTTCAAGGGAGGGACAAGTGGGAGGGAGAAGGGGCTTAATTGGAGAGCAAATGTTTTGAGAATGATGAGGGCAACAAATGTACAAATGTGCTCTACACAATTTATGTATGTATGTATTGTGGTAAGAGTTGTATGAGCCCCTAATAAAATGATTTTTTTCCCCACAGTGTCCTAAAATTATTTTTTAAATATAAAGGAAAACAATATTTATAACAATCTCAAAACTAAAATTGTGAACAATAGTGACCTGGTGGTTTATGAGATAGTGAGGTAAAAAGACTAAGGAGATATGAGATATAAGGGGAAGAATGATACTTTTATTTGTATGTAGGGAAGATTTATATTTTCGCAAGTTTAGGAAATTAATAGAGACAAATAAACTTCTACATGGGTGTGTTAGTCCAGATAGACTAGAGAAACAAATCCAGAGACACATATATGTATAAGAAAGAGCTTTATTAAAAAAGCAGTTGAATATTGAAAAAGCATCCCAGCCCAGTCCAGATCAAGTCCATAAGTCTGATATTAGCCCATATGTCTGATACCAATCAATAAATTTCTCTGCAGGCTCACTAAACACATGCAATATCACAGGCCAGTGGGTGGGAAGCCTTATGGATCCAGTGGTGTTGTAAGCATCTCAGTGCTGGCAGAGGTCTCCAAGTGGCTTCTCCAGCTCCAGAGGTGTGACTCTATCCTCCTCTCTCCACGTATCTTCTCTACAGGGATGTCTCCCCAGGAGTGAGCATGTGTCCCGCCTCCAGAGAGCTATTTATCTCCTGCGTGCTTCCAAATGAGGTCATCAAGCTGCTACCTGATTGACAGGCTAGACTCCATCCCTTCAATCTGAATCCTCAAATTGGCACCAGTTATGTAACTACCACAACCACACATTCTTTCAACCTCCAACTTTTTTTTTTTTAAAAACAATTCTGTCACCAGCTGTCCCTCCCATGGCATTCTCTAGTCTGTGTGCTGGGTTCGACAATTCATTGCAACAGTTACGCAGAACTCATCGAACAAACTCATGATTAGGGCACTTGTTAGGGACGTTGACAGAGTACAGATGCTCAGCACACCATCATTCAAACAGGACAGCCTCTTCTCACCCAGGCCTGAAAGCGGCCCCTCTCTAGTGTGTCTGTGCTCTGCCATGGCAACGTTGCAAAGCTGTGTTAGGGCTGCCAGAAGGTTCCCTAAAGACGCACCCCTCTGCCAAAAGCCTCGGCCCCAAAGCATTCAGCTCTAGTTTTGTGGATCAGCAAATCTAGTTCCCCGAGTTAAGTGCCTGGAGGTACCCCACTCCACAAGCTAGCCTCCTGCCCAGAGGCCTGGTGCACTTTCACACGCACGAAACATGATGGCAAATACCGTGGCTTGGGTCAAGTGTACCTTAGCCCTCTAAGTGACATTCTTCATCTTCAACGCTTTAAGGAGACCTTGGGCAGCAGATCTACCCAATGCAATGCATCATTTGATCACTTCACTGCTGCTTCCAAGCTGATTGTGGATCTAGGTAAGATAAAATCCTCCACTACTTCAATGTTTTCTCCATTTATCATGATGTTAGCTATTGGTCTAGCTATGGGATCTTTTGTTTTCTTTACACTGAGTTGTAATCCCGCTGCCATCCTTGATCTTCACCAGCCATAGAAGCAGCAATTGAAGTTAGCGATGTTGCTGGATTCAAGATCAACTTATGAAAACCTCACAGTCCTTTTCTATACCAACAGCAGGAGTCCCTGGGTGACACAATAGTTAACCATTGCCCAGCTAGGTGGAAGTCTAGCGGTTCAAACCTAGCAGCACCTGGGAAGAGCGACTGGAAATCCTTTTCTACAAAGATCGCAGCCTTGTCACCCCCGGAGGCACTTCTGCCCAACATACACGAGGGCACCATCCATTCCACCAAAACTAACATCATAAGAAATTGCAGACACACAAAAAAACTTTTTTTAAAAAAGGTATATTCACAATAGTAACAAATTTAAAACACATGGAAAATCATTTTAACCTTGTTACACTGTTCTCTAATGAAGGTCTCTCATGAAGAGCATAGAAAAGGATCTGAAATCTTGGGAACTATCTCATGCTCCTGGATGAGAGGATATAAAGTTATAGAGCTCAGATCCCACCCCACCCCCAATTAACCTACATGTCCATGCAATTCCAACCCCAACATAAGTTATATATGAAAGAATAATGGTCCGCATGCAAATGCGTTAACTTTCTAAAAGAAGATTTAAAAAGTGGGTACTATGTACTGCCAAGTATGAAAATATCTGGTAAAATCTTGGTCATAAGGAGTATGCTACTAATACAAAAGTAGACAGATCAAAAGCTAGTCCAGGGATTTCTAGACACACCTGAGTAAGATAGTAACTGAGGACATGAGAAGAATAGTGCCGCCAACCAATAGGGAAAATGGTGGGTCATTAAATAGATGGAGTTAGGAAACTAGCTCACTGTATCAAAAACATGCAGGGCGCCTGCATAAAACAGGATTAAAAGTTAGTATGTGAAAGGCAAAACCCTTTACTAGATAAAATTGAGAAAAGACTTTAAAATAAAATCCCAAGCAAAAGCCATTAGCCAAAACAATACTTGGTAAATTTCATTGTACCACAATTCAAGGCTCTTAATTCAACAGGGAAAAAATAACAGCAATGATAAATGGAGTAAATATATTTTCAATGCCTAAAATCAGCAAGATAAACATAGGAACTGATGTTTTGTAGAAAGGGTGAGCTACAGAGCAGGTGATTGACAAAAGACTAATAAACCTGTGAGTATTCGCCAACTCGTGGTGATCAGAGAAATGCAAATTAAAAGAATAATTATTAGAAAATACCTGTTATCCATGAGACCTGGCAAAAATGAAGCATTACACAACTGGGCTCTGAAAAGCTTGTGAGGAGCCATCTAAACTACAACTATTGCTCTCCCCCAATTCAGAGCAAAGAAGAATGAAGATCTTCAAAGGACTACTGGCCACGAGAAGCAGCCTGGACAATCCTGAGGGCAGAACTAGATACCACTGCTGACAGCTCGGGCGAAAGATGTGTAACACAACTCAAAATCTCAAAAACAGACCCGCCTTACCGGTCTGTTAAAGACGAGTGGAACATTCCCCTCCTCACCCCCACCCCTAACTAAGGTCCCTCGCCCCTCTTCCACGCTGAGACAGCACTCACTCCAGGGCTCAGCTTTCAGCCCTACAGAAGACAAGTCTGTAAGGTGAACAATAACACCAGCACTTATTAGAACAATCAATCATAGGAGATCAAAGGGGCAGCATTTGCCCAGGGACACATCTGAGAAGGCAGGATCGGGTGGGAAGGAAGGAGGAACAGAGCCATCAATTCCAGGAGGAAGTGGAAAGGGGGCTGTCACGTGGTGGAGATTGCCATCAATGTAATGCAACAAAAGGTGTACCAGTTGTTGACCGGGAAACCAATTTGCTCTGGACACGTTCACCCACATCCCCGTAAACAAACAAACAGCCACGCAAGTGCTAGTTCTAGAGTGCGGTATGCTGATGCTGCAAGCAAGCTGCTTCTAATCCCATTGCCAGTGAGTTGGTTCTGACTCAGAGTGACCCCATCATGTTTTCCAAGGCAGCAAATCTTTTTTTTTTTAAATCATTTTATTGGGGGCGCGTACAACTGCTATCACCATCCATCCATCCATCCATCCATCCATGTGTCAAGCACATTTGTATGTACATTTGTTGCCCTCATCATTCTCAAAACATTTGCTTTCTACTTGAGCCCTTGGTATCAGCTCCTCGTTTTTTCTCCTCACTCTCCCCCTCCCTCATGAACCCTTGATAATTTATAAATTATTATTATTTTGTCATATCTTACACTGTCCGACGTCTCCCTTCACCCACTTTTCTGCTGTCTATCCCCTTGGGAGGGGTTTATATGTAGATCCTTGTAATCAGTTCCCCCTTTCCAGCCTACCCTCCCTCAACCCTCCCGGTATCGCCAATCTCACCTTGAAGGGATCATCGGTCCTGGATTCCCTGTGTTTCCAGTTCCTATCTGTACCAGTGTACATCCTCTGGTCTAGCCAGATTTGTAAGGTAGAATTGAGATCATGATTGTGGGGCGTGGGGGGTGGGGGAGGGAGGATGCATTTAGGAACTAGAGAAAAGTTGTATGTTTCATTGTTGCTACACTGCACCCTGACTGGCTCGTCTCCTCCTGGACACCCTTCCGTAAGGGGATGTCTAGTTGCCTACAGATGGGCTTTGAGTCCCCACTCTGTACCCCCTCTCATTCACAATGATATGATTTTTTGTTCTTTGATGCCTGATACCTCATCCCTTCAACATCTCATGATCACACAGGCTGGTGTGCTTCCTTCATGTGGGCTTGTTTGCTTCTGAGCTAGATGGCCGCTTGTTTACCTTCAAGCCTTTAAGACCCCAGACGCTATATCTTTTGATAGCCGGGCACCATAAGCTTTCTTCACCACATTTGCTTATGCACCCATTTGTCTTCAGCGATCTTATCAGGGATGTGAGCACACAATGATATGATTTTATATTCTTTGATGCCAAGGCCGGAAATCTTGACAGAAGCAGATAAGCCTCATCTTTCTCCTGAGTCGTGGCTGCTGCATTTGAACTGTGGACCTTGCCTTGAGCTGTCTAGGGTTTGGCTGTCATCCCAAAGTAGACCAAATTCAGCCATCTGGTCAATTCCAACACATAGTGACCCATAGAGCCGGGTAGAACTGTCCCCTATGGGTTTCTGATACAAAAACTCTTCACGGGAGTAGAAAGCGAGCGAGTCTATTAGCTTCTCTTCTGTTTCCTCTTTTCCCCAGTGAAGTGGAAAGGTGGCATGTAGGCCTAGAGATTTGTGTTGGGAGATGTAGAATAGTCATCTAAGAGAGTGGGAAACAGCCAGACGGATGGGGAAAGAACAGTGTGGCTGACTGGGAGGCAGCATTGCAAGAGCCTCTTAAGGATCAATGACTGCAAGCAGAAAGAAATGAAACAGGAAATGCACCTGAAGATAAAGGTGCAGACTGCAGGTCTTCCGGACGGACGCTGTGATCCCTGCCCACATTCGCCCGACAGGCTGTGAGTGCTTGGTGTTGGACCCTCGCGTAGCAACGTTTTGGCCCGTCATCCGTGGGGCCTCTGGCTCTGCGTTGTTACCTGCCTCCCTGGAGCTAGTCTGTCCAATATCCTGTTCAGTTCAAGGCCAGATGAAACGAATTTTTCTGTTTCCAGCTGCACCACACCCTTTCACGACCTCCCACCGAGTTCTGGTTTCTGGTCTAGACAAGTCATTTCGTCTCTGTACTCATTTGCATAGCAGAAGTTATCGGCATCAGTCAGATCCCAATCAATGTATGAAACTGTCTCAGCCAGCCTCTGGGCTTTACGTGGCCTGCGAGGGAAAAGCTAGCTGGGTTTCCTGTTCCAGAAGGCTCCTTGCTTTTTGTGGGAAAAGGGTTACGTAGCAAGTCTCCCTTATAAGTCATAATGATACATTTGCAGTCGGACCGCACTTTGAGCAGCCAAGGCAGCCGTAAGGTGCAAAGAAGGAAGTGTTGATGCAAACAGTGAAGGCGAAGGCAACACTGTCCAAATTCAGTCTGGTCACACACTTGAGCCTCGAGGGAGGTGAGGTTGTAACAAAGAAAAAGACCTAGGACAGGTCACAACCTGCGCTTAAAGTATGTAGGAACCAATCGTCATTTCTCTCTGCTTGGAAGGGAGTCAGTTAGCAGACCTGGAAGTCTACGAGATGCAATTTTAAATTCCCTGCCCCCATAATCTGATTCGGGCTACCAAGAAAGCCACTCAAAATCCTTTGCTGGCATTAAATCTTTCATCACGTTTTACCTCCTCTATTGAGATGTCTCGAAGGAGCCCTGGTGGCACAGCAGCTACGAAGGGTCAGCTCTTGGAACCCCCAGTGGCTTTGCAGGAAAGAAGCAGGGCTCGGGAACTCAGGATTGCGCTTGGGCTAGGTGGCAGTGGGTTTGGGTTGGGTTTTGGATCCAGACATCTCTGGTTTTATCAGCCAGAGTTTTCTTCGTCTTCTACATGACCTCTCTGAGTACTGCATCTATCTCAACCTTCTCGTCCTCTAAGGAACCCTTTTCTTTCTTCTTCTTTTCTTTAATCATTTTACTGGGGGCTCATACAGCTCTTACCACAATCCATACATGCATCCATTGTGTCGAGCACATTTGTACAGTTGTTGCCCTCATCATTCTCAGAACATTTGCTTTCTGCTTGAGCTCTTGGTATCAGCTCCTCATTTTTTCCCTTCCCTCCCTCCCTCACGAAGCCTTGAGGATTTATAAATGATTATTTTGTCATATCTTACACTGTCCAACGTCTCCCTTCACCCACTTTTCTATTGTCCATCCCCCAGGGAGGAGGTTATATGTAGATCCTAGTAATTGGTCCCCCCTTTCTACACAACTCTCCCTCCAATCTCTTTCTTTTATTTTAAATTTTTTAATATATTTTTCACTCTCTTTCTTTTTCATTCCTGCCCCTCCTGTTTTAAATATGTTTAAAAGGTCTGTGCAGTCATCACCACAGTCACTTTTGGAATATCTTCTTCATTCTTGTACCCATTGTTATTAGCTCTCCATGGTCCCCTACTAAATCCCCCTCCATAATCCCAAGTAATTATTACTCTAGTTGTTGTCTCTGGATTACGCTCCTGGATTTCATGTAACAAATATCAAACAAGAAACCCCAAGAAGGAGTTGATATCAACAGCTCAAATAGAAAGTTAAGGTCTAGAAAATAATGATGGCAACAAATGTACAAATATGCTTGATACAATTGATGTATGGTTTCTTATAAGAACTGTAAGAACCCCCAATAAAATGATCTTTAAAAAAAACCCAAAAAACAAAAACAGAACCCCCCCAAACAACAAAATAAACACAAACAGACACACAAACTCAATCCAACAGAAAGGAGAAGATAATTCACTAGAACAAATTGAGAATGTATCGAAAGGGAAAACAAATGATGATATGTTAAATTTTGACCTCGTTATGCCTGTAGTGCGGCAGCCGTGGTGGTGTAGTGGGTTTTCATTCAGCTGCTTAACCACAAGGTTAGCTGTTCAACCCACCAGCCACCCCATTGGAGAACGATGAGGCTTTCTACTCCCAAAGAGTCATGGTCTTGGAAACTCACAGGGGCAGTTCTACCCTGTTGTATGGGGTTGCTTTGAGTCAGCATGGACTTGGCAGTGAGTTTATTTGCTCGTTTGTTGATATCTGCAGCAATCTACCTTAAGGAGCTGTTTTCGATCCAGCAGTCATAAGGTCTGCTAGGCTGGAAGTGGAAAGCTGAAGAAACGGAGACATATTCTTCATTAAAGAGGACATTTCAAGCCTGTGCAGAGGCTGTTCTGCAACGTGATTTAGGCAGTGGAGGAACTGTCATTGCTGTAAGGTGGGTTTTCTGGATGTGGCTAGGTTTGTCAGACTCCGTCCCCATCAAATGCAGGCTGCTCCAAGAGCCTTCACGTGATACATTTAATGAAAACCGCGTCTTTAACGAGGTTGAGAAGAAGCTGGAAGACGAAGGGGAACTGTTTTCAAAGAAAATCAGTGGCATTTTGCCTTCAAGGTGAAGGATGGTTCTGGGGTTATAGAAGCCACCTGAGCACCTGGGTGATGGATGGGAAGAGTGGTAAAGGATCTGCACATCTGCACATCGTAACTCTGAGAGGAGGCTGCCCAGCTTCAATGGCTGGCTCAGATTTACTGGTTTCAATGACTGGCAAAATGAATAGTTCATCGGCATACTTTCAAGTCAAATTGAAAATCACTGGCAACATCGGTATGGCTAGGATGTTACAACATCTTCAGCGGCAGCCAGACCAAGATAAGCTGTGAAGAACTCCCTTTGGATATTTTCAGAAGTCAAGATGAGAAACATAGACATATATCCATATATTTCATTTTCAGAAATTAGACTGACAAAGGGCATACTGGGCACCAATGACTAGAGATCAGACAAGTTGTAGGATAACTTGAAGGACATACTTCATGAAGAAAGCAAAACACAAAAAAGGAAGTAAAGGGCAAAATAGGTGTCAGAAGAGACTCTGAAACATGTTCTTGAATGCAGAAAAAGTGTCAGAAATTATGAAGTAAATGATGAACATAAGACTTCAAAGGGGGAGAATGATGAGGGCAACAAATGTACAAATGTCCTCGACAAAATGGATGGATGGATTGTGATAAGAGTTGTATGCGCCCCCAATAAAATGATTTTTTTAAAAGACTTCAAAGGGCATCTTGAGAAGACAAAATATTATCATGAAATGCACAAAGATCTGGAGTTAGTAAACCAAAAGAGATAAGCACACTCAGCTTTTCTTGAGCTGAAGACAAAAAATAAATAAATCCAAGTCTTGAGTTGCCACATTGAAGGAACCTATGGGATAAATATTAAATAATGCAGGATGGCATCCAAAAATAAAATAGAAGGAATGCACAGAGTCACTGTACCAAACAGAATTAGTCAACTTTCAGTCATTTCAGAACGTAGCGCATGATCAAGAACTGATATTGAAAAATGAAGTTCAAACTGCACTGAAGGTATTGGCAAAAGGTCTACAGGTGAAATACCGGTTGAGATGTTTGAATAAACAACACGGGAAGCACTCACCTGTCAAGAAATTTGGAAGGAAGCTATCTGGCCAGTTGACCAGAAGAGACAATGTTTGTCCTCATTGCAAAGGAAAGTGACCCAACAAAATGTGGGGATTATGAAACATTATCATTAATATAACTTCAAGTGACATTTAACTGAAAATAATTCAAAAACAGTTTTAGCAATACATCCGCAGAAGAGAATGTGGAATGAGGGCTATTATTACTGATACCAGCTGGATCTTGGTTGCAATCAGATAATACCAGAAAGATTATTACCCGTGTTTTGCTTATTATGCAAAGGCATTTGACTGGGTGTATCATAGTACATTATGGATAACATTTCAGTGTATGGGGATGCCCAAATATTTAACTGTTTATGCTTAATCTGTACATAGAAAGAGGTGGGACAGGATTGAAATTTTTTACTAATTCAACCTGTATACTAAACAGACCATCCGAGGAGCTGGACATGGTGTCAGAGTTGGAGGAAGGCTTATCAAACTTGCACTATGCAGATGACACAACCTTGCTTGCTGAAAGTGAGGAGGACGGGCATCACTAATAAAAATCAAAGACGGCAGCCGTCGGTATGGGTAACACCTTAACATAAAGACAGCAAGCATCTTTGACGCTGGACCAATAAACAACATCATGAAAAGTGGGGAAATGATTGACGCTGTCAAAGATTTCATTTTACTTGGGTCGAAATCTACACCCATGAAAGCAGCGGTCAGGGATTCACACAATTATTGCAGTTAATTTTTGTGTGTGGTATGATTTGAAATAGGATCATTGTGTGTATCTATCTATCTCTCTATTTAGATAGATCACTCTATAATCATCCAATTCTAGTCATATTTATTGAATACTATACCTGCTCCATTTAATTTTCTTACATCTTTGTCAAAAATCAGTTGACCATGTCTTTGGGCGTAATTCTGGATAGTGTTCCATTCCATTGTTGTGCATACGATCCACATGCCCATTCTGCACTGGCTGCCACCCTTCTCGGTGGCAGTTGAGCTTCGCTAAGAAGATACTGCCCTTCGGGCCTTGCGTGGGTCAGTAAGGACTCCTGCTCAGGGAGCTCATGAGCTCACACCTACGCTGTCGTTCCTTTCCCAGCCTAACGGAATTTCCCTCCACACCCATATTTTAGCTTCAGGAAGAACCGCCGCTGCCCAGCAGACCTCTATGTTTGCTAGTGCTCAACTCCGCACAGGGACCCCTCAGCAGATCTCTGGAGCTCTCTTTCAACATAGCTTCCTCCATTCTGGAAATCTGCCCTCCAATCTTCATCAGCCTCTTAGAACGTCTTTCTCAGTTGCCCAAATTCACCAATACTATAGTCCTTAGCTTAGATCTAGATGTACTGATTACACATTGGCCTGCTAACCACCAGGTCCATAGTTTGAAGCTGCTTCTTGGGAGAAATAGGAGACTTTTACTCCCTTAAAGAGCAGTTTCACTCTGTCCTACAGGCCACTCTGAGCCAGAATTGGCTTAATGACAGTGAGTGTCTATATAGTATACCTTAGATCTACCTTCCTGCTCAGTGATCGGGAATGTTTCTCCCTGCAGAGATGTGGTGCCTGACTTCGGGGACATGCCTTCTCTCTGGGTTAACAGTCATGCCCTTGGTTATCCAATGTCTCAGAACAGTTGTCTCTAATATTTTGTCCAGTTCCTAGTTGTTTAAGGCAGGAGGGTAATGCTGTTGGGGCTGGGAGTGGAAATCCTTCATTCAATATTGATTTTCATTTCCATATATTGGAGAGCAGCCCTGGTCACCAGGGTAGTGGTTATGTGGTGGGGCTGCTAACTGAAAGGCCAGCAGTTCAAAAACACAGGCACTCCATGCAAGAAAGATGAGGCTTTCTACTCCCATAAAGAGTAATACTTACGGAAACCCACAGGGGCAGTTCTACCCTGTCCTAGAGAGTCACGCTGAGTCGACATCCACACGATGGGAGTGGGTACATCTTGAGAACACAGGTTTGGCCAATTGTGATTTTTTATAATATTTTAAAGAATGTACCTTTACTGCAACTGTCAATTGTATGATTGATAACAAATAACTCCAAGTAAAATGCTTTCCTGACCCTCAGAGTTCTGTGCTTGCAGAAATGCTGCTCTGAAGAGGCCGAGTTCTCTAAGGGCTCTGGGTACCTGCCTCGGGTTATTGTTCCCTTGTGGACATCTTTTTTTGGGTGGAATTTGAGCCACGGAGGTGAGTTTACTCGTAATCCTGAAGGATGACTTTATTTTGCTGTTGTCAATGGTTCTGTAAAGAGCATCCAAACAAGGCCATACTCACTGCTGTTGGGTAGGTTTCTATTCCAAGCGACCCTGTAGGACAGAATAGAAACACCTCTGTAGCTTTCTGAGGCTGTAGCTCTTTGTGGGAGCAGAGAGCCTCATCTCTGTCCAGTGACAGCCCAACGGATAACCCACCCTACCAGGGGTGCATCTATCTACTCATGTGATGCCTCTCATTGCTCTAGGATAGGTACCTTCAGTTACTGTAAGCACTTACATATGTGTCCACACTTTATCAGTGCAATCGTTGGTGGGGGGGGGGTTAACCAGATATAAGCTACTTCACAGTGTTGCGAAATGGAGCCACACCTTATCTTCTTTCTGTATAAGGAAATCTGGTTGCACAATTAAGGATTTGTCATTGAATCAAAAGATACAGAAAAGCATATAAAACAAAAAGAAGTAAATCCAAGCACTTGGTGCTAAGCTTCCAGTCTTTTTGCTACCTACCAACTATCATCTATCTCTCTGTCTCTCTGTCTCTCTCTCTCTCTGTCTCTCTCTCTCTCTATCATCTATCATCTATCTATCTATTATCCATCTATAAACTATAATCTATCTATCTATCTTTCTATCTCTCTATCTATCTATTCTATCTATCATCTATCTATCTATAAACGATCTATAATCTATCTATCATCTATCTATCTATATAAACTATCTATGATCTATCTATCTATAATCTATCCATCTATCTACTATCTATAATCTATCTATCTATCTACTATCTATCTATCTATCTATCTACTATCTATAATCTATCTATCTATCTATCTATCTATCTATCTATCTATCTACTATCTATAATCTATCTATCTATCTATCTATCTATCTATCTATCTACTATCTATAATCTATCTATCTATCTATCTATCTATAATCTATCTATCTATCTATCTACTATCTATAATCTATCTATCTATCTATCTATCTACTATCTATAATCTATCTATCTATCTATCTACTATCTATAATCTATCTATCTATCTATCTATCTATCTACTATCTATAATCTATCTATCTATCTATCTATCTATCTATCTATCTATCTATCTATCTATCTATCTACTATCTATAATCTATCTATCTATCTATCTATCTATCTATCTATCTATCTACTATCTATAATCTATCTATCTATCTATCTATCTACTATCTATAATCTATCTATCTATCTATCTATCTATCTATCTATCTATCTATCTATCTACTATCTATAATCTATCTATCTATCTATCTATCTATCTACTATCTATAATCTATCTATCTATCTATCTATCTATCTACTATCTATAATCTATCTATCTATCTATCTATCTATCTATCTATCTATCTATCTACTATCTATAATCTATCTATCTATCTATCTATCTACTATCTATAATCTATCTATCTATCTATCTATCTACTATCTATAATCTATCTATCTATCTATCTATAATCTATCCATCTATCTATCTATCTATAATCTATCTATCTATAATCGGTCTATCTATCTACCACCTGTCTACTCATCATCCTTTGTCGTGTGGCACCGCTGCTTTCTTGATTTTGTTCCTTCTTCCTCTAGCCATTCTTCATGGGTTTCTTTTTTCCTCAAGGACTCTTCGAACGCTGTGTGTGTCCTGAGACCAGGGACATCTGGAAAGGAGCTCAGCATCTTGTCCTCACCAAATGTGTGCAGAAGGAGTGCGCTCCCCTAGCCAGGAGGAGGGATCACTTTAACCTACACCTGTGCATCCTGCAATAACCTCTGCGGTGGTTCGTAGGCTTGGCTCTCTCTTTGTAGCACATGGTAAAAAGGCACTGCCCTGTCCCATTGAATTCAAGTGTCCCCATGTGATTTGCCTCGGGCCATGAAATGTGAGCAGAGGAGATGTGTATCACTTCTGGACAGAAGCTTTAAGGATTGATGACTGCTGAGGCGATTGGCAATGGCCCCTACTCAGCAGCTCCTCCATCAGACTGGGTCCTGGATGACGGAGGACGGCAACATGGGGCAGAGTCTCCACCTGACAATGGACACGGGGCACAATGTGAAATCAATCTTTGTTGTTTTAGGTCAGAGGTTAGTTAACTCTGCCCAGGGGCGCACTGTGTTTGTAAATAAAGTTGTACTGAGACAGCCCCACCGTTTATTTATGTCATGTCTCTGGCTGTTCTCACACTAGCAATCTAAACACAAAACAGTACTGATTGCTCTTGGAAGCCACTATAATTTGTGAGCCGTTGCTTCTGCAGCGTAATCCAGGCAATCTCAACTGATGCCCATTCCAATTTCCCAAATAAGTCTCAGGTGCAGGGAAAAGGCCACAGAAAGCTAGTCAGAGCCAGTGACTCTCAAAGGCCAGACTGAGTGGCAAAATCTGTGTCTTAACTTTTTAAAACTCACAATTCTTTTTTGTATGTTACCAAAAATACACTCATTTTTAAAAAACAATTTATTAGGGGCTCATACAACTCTTATCACAGTCCATACATATACATACATCAATTGTATAAAGCACATCTGTACATTCTTTGCCCTAATCATTTTCTTTTTTTTCTCCTCTTTTCTTTTTTTACATTTTATTAGGGACTCATACAACTCTTATCACAATTCATACATATACATACATACATCAATTGTATAAAGCACATCCATACATTCCCTGCCCCAATCATTCTCAAAGCATTTGCTCTCCACTTAAGCCCTTTGCATCAGGTCCTCTTTTTTTTTTTCCCCTTCCTCCCCGCTCCCCCCTCCCTCATGTGCCCTTGGTAATTTATACATCGTTATTTTGTCATATCTTGCCCTATCCGGAGTCTCCCTCCCCAACCCCCTTCTCTGCCGTCCCTCTCCCAGGGAGGAGGTCACATGTGGATCCTTGTAATCAGTTCCCCCTTTCCAACCCACTCACCCTCCACTCTCCCAGCATCACCCCTCACACCCTTGGTCCTGAAGGTATCATCCAACCTGGATTCTCTGTGCCTCCAGCCCTCATATGTACCAGTGTACAACCTCTGCCCTATCCAGCCCTGCAAGGTAGAATTCAGATCATGGTAGTTGGGGGGAGGAAGCATCCAGGATCTGGGGGAAAACTGTGTTCTTCATTGGTACTACCTCGCACCCTGATTGACCCATCTCCTCTCCTAAACCCCTCTATGAGGGGATCTCCATTGGCCGACACTTGGGCCTTGGGTCTCCACTCAGCACTTCCCCCTTCATTCAATATGGTATATATATACACACACACACACATATATATACATACACATATATATATATACATATACACACATATATCTTTTTTTGTTGTTGCATGATGCCTTATACCTGGTCCCTTTGGCACCTCGTGATCGCACAGGCTGGTGTGCTTCTTCCATGTGGGCTTTTTGGCTTCTGAGCTAGATGGCCGCTTGTTCACCTTCAAGCTTTTAAGACCCCAGACATTATCTCTTTTGATAGCCGGGCATCATCAGCTTTCTTCACCACATTTGCTTATGCACCCATTTGTCTTCAGCGATCCTATCATGGAGGTGTGCAGCCAATGATATGATATTTTGTTCTTTGATGCCTGATAACTGATCCCTTCGGGACCACTCGATCACACAGGCTGGTGTGTTCTTCCATGTGGACTCTGTTGCTTCTGAGCTAGATGGCCGCTTGTTTATCTTCAAGCCTTTAAGACCCCAGTCACTATCTCTTTTGATAGCCGGGCACCATCAGCTTTCTTCACCATATTTACTTGTTCACCCACTTTGGCTTCAGCAGTTGTGTCGGGAGAGTGAGCATCATAGAGTTCCAGTTTAATAAAAGAAAGTATTCCCTCATTTTTAAATGTTTAGAATTTAAATAATTTGTCCTTTTCCACTTTTCCAAAGAATAACTCAAAACGGTGGTGATTTCTGCGGTTTTATTTTGCTCTACATTGTTTCTTCTGATGGCAGGAGCTCTGCATGAGCGCTCGTTCCCCGTGCTGGGTAAAGAGCAGGGAGAGCGCAGCATGGCTCTTTCCAGGCCAACTTGTCTCTGCTTCGGTCTTCAGTGAATCCTCTCGGAATCCAGTAAAGACCCTCCAGCCTATGTGAAGGACTGCAGCTCTACCAGGCCTGCAAGCATCGTTCAAGAGAGAAAAACCCTGAAGAGAGAAAGCATTGTTCCAGAGCCACAAAAGAATGGATTTCTTCCTCTCTTCCAGATGCCGCAAGGGAAGCTGGGAGCAACCGCCCTGCTGAAACCGGAGGATGAAAAGAGAACTGACAAGGCAGCAGAAAGGAGAGCTTTGAGCAGGGAAGACCTTCACAATAAAGAGGAGGTTGACAGAGAAGGTGGAAGGATTTGCTCCGTGTTTCAAACCTGAACAAAGACTATGCTTAAGAGAAACCCCAACCATCACCATGGGTTTGTGCAGGGGTACCCCAGCCCAGTTCCTTGATTCTTGTTATTTCTCCAAAGATCTCTCTCCTTTGACCAGCTGCCACTACCTGCCACGCCTCCTAAGAGTCTTTAGACTGAAACCCTCACCCCACGGTCCTGTCTAAGCACGCGAACCTTTTGTATCTCACAAGGATTGGGATGCCGGTTCCACAGTGACCAGTCATTAATGATGCCATCATGAACCCGTCACACATCCCCTTGGCTTCATATGCACCTATAGAATTAGGAGTTGGACATTATCTCTAAGGTTTCTTTAAATTCTTAGAAGTCTCTGCAAACCACTATGGAGAAACAAGAACCAGCAGCAGCAAACAGGCAGAGGGAAGGTCAGAGGTTTTAGGGAAGCCCAGTGTATCCGCACACAAGCTTCTCTGAGTTATGGAGAATGGAATCAGACTCTTCCCCCAACACCTTTTCTTGACACGTCAAGCTCTCATCATACTGTCAACTCATTGCTAAGGCAAAAAAAGGTGGAAGTCCTGGTGAAATAAGTGAGTCTGGTGTTGCTCACGGTGGTGAGGCTTTGGAGTGGCCAACTGGGACCTCAGATGTCAATTCATCCAAGAAATGATGATTAATGCTTGTGATTAAAGAGCTTCCCAAAACAAACAAAGACCAGGATGGGCCTGTTGCTTTTGAACTATGTGGCTCTACTTTAAAAAGGAGGAGAAGGCATTTCTTCTTATTTAATCAAGACATTTCTTACTATTTAGTTCAGAACTGCAGAAGCTCCCCCGGCCGGGAAGGTCTGGCCACCTCTCCTCCCACCTGCCTGCAGAGAGGCCCTTTGTGAACTGGTAAGGGCGCTGCTAAGAAGCCCGGGGAACAGAGGCGTTCAAGTGCAGCCTCCAATTGCAGCTAGCCACTTACCTGCCTGGCTTTGGACAAGTTAAGTACTTAGCCCTTTCTAAGCCTACGTTTCCTCACCTGTGCCCTGGGTACTTTTCATAGGGCTAAAGGATTAAAGGAGACCAAACAGATCCTGCCCCTGCAACGGTGCCTGCAGGATAGTGAGCCGACAGCAGGTACGAGCAAGTGTATTATACTGAGCCTAGGAGGATCGGGTCGATTTCCGTCTCAGGAGCTCCACAGCATGATCTGCAGTGTGCGCTCTTTGGTAGGACTCTCCCTTCCTTGATACTCTATAGGTATGTGTGCCTTCTGACTGGACTGCGTGTGCCGAGTGGACCCTGAAGAAAGTCGTGACAGCCAAAGGAAGGGCCGGACCGGAATTCCTCCCGGGCACCCTCGGTGCGCACAGACGCGGGGAAAGCATCAAGTCATGGCCCAGAGGGCGGAGCGGCCAGCAGAGACCCATCACACTCCTCTTCTGCCAGTGGCGTGGGCAAGTTGCTCCATTCTTGCGGGCATCCCTCTCTGCTTTTCCAAGCACACTAATGGAGAGGAAGCAACGCCACGATCGTAAAGCACCTGGTTTATGATGGAAGTCTCCTTCCCCCCCGTTTTCATGAGCGGTGGCCCCACCTGCCAAGTCCCCAGGAACCACACGCTTCCCTGGCTCGGCCCTCTTTTCAGCCTTGTCCACTCCTCGTCTTCCTCCTTCCTCTGCCCTCGCTTGCTACGATGTACTGAATTCAGGTTTACCGCAGTCACTCTGGTCTTCGGTTTTTCAGTTCAAGTTGTTCTTCGGGAGAAAGACGAGGCTGTAGCGTCGAAGTCTTGGAAAACCATGGGGCAGTTCTGCCCTGTCCTACAGACTCACTGTGAGGCTATGAGCCGGAATGGCAGTCCCCCCGACCCAGGCAGCCTAGAGGTTGTCCCACCCCTGCCAGAGGGACAGCATCCCATCAAAGCCTGGTTGGGGGCCTTTCCAGGTGTAAACCCAGTCATTGAGCGGTCTGTGGGCAGGGTGGCCAGCAGTCCCATTTCTAGTTCTCTCCGGGAAAAGGGGAAAAAGAAGGTCCTTTGGCTCACAAGCTCGGAGGGGGCTGTGGGGCATACATCCGCGGACAGAAGGGCGGGATTCGATCAGAGGACAGGTTGTGGATGGAGTCCGGCTGACCCACCGCTGCTACTGGGCACCCGGACCTCACTGCACAACGGCCCGGGATGAGAGCGCGGAGGGGGGTGGGAAAGAGACGAGGTGGCAATCCCCAGTGCCCTCCCTCGCCCCCCCCCCCACACCTCCGCTGACTGTGGCCCTGAGAAAACCTTCTAACTTGAAACTGAAGACGCGCCCGGAGGCCACTTTGCAGCCATGTAACCGAGCAGACCAGAAAAGAAGCAACTTCAAGAATGTGCTCTGAGCACTGTCAGCTACACGAAGCAAAGGGGCCCCACTCACCCCGAAACCTGAGTCCAGGACCGGGAGGGACAGGAAATGCTGACAAGGGAACCGGGGAACCCCTGGGAGGAAGTGGGGAGCATACTGACACAGTGTTGTGGGGCTGTGTTGTAACCATTGCCAGGGAAGAATTTGTGTCTGAATTGTTGGTTAGTGGAAACACTACCTTGCTTTGTAAGCTGTACTTAAAGCACAGTGAAATGTTTTGTTCTCGAAGCAGCTCTAACTCAGAGGAAATGTGTAAGGAGGCGATGAACAATGATGGCGAAGAGCTTCCTGATCACGTGGATGAAACCCCCCAGGAGCAGCGGGCAACCCTACCCCCTGTTGTGGTCTGGGAGCAGCGCTTCCCGGGAGGGGACTGAGTGCTCAGGGGAGGGTGGAGATTTCCAGCCGGTGGCAGCTGAGCTCCCCTGACTGGGCTCCCAGGGCCTCCGTTTCCTTTGGTGGACTGCGGAGGCAAGGAGTCCACACTGTTCCCCAGGCCACATCCAGGGAGCCAAGCCCTGCTTGGTTGGCTCTCTGTATTGGGCAACTGAGCAAAGTGGGCGAGAAGGTAAACTAATGACTGGGGTTGGGAATAAGTGGGGGAAGAGAGGCAAAAATCGACAAAACAAAGTCAATTGCGAGGCCAGCTTCAGGATGCTGAGCTCGCAAACCCCAAAGCCGTAAAGCAGCAATCCTCACTTGGAGCGCTTCTAGGACCAGCAGAGCCGCATGGCCGGGGCACTTGGCAGAATGGCAAACCTCCACAACCAGACTCTCGAGGGCAGGTCCCGCAGCCTGTTTCTACAGGGCCTCCCGGTGACCCTGGCACCAGCTCAGGGTGAGACCCAGTGGGGGAAGCAGGAAGGCTGGATCGCTCAGTTTCCCCCTCAGTAAACGCATGGCTTGGGCAGGCATCTGAAGGAGCCAGGTGGGTCACCTAGTGAGGTAGGCCAGAAGGGTAAAGTGTCACTGACAATCAGATGTTCGCTGTCTGGACCGAATTTGGATCCGGTGTTTTTCCATATTATCTAATTTTGTAAGAAAAGGTGAAAACCAGGATTTTTTTCCTAATGTGTAAACTTTTAGTTTTTAAATGTTGTCAACTAATTAAATATTTACAAAAGAGCACTTGGATTCTCACTGGAGGCCAAGCGAATCGTCCGCAGCCTGCATTTCCCCTGCGGGTCCTAGTTTGTAGTCTCTGGACTCCAGGAGCTCATTTTATTCTTAAATAGTCTGCTCCTGCCCTAAAATGTAGCTGCTGCCTCGAAATAGGAAAACAGAGCTTCCTAGACTTCTAAGAAAATATAAAGGCTTGAAGATAAACAAGGGGCCAGCTAGCTGAGAAGCAACCAAGTCCACATGGAAGAAACACACCTGCCTGTGTGATTATGAGGTGTCAATGAGATCAGGTATTAGGCCTCAAAGACCCAGAACAAAATATATCAATGTGAATGAGGGGAAGTGCAGAGTGGAGACCCAAAGCCCATCTGTAGACAATTGGACATCCCCTTACAGAAGGGTCACGAGGAAGAGACAAGCCAGTCAGGGTGCAGTATAGCAATGATGAAACACACAACTTTGCTTTAATGTTTCTTCTCAAGTCCCCCGCCCCATTCCCCCCACACTATCATGACCCCAATTCTACCTTACAAAGCTAGCTAGACCAAAGCATATATACATGGGTACAGATCAGAGCTGGAAACAGGGAATCCAGGACAGATAAACCCCTCGGGGCCAATAATGAGAATAGCAATACCAGGAGGGGAGGGGGAAAGTGTGGGGAGAAAGGGGGAACGGATCACAATTATCTACATATAACCCCCTCCCAGTGGAATGAACAACAGAAAAGTGGGTGAAGGGAGACATCGGTCAGTGTAAGACATGAAAAAGTAATCATTTATAAATTATCAAGGGTTCATGAGGGAGGGGGTGGGGCGGGGAGGGAGGGAAAAATGAGGAGCTGATACCAAGGACTCAAGTAGAAAGAAAATGTTTTGAAAATGATGATGGCAACATATGCACAAATGTCCTTGACACAATGGATTGTGGTAAGACCTGTACGAGTCCCCAATAAAATGATTTTTAAAAAGAAAATATTATGAGGCCAGCAAGTTAATACCAAACCAAACCAAAAAATGTGGTGTTAGTTACCGTGGAGTTGATTCTGACTCGTGACAGGTTCCATCTGTGAAATGTAGCACTGCTCCATTGGGCTTTCAAGACTGGGAGAGTGTGTGACCTGGCAGAAACTGATGGCCAGCCCTTTGTTCCTCGGAGAGACCTTGCAGTTAGCAAGCTAACCCTCTGCCTCAATAGTTAATGTTTTCCCCACATGCAAGACATCATTTTCAACTGTTTTAATCCTATACCAACTTTATGAGAAAACAGGCTCAGAGAAGGTAAGTTACTTGCCCAAGGTCACCCAGCTAATAGTAAATAGCAGAGCTGGGATTTGAACTCCCGACAGTCTGGCTGACTTCAGAGCCTGGCACACTTTGCTGCTCCCTCTGCTCTCAGAAGATGAAGTCTTAACCTAATACCCCTGGATGGGCCCCGCAGGAATGAGACAACGCGGAAGGAAATAACCTGTTGGCACTGAGCAGGCTCGGCCCACAGGGAGCTCTGACCCAGTCCTGGCCGCCGGCCTCCTCTGAAACACACCCGCTAATGTAGCCAGTCCGGCTTAAAGTGTCACAGAGTTTGACAGCTGTAACAAAGGAGGTGTCATCCGGAGAAGATGAAAGAGCAGAGCTGTTTATTTGAGGATTAGAGCCTTAAGAAATGTCTGTAAGGCTACGGGCTGCGTTTCTGCGTCTTATCCTCCTTGTTCCTGACAGTGTCTCAGGGCTTCAGTGGGAAGACTGCGCTGTAATCTAGTCTAATGTCACAAGGCTTTCTAGGGAAAGGAGCTGTCTTCCAGTCAGGCAGCCAGGGTGCACACTGCGTTAGGTGCTCTAGACAGAAAAGGCACAGAAGAAGGAGTCAAAAGACCTGGATCCTACCCCAGCCTTATACATAATTCATGGGTGACTTGAGGAGATTTAGCTTATCTTTCTGGACGCCAGCTGCTTCATCTCTGTTTTTCAATACAGTAGCTATCAGTCATTAGAATAGTAAAACCAAAAGCCACACTTGATTATGCCATCAAGTCGATTTCTATGAATAGAAACCCCATAGGACAGAGTAGAACTACCCACCCGCCCCCGCCCCCACCCGCACCCCACCCCTACCCCCGCCCCCACTCCCAGGGATTCTGAGGCGAGAAACCTTTCTAGGAGCAGAAAGTCTCCTCGGCCTCCCACGAGATGATGATGTGTGAGCTCACTGTGGCTTCTTGAAAGAGTATCTTGTAGTTTCTTTGGATAAGTCCTTCGATTCTCTGGTACAATTTATTCCTAAATATTTTATCTTTTGTGTAGCTATTGTAAATGGTATCATTCTTTTGATGTCTTTTTCAGTGTCATCATCCGTAGTGTACAAGACTCCAGCGGATTCATCTTTTGCCTGCTATGCTGCCAATTTTTTTTAGTTAGTTCAAGCAATTGTTCATTTGAACCTTGGATATATATATATATATATGATTTTGTCATCTGCAAATAAGGAGATTTTTATTTCTTCTGTGCCTCTGTGGTTACCTTTATTTTCTTTTTGATAGCTTATGGCTCTAGCTAACAATTACAGACCTATATTCAATAAAAGTAGTGGTTAAGTGCAACCTTGCTTAGTTCCCATTTGAACAGGAAATTATTTCAATTTCTCTCCATTCAGTGAGAAGCAGGTTACTGGCTTCACATGTGTGGTTTATTATGTTGAGAAATTTCTTTTTTTTTTTTTAGAAATTTCTCTTCTATACCTATTTTGTTGAATGTTTTTATTAGGAATGCATGTTGAATTTTATCAAATGCCTTCTCTGCACCGATTTGTGTAATCATATGGTTCTCCTTTATTTTGTTTATATGATGGATTACATTGATTGTTTTTCTAATACAAAACGATCCTTGCATATTTGCTATGAATCCCACTTGATCATGATGTATTAATTTTTTATGCTTAATTGAGTTCTGTTGGCTAGTGTTTAGTTGAATACTAAGCCTACATTTCAGCCTGTACTCTTACTCCTTCCATTTTGTTGCCTCTTTAAAGAAAAAGCTAATTTCTGGTGTTACTTGGAACCATGCATATTTTCCACAACACCTCCATGTCCTCATACTCAGAAAAAAAAAAGTGTGAACATCATGGACAGAGCACAAAGAATCTAATCTGGAAGTGCGTGGTTTCTGAAAGCTGACATGGTACAGATAGAGGAAAAACCCTTCTTCAAGTAGGTTCCACGATTCCCAGAATCCCAGGGTGTTTCTCAGCTCCCTGCTAAACGGTAGTGTTTCTCAGTGCTTCCGCATCAACACAAGATGCAGTGGTTCTCAAATGTCAGGCTGACGGCCCGTTGCAATTGCTTTCTTAGGACACCCATTTCAAGAGCTTCTTTCAGACTTGCTGGGCCAGACTCTCCATGGGGGAGGAGCTTCAACATCTCTACTTTCAACAAGCTCCCAAGTCATTCTGTTGGATGCACACATTTGATGGCCACAATGCTGGGGGTGTTCCCGAGACCTGCTGCCAAATCTCGGGGATGCTCCCTCTTCCTTAGGACTGTTTCAAAGTCTACCCACAGCTGCCCAGCCCTCCGTGCCGACTGCTGATCTTGCTATCCCTGAATCACTTCTAGTCTTTTCCCAGTTCCACTCTCAGCATGCCCCCCCACTCTCCGTTCACCTCCTGTTTATCCGTCCTACACTAGAAGACTAGAGCTGGATTCTCCCCCAGCGTTTCTTGGCACCACTGTCATGGGAAAGTTCATGGGAAACGCCCATTATCTTTCAATTCTATTTTTCCTTGAATTTTTCAAGCCTCTTCGTAGTTCCCCAGCTCATTCTTGTACCACATTTATATTTCTGGAATCTCAACAGATTTGATTTCTGGATGAGACCTCACAGGAAAAAAAATTGTTGCACAAGTGAAAAATAAATAAATAAAGGATGTGATAAGCCTGGGATGCGGGTGGGGACATCCCTGTGGCACCCGACCCGAGGCCTAAACACATGCACATATGATACTTTGTACTTCCAGGGACCGTGCAAGGTCTGACCCGAAACAAAGCTATTTGGTAGCCTGGGTGCTGAGTGAGCAAAATGATGAAAATGTTTCTGAACTGTGCACATAGGGTTGTTCAAACTACAAACGTTTGTTACACATATGAAGGGGCTTCAAAAAGTTTGTGGGAACATCCCATTATCTTTTTATCCCATTTCCCACAAACGTTTTAAAGCCCACTTTGTACATATTTACCACAATAACAATAATAATAAATGATCATTGATGTATCCTTATCCTTCTGGCATCGCCTTAACAATAAAATGATTGATGAGTGGCCACAGACAGCCCCAATCAACTGGCTACAGCCTAGGAATTCTTGGCGTCTCTAAATGCCAGCTACGTAGGCCTGCCGATCAGTTTATTATCACTGTGCACTTGCAGACGCCATGACTCCTCTCCCAGCGAACTGCACTGACCAGACTTGTGGCCCATGACCCGGGGGTGTGCTGTGTGGCCTTCCATGCAGATGCTAGGCAAGCACTCGTTTTTAAAATTTTAATCATTTTATTAGGGCTCATACAACTCTTATCACAATCCATACATACATCCATTGTGTAAAGCACATTTGTACATTCATTGCCTTCATCAGTCTCAAAACATTTGCTCTCTACTTAAGTCCTTAGCATCAGCTCTTCATTTTCTCCCCTCCCTCCCACTCCCCTTCCCTCATGAACCCTTGATAATTTATAAATTATTATTTTGTCATAGCTTGCCCTGTCCGACGTCTCCCTTCACCCCATTTTCTGTTGTTCATCCCCAAGGGAGGAGGTTATATGTAGATCCCTGTAATTGGTTCCCCCTTTCCACCCCACCTTCCCTCAACCATCCCAAATGATCATTCTCACCACTGGTCCTGAAGGGATCATCGGTCCTGGATTCCCTGTGTTTCCAGTTCCTATCTGTACCAGTGTGCATCATTTGGCTAGAAAAGCACTCTTAGTGATTTTAATCTACCCCTCGTGGAGCTGCCATTTACTAACAATTCAGGCTAAGTCAAAAAGCAAGACCCTTTGGAATACTCCTGGTTCACACTGGTGTACAAGAGAAGACAGGTGCAGGTTTATTGGGGAGATGAGTCAAGAGTTGAAGCGGTGTCTGTTTCTCACTAGAGTTCAAATCAGGCTCTACGTCTGAGGGGACCTGGAAATGGAAGGTTCGAGGAACTCTCTAGTGCACTCATAAAGTGAATGTTGATCTCAGTGCTGCAGGAGCCTAAGGAGGTGAATGGGAGAGTATGGTTCTTGCCATCAGGGCGCTGAAGGCTGTTTCTTGAAGGGATACCAGCCCTGGTCTTTGGAGAGGTGGGGAACTTGTGAGAAGACCCACAGGTTTCTGTGGGGTTCTAAATCACTCTAGAACTGGCTTTAAGTGAAAAGGGGGACTAATTTCTTCCAAACCACTGGATTTTTTTTTCTCCCTAGAAGTAGATCTCCAGGTCTCTGTAGACTTGAACCTCCAACCTTTTGGTTAGCAGCTGAGCACATTAACTACTTGCAACATCAGGGATTCGTGGTGGCTCATTTTTTAAAAATCATTTTATTAGGGGCTCAAACAACTCTTATCACAATCCATACATACATCAATTCTGTAAAGCACATTTGCACATTCATTGTCCTCATTATTCTCAAAACATTTGCTCTCCACTTAAGACCCTGGCATCAGGTCCTCATTTTTCCCCTCCCTCCCCACTCCCCCATTCCTCATGAACCCTTGATAATTTATAAATTATTATTTTGTCATATATTGACCTGCCTGATGCCTCCCTTCCTTGGTGGCTCATTTTTAATACCATACAGGATCTATCACTTAATAACCATGTGAAGGAGCCCTGGGGGCATCGTGGTCACTTGTTGGGCTGCTAACTGCAAGGTCAGCAGTTTGAAAC
The DNA here is from genome assembly GCF_050624435.1 of Tenrec ecaudatus. Lineage (NCBI taxonomy): Eukaryota > Metazoa > Chordata > Mammalia > Afrosoricida > Tenrecidae > Tenrec > Tenrec ecaudatus. The sequence continues at coordinate 65,361,415 of NC_134540.1, read as the reverse complement.
CACAGCCCTTCCACAGGAGAAATACAGAACCTTCTTCTCCTATAAAGATTTACCGTCTCAGAAATCCATAGAGTAGTTCTACCCTATCCGATAATCAATTAAATGGCAGTAAGTTTAGCTTTTCTTGTTTTTTAATGTTGGACAAGGGACAACTTTATTTACTTCAATTTCTTCATTGGTAAAATAATAGTAAAGTATATGTACTTTGCTACGTTGTTGATATGGTCTCACAAAAGTAAAGAAAATAAACCTGCTAGCAGTGTGTTTGACTCCTAGACAAGCTATATAGAAGCCACGTGCCCACTGTCCTTCAACTATGGCATGAGTAGTCATTTCTACCACTGACGCTAAAAACCAGGCAAAATGCTCCAACGATTCATTTTGCCGAGGTCAACTGGTATCGGCAAAGAATATTGAACATATGGTGGCCTGTCAAAAGAATGAAAACATCGGTCTTAGAAGAAATAAAACGAGAATGCTCCTTAGCAGCGAGGGTGATGCGACTTCAGCTCATTTCCTTTAGACACGTCATCAGGAAAGGCCAGTCTCTAGACGAGGACATCATGGTTGGTAACATAGAGGGAAATCCTCAATTAGATGGATTGATACCCAAGCTGCAACCATAGACTCAGCTTACCGGGTCCATGAAGATGGAGGGGACTGGATGACATTTCTCTCTGTTACGCACAAGGTTTCTATGAACCAGAGCCCACCTTTGGCCACTCACAACTGCTTATTTGATTTGCAGTTCCTTAGAGCAAGACTGGTTGATTTTATCATCAAGTTACTGCAATTCAGGTTGGCCTTAGGGCACTGAGACAAGACACCACAGCAAAAGGAGGGACAGAAAAGAGAGGGAGAGAAGAGGAAGGACAGAAAGAGCTGGAAGCAGCCAGGAAGGGGGAGAGAGGATGTGTCAGACATAAGCAGAGCCAGGTGGGAGAAGAGCATTTTATGTTCACATTTGACAAGGCAAACATCCTCCACACAAAGGGAAGCAATGGTGTAATAGACAATTATTTAGATAATATCTGCCTAATCAGCCCCAAATGGTTCTCAATTACTAGAGAATTAGAAATCCTTAATTATTGGTGTGGCGTTTCAAAGGGAGAGCCTAGGAAATGTGCAAACGCTCCTGCTTGGTACCCAGGTGGGACACCGGCGTGCCAGGCGGCTGCGGGCTTGCATCTGGGAGAGGCTCCGGGCTGGTGTTGGCAGAAAGCAGTTAGAACAATGATAGGCTTGCCGAGAGAGCAGTTGGGGACCCAGGAGGAACAAGTGGAAGTTAAGCTGTGCCCGAAGCGATACTCCAATTGTTGTGTTCTCTGAGGCTTTTTACTTAAAAATAGTAATAATAATAAAGCACATGGTGTGGGCTGAGTGCCTGGAAGAGTGAGCTGGGGACACTTTTATTAATTTAACTCACATCCCAGCCCTCAGAACCGCCCCAGTTGCAAAGCAGAAGCAATAGGATGCCTTGCAAACATCTCAGGTGCTCGCCTCTAACCCAAAGGTCGGGGCTTCACGTTCATCCAGAAGAGCCTGGGAACAAAGCTGTGCTACTCTATTTCCCAAAAAAACCAGCCACGGAGAAACTCTGGAGCACAAAGATTCCCATGAGTCCAAAAAAATTATGTTTTTCCTCTCTCTCGTGTTGGCCTCATTTCCCCAAACAGAAGAAATCAGTTTTATGTCTAGGAGAGAATGGTAATAGAGTCAGACTTCGCCCCAGGCACTGTTTGAAGCACTTTGTAGGCATCAGGTAAAGCAGTCCTCAATAACCACCCGGTGTCCGGCATATTACCATCCGCCTCCCTTTGCAGGGGAGGAGACTGGGTTGTAAAGGTCCGGTGGTGGAGCTGAGATTCCAGTGGGCGGTCCGCTTCCAGAGGTTGTGCTGTTGACCCATCGCAGGGCATCCTCTCAGTGGGGAGTTTCTGACAGCTGCCCAGGGAGGCAGGGACAGAACCAGTGCCCAGCATACGCAGAGTCCAGGCCTGTGGGGAGCATCTCCGGACCGGAGGTGCCTCTGCTGCCTCTGGCGCTGCCTGAGGTGTGGATGCTGGGCCTCTCCTCTCCAGCCATCATGAGGGCTGGTCCCCTAGGGGCCATTTCCCCAATGATTCCCCACCTCCTTCAAGGGAACGACACCCCACGTGTGATTTGTTTAGAAGATACATAAAGTGACAGCTGTGGGTCTGTTGTGAATGATGTTTTCCAGTGATCCTGAAGCTCCTCCTCCCCACAAAACATTCCATAAAGGCTCTGCTCCAGAACCAAGAGGTCTTACAGGTCATTGAAATTGGGTCGCGGAGATGTCTGGGAGTGGATACAGCAAAGCTATGCTACCAGACTACTCCTTTGGTGACAAATGGAGCCTAACTCAAAGTCAGAAGGTTACTAGACCACCCCTTGTCTGTCAGTCTGTGGTACAGTGGTGAGTGGTGCCGGACACTGTCACTGGTATTTCAGCTACCAACAGGGTCACCCCCAAAGTGAGCAGGCTTCAGCAGAGCTTCCAGGCTAAGAACTATGACTAAGACAATGGAGGAGGAATGGACTGTCCACTTCAGAAGCCTTGGCCACTGAAAACCGACCACCAGCAGAATCTTGCCGAACAGAGTGTCGGAAGAGGAGTCTGCCAGGCAGGAAGACATTCCAAATCCAAACCCGAAGAAGGGAATCATGTCAGAGCTTCCACTGTGGGATTCTGGTGTGCATGGCAGTGACGCCCCAAATCGATTCGTCGAATCTACACCGGGAATAAGCCTCCGATGACTTCCTTCTGGCCATAATCGAGGGGTGAGAATCACTTGGTTATCAGACAGAGTATTGTAGAGATGATTACAGTGGAATAGCATGATAAATCTGACTTGAATGGTTAAACCGTTGACATGTGCTCTTGTTTTGTTTCGATACACTTCAGCTTGATCTGGTGCTTAATACTTCGTCTTTTGTTAAAATGGGATTTGTCTCCGTTGTATACTGTTATTGTTAGTATCATTCTTGACTCTCTGTTATGTATTTTTCTACGTTTCTGTAGAGACAGTAACCAGAATAAGGCTTCCCGAGGGGCACAGCAGGGTGGCAGGGGCGTCATGGGGAGCTGAGATGGAGGAGTACCAGGAGAAAGAGAATGCTTTGAACATGACTGTGGTAGCGACTGTACAGCATGGTCTGAGATGACCGAACTACTGAATGGTGTGCTAGAAAAGCGGATCATATGCTAGAAAAGTGGTTTGGGGAAAGATATGACGCGCCTTCCCAAAGCAGAGAAACCACAATGGCGTGGGCAGTCAAGCCTTTGGGAGTAAAGCCTTGGGGACTTTGAGTTACCGCTGGAGGATGACTCAAAATGACACAAAACAGCTGAAGTCAGCTGGCACAGTGACCGCAATGATGTGCTCGAACATAGCAGCCATGGTGAGGATGGGCAGGAGCAGGCGGTGTTTCATGCTGTTGGGCCAAGGTCACCATGAGCCGGAACCGACTCCACGGCCCCTAACAATGACAGTAACAACCACTGGCAGAAAAAGGCTTTCTCCACCAATTAATTTTGCAGCATCAAGAGGGAAGTAGTAAGTCCTGGTGGTACTGTGGGTAAGGCACGGGGCTGTTAACCACAAGGTGGACAGTTCAAAACCCACCAAATGGTCCTTGGGAGAAAGAGGAGCCTGTCTGCTTTCATAAAGATTTGCAGGCTTGAGAACTCCAAATAGGGTCTGTTTGAGTTGAAATCCACTTCATGTCAGGAGGTTTGTTTTTGGTTGTGTGTGTATGTGTGTGTATTCGTGTGTGTGTGTATTCGTGTGTGTGTGTGTGAGGGGGGCATACAAGGACCACCCCTTAGCAGCCCCTGATAAGCACTTCTACTGAGACTTCAAGTCCAAGTTCTCCCTTCCTACTCCAGTTGCCACCCTGATACTGCCACCCATGAGAACTGACGCTGCCTCCCACTTGATATTTCAACACCTTTTCTCCCCTTCCCCCCCGCCCCGCCCTTCTCCTTAGCTATAGGGGCCAAAGCCACAAATAAGCGGGCACGTCCAAACTTCAGTTCTCACAGTGCCGCCAAGCAAGCAGGACGTTCTCGGAGAAGTTCCCCCGTCCTGACCCAGACTTCCAGGCCCTCTCTTATCTCCAGACTGCTGTGTGCAGCCAGTCCCAGCACGAGACTCGAGACTCCCTTTCAACACCCCAAAGCTGATCCTAATCTCCCGGGCCCACCCCCTCCTGGGGCACTGCCTCCAGCGCTCGCTCCACGCAGAGACTTGGCTCATTGTCTTGCAGGGATGGAGGTCTTCCACACCCTCCCAGGTTCCTCTGGTCCCAGGAAAGGAGTGGGACCAGCCGCACAGGCGGGGGTGGGGGGGGGTTGTTAGATTTCACAATCTAACCTCTGCAGGGGCAGTGAGAGCATCTATTTATTATTTTTCTGCTGATTTATTGGGCTGGCTGAGTCCCGCCCTGGGTGTGAAAGCCCGAGGAACCTACTAATCCCACTGCTCTTGGCACTCTAAAGATGGTGGTGGCAGTAGCACAGTAGAGGCCACCAGGTTTTGAGTGTTAAGAAATGGTTCCACCCATTTGTGACGCATGGTTCACATATGTCAATGCAACCCCACACGCAGGCCCACCTTGGGGTCCCCATAGAAGGAGGGGGCATTGGAGAAGCTGGTGCCAAGCAAGCTGTGCAGATTCTCCTGGTCTGAAAAGTTGAGGCCAGGGGGTTCCCCTCTTGCATTGGAAAAAGTGTCAGCTCACACACTAGCCCAACTGAAGTACATGCCTGGCCAGCCACTGTCCTTCACACGCTGAGCCCAGTTAGGAGCACAAAGTAACCAAAATGAAGTCCCTGGTGGACAGAAATGGTGACCATCTCAGCTGCTAATGGAGAGACTGGTAGTCCACCCAGAGGCACCTGGGAACAAAGGTTTGGGAATCGACTTTGGAAATGTTGTTGTTGTTGTTGTTGTTGTCAGGTACCATTTGAGTAGGTTCTAGCCCATAGCAACCTAGTGCACAACTGAGCAAAACACTACCCAGTCTGTGCCATCCTTGCCTTCGTTTCTATGCCTGAACCCATTGTTATAGCCCCAATGTCAACCCCTCTCACTGAGAACCTTCCTCACTTTTGCTGCCTCTCTACTTTTCCAAGCATGATGTCCTCCTCCAGGGACTGGTCTCTCCTGTCAGGTGCAAAATATGTGAGATAAAGTCTCGCCATCTGAGTTAGTTTATTGTGCCAACCTGGCTGACAAACACATGTTGGGTTAATTGAAGGGCGGAGGGATAAATGGCTTGGTGAGTCTCGTTTTTCTGGTTCTCGGGTCTCTTGCTTTCTGATGGTCGGACAAGGGTGCAGCTGCCTTAGCCAGTTCCCTGCTTCAACAGACAAGGCTCACTTCCTACGAGACATTCCTGAGGAGAAGCCACATGGACCTACCCCGATGCAGCCCTGGGTGCTGGAGCAGCCGTGTGGAGACCCCTGCCAGCGCTGAGATGCTTACATGTTCACTGACTCAGCTTCCCTCCTGCAGTTGGCGTCATTGTGTCTGTTTTGTGAGATGGAGGAGGACTTTGTGGATCGGTGTTGGACATATGGGCTAATGTTGGACTTGTGGGCTTGGGCAGCACTGGGTTGGGATGTTTTCTTGACGCGCACTGAACCTTTATATAAAACCCTCTCTTATACATGAGTTTCTGTGGATTTGTTTCTCTGAAGTACCCAGACTAACACACCATCCCTGCCTCTAAGTGGCACGGCTGGTTTGTGTGTCCTTCTGGCAGCCCACGGAACTTCCGATGTTCTTTGCCAGCTCCATCATTCAAACGCATGGGTTCTTCTTCGGTCTTCCTTGTTCCATGTCCAAGTGTCACGCGTGCATGGAACATTCACAGGTGCTGGAAACCTTAGCCATGGACAAGCCTATGGAGCACGGTGTGACTCTGAGACTCATGGGAACTGGTTCCTGGGCTCAGCTCAAGGGCAAAATAAACTGGAGAAGCCACTGTCCCCCTCAGACCGCCCCAGACAGCTAGCCTTTGGTCCTTTCTGAGGAGCTACACTCAGTTCTCCCTCTACAGTCTTTCTAGTTATTACCTAGACTTCCCTCAAATCCTAGCTCCGCTCCCACAGCCACCATCAAACTTATCCTGACCATTCCCCAGGCCTTTGGATCACACCTTTTCGGAGCATCTACTGCAAAGAAGCCAGCCACTTCATCTGGCCCTCCTTGGTGCGATATTATCTATTGTTCACTTACTCCTAACCTGCACGTTATCTCCCTAAGGAATCTCGAGGCTTGGGAAGAGTATCTTTTATTTCTTTCGGGGTTCCCTTTCCATTGTTTCCTGGCACAGCACCGATCACAGAGTTGGGGCTCGAAAATGCTTGCTTGAAGAACAAAGATCTTATGTTGTCAATAGATAAGAGGCCGACAATAAGGCCCAGCCATTCTGCTCCCATGGAGAAGGCAGCAATGTTTACCATTTGTTACCAGAATTCCTCTTCTTAGCCCTCTCCGCTCTTTTGGGGGTGGGGGTGTCACGTGACTACGTCTAGCCAATAGATGGTGAGGCAAGCATTGTTTAGCCCCTGGGAATATAAACCTTTGTGAATTTTTCACATCCTGACTGGTCTCTGGCACTCATCTTGCCGAGATGGCTGTGGACCAAACTGGCGGCACCCCCATCAGTCAGGGTCTCCAAGCAACCACACAGAGCAGAGCCCCAGTGTGAACGTCAATGTTGTGATGAGAAACACATTTGGATCTGTGGAACCTCTGGGATGTGGATGTCCGTTTGTTACTGCAGCGAAGCGTACCCTGGTTAAGGAGACTCATTCTGCTGAAGTGTTCTCCAGAAACAAAGATGATCTTCAGACTCGAAAAAGAAACACAGACGACAAAGAGATATCATTTTAACCCTCCCTAGGGCGGGGGGGAGGAGGGGGGAGGCCTCTTGCCCAGTGTATCTCACAGAGTCATCCAGGGACACATGCTTATTCCAAAACACAGATTCCCAGACCCCACTCTTGACCAGAGCCAGAATCGCAGGGTTGGTGCCCGGCACCTGCATTTCTGACTAGCCCCAGAGGTCATTTGTAGTCACTTAAGTTTGAGATCAGATTCCACCACTTCAGATGAGGATTTATAACCCTGGCTCCTGTAAAGCTGTGTTCAGAAAGCCCATACTTGGCCTCCTGCCTAAAGGACCTTTTGAAAAATGCGACAGCCAAGAGCCTGTTGCTATTATTACTATTGTTTTAAGGAGCCCTGGCGATGTAGTGGTTACCCATGGGGCTGCTAACCTCAAGGCCAGCTGTTTGAAACTACCAGGCCTCTGCACGAGAAAGATGGGGCTTTCTACTTCCTACTCCTGTGAAGAGACACAGTCTCAGAACTCACCAGGGCATCTTACCCGCTCCTAGGGGTCGCTATGAGTTGGCATCTTTGATGGCAACTTTTTTTCATTGTTCATTTCTCTGGTGAATCCGATATGACCTATTAACCCAGATTAATTGTTAAAAGATGGTTTCATTTCTTATTTTCCAAAGATTCAGTAGCGAGGAATTGTTCCAGGCTAGAGGCCCGAGTCGATCTGAATGTAATTGGCATGCTGTCCCCGATGGAACCTTGTACGACCTTCAGCAACAACAACACTAACGACAATGAGCTCCTCACGCAGCTGTGGCTCATCCTCATTCAGCTGGCACTGCCTACACACACCACAATGGCATCACCGTCGGGAACCTGTGTGCACGGGCGGCCTTACGCAGAAGAAAGGCGGTTCTGTGGCACTAGAAACTTCTCCTTTACAAAAAGCGTCTCCCGCAAGCCTCCCAGCATTCCCCTAGCTTCTCACAGTGCCTGCCTTGCGTTGCTTCAACTTCTTCATGTGTAAGGTGGGTGCAACAGCAGTTTTTCAGGCACTGGGTTGTCATAGGAGTAAACCAGACACAAGCAAATTACATGTACATGCCTGCATGCGTGCACACACACATATTCATGAGACTTTATTGTGCATAAAACTTCTGTGTTTTATAGGTGTGCATATTCTTTATAAGAAAGTCACCATCCATAATTTCTGAGACTTCCAGGAAATTAAAAATGAGTCCGTTGACAGGATTGGGTAAAGCATATGTTTTTGTTTTTAACTTTTTATTGTGAATTAGGTGGAGGTTTACATAGTAGATAATCAGTTTTACAGTCAGCAGTTCATACACTTTTTGTTTTCAACTCATCTGTTGCATTTTTTTTTTTAGGTTTTATTCTAGTAACTACAAACTCCTAAACTTGCTTTCTATCCAAGCCAACATTCCAGAATGAATGCATTTAGCAGTGTTTTACAACAACAAAGAGACAAGTTCACTGCCATGGGGTCCATTCTGACTCATAACGATCCCACTTAGAGCTTCCAAGGGTGTGAGTCTTTCCAGAAGCAGACAGCCCCATCTTTCTCCCATGAAGCAGCTGATGGATTTAAACCACCCACCTTGTAATTAGCAGCCCACCACCTACCTGACACCACTACTAGGGCTCCTTTAGGAGGAATTACCAGGAACTAACATGGGTCCCCGAGAAGAAGCCGTGCCAAGTTAAGGCCTCAGGCCCCGATGGCATAGTTGGTTGTGCGATGGGCTGCTAACCACAAGGTCAGCTGTTCAAAACCACTAGGCGCTCCTTGGGGGAAAGAGAAGGCTTTCTTCTCCTGTAAAGGTGGACAACTTTGGAAACTCAAGTGTCCTAGAGAGTCATTGCATGTCAGAATTTACTTGATTCTGAGTTTGGTTTTTAAGTAAAGACCTCTCTCTGATATGATTGGTAATAATTAGTAGATGAAGCAAATTTCAGTAGATGTAATATAGCTTCACATCAGGTAAAACATTTGGCAAGTTTTGTTTTTGTTTTAATTAAAGAAAACCATTTGGATAAGACTTGTGCACAAAGTGATTAGAGCATGAACTGTTGATTAATTTTCCACATGGATCTAAAAGTCTGGACTGATGGTTTTGTGCACTTTCTTCAGTGTTGTGCACGCTTGTCCCTCAGAATGCCCAGCGCAACATCTTATGCAGTGTGAGCACATGAATATTCACAAGGCCACCTTCCCACAGCTCCCCTGTTTGACTTGTTATCCCAAACCACACCAAACTCACTGCCAGCCAGTCCACAGTGACTCATAGAGCCCCTCTGGCATGGGGGAGAGAAGCTTCTGTGGGCTTCTGAGATGGTAGCTGTTTATGGGAGCAGAAAGCCCCATCTTTCACACTGCCGACCTTGCTGTTAGCAGCCCAGTGCACAACCCCTAAGCCACCAGGGTTCCTGCTCTCTTAGCTCCATTGTGTGCCAGGGGAAGCCAGCCCATAACACATCATTACAGGTCTGGTAGGCTCAATTGTACAGCAATAATAAGTAAAGATTATAGTAAGGTTATAGAGAACATGAGAGATAGAAGAGAAATATTGAAATAAATGGATTCAGACACATCATGGTAGCATGCTCACCTCAGCCCCGCTTGGTGGTCCACGTGGAGAGAGTGAGAGAATCTTTAATGCTAATCAAGGCTTTTATGTCTTCTGGGGACATACAAGCCCCCTAATTACAGGTGAAGACATACATCACATCACAGAAAGGGGTTGTGCTATAGGTAATACAGTAATGGAAGGGGGTGATCTAGGGGTATCCACGCAGTAGGAAGAGGAGGGATTGGGGGTACACATGTGGCAAGATGGGTGGATCTTAGAGTCAGGATGGCAGCTGGATCTCCATAAGAACCATTAGCAGTAGGGTGTAAACCCCACCTACAGGAACCAAGCTAATGGTTGCAAGCTTCAGGGAGAAATGGTCCATTGTCTCCAGCAGCAGGGAGCAGGCCCATCCCTGTGGTGTGGTGAGACAGCAGTCTGCCTCCAGGGAGGATGTCTAAGCATCTGACCTCCCCCCACAATTGTGTTTATCAGAAGGACTCATCTCTTAGGTAAGGACAATGCGGGCATGGTGAGGCCAACACTCCAGATGTCCACCGCAGATTAAAAACCATAGAACGGCATGAAATCAGTGAGGCAGGAGAAGACAGCCTTCTTTCACCTAAGACACAATGGCACGGATGCAGCTGCGGAGAGCCAGCTTAGCAGTGTTCATGGAAGGTCAATGTGTTTTCTGGATGGTCAAGGCAACTGGAACCAGCAACGCTCTTGGCCATGGAGACGTCTCCGGATCTCAGTGCTCTTTAGAGGAGCCCCGGTGGCACCGTGGTTAAGAGTTTGGCTGCTGAGCAAAAGATCGGTGGTTTAAGTCCACCCAGTGGCTCCATGGAAGAGAGCTAGTGATCTGCTCCTACAAAGATTACTGCCTAGAAGACCTAGGGAATGCTCCTCTTCTGTCACGTGGGATTGCTATGAATCAAAATCAACCTGACAGCCCCTAACAACTGCCTTCATTAAGTTATCAGATCATCATAGGTAGCCGTTTCACTGTATTTGACAGCACAAAGGCCTCATTAAGGAGCCCTGGTGGGAGAGTGGGCTATGCATTGGGCTGCTAACCAGCAGTTTGGAAGTTCGAAACCATCGGTCACTCTATGAAAGAAAGATGAGTCTGTCAACTCCTCTAAAGATTTACACCCTTGGAAACCTGTTGTGGTCCTATGTTCCTATTCTATCCTGTCCTATAGGATTGCCACAGGTCAGAATTGACTCAATGGCAGTGAGTTTTGTTTGTGTGAAGACCTCATTAAGGAGCCCTGGTGATGCAGTGGGTCATGTGCTGGGCTGCAAACCACAAGGTTGACACTTCAAACCTACCAGCCACTCCTTAGAAGAAATATGAGGCTGTCTACTCCTCTAAAGAGTTATAGTCTCGGAAGCCCCATGGGACAGTTCTCCTTTGTCCTATGGAGTTACTGTGAGTTGGAATCCACTGAATGGCAGTGGGTTGTAAGACTTTCTCCAGAAGAGTCTCAGTGTAGTAGAATGAATTCCAACATTTCCCCCATCCCCACCCCCTCAAGGAAGGACGTGTCCACCTGGAATCATTAATGTGACCTTTTGGACAAAGAATATTTGCAGATGTCATTAAGTTAAGGCTATTCGGATGAGGTCATTGTAGATTCAGGGCAGGCCCTCAATCCAACGGCAGGCGTCCTTATAAGAGAGTAAGACCACAAGGAAGGGATGAGCCAGCCAGGATGCAGCCTAGCACCAACGAAACACACAACATTCCTCTAGTTCTTTAATGCTTCCTCCACCCCACCCCCCATCATGACCCCAGTTCTACCTTACAAATCCAGCTAGATGAGAGCATGTACACTGGTATAGATAAGAGCTCTCAACACTTGGAATCCAGAACAGATAAACCCGCCTGGAACAATCATGGGAGTAGCAATACCATAAGGGTAGGGGGGTGGTGGGGGAAGAAAGGGGGAGCCGCTCCCAATAATTGATGCATAACCCTCTCCACCCAGAGTGACAAATAACAGAAGCATGGGTAAATGGAGACGGCGGATGGTGTAAGATATGAAAATAATAATAATAATTTATCAAGGGTTCATTAGGGTGGGAGAGTGTGGGAGGGAAGAAAAGAAATGAGGATCAGATACCAAGGACTTCAGTGGAAAGAAAATATTTTAAAAAATGATCACAACATATGTACAAATGTACTTGACACAATGGATGTAAGGATTATTAGAAAGAGCTGTAAGAGCCCCCAATAAAATGATTTCAAAAAAGAAGAGAGTAAGGTAGGCACCTCGAGGATGGGCACAGAGATTGGAGTGAAGCAGAGATCTGCCTGGAAGCAACAAGGATAGCCAGGAGCCGCCAGGAGCTAGGAGGGGCAAGACAGAATTTGCCCACCAAGCAGGAACACCTGCCAACACCTTGATTTGGGGCGTCTGGCCTTCAGAACTCTGCAGAAATAGATTTCTGTTGTTTCAGGCCATCAAGGTCGTGGTAATGCGTAAGGCAGCCCCGAGACGTCACACATCTCCCATAACATTTAAGCAGAGGCACTGGTGGACCAGTAGGCAGCACGGAGACAGCGATCGCCAAGCGTGAGCAGCTCTGATGGAGAGCAATGGGGTGGAGGTCCTTAAATAGGTAAGAGGCTGCCAGAGAAGAGGAGCTGGAACCACTGAAATGTCAGTGGGAGAATTATCTCCTTCCAGGTGGGAACCAGGGGTTTGATTCCTGGCCAGTGCTCCCATCTATCAGGGAGAGGTTGCATGAAGCGGAGTAGGTCTTAGCCATTTCCAGACTAAGAGGAGGAGGAAAACCTGGTTCTCTGCTCTGAAAGTCAGCCCATGCACACCTCCCGGATCCCAGCAGTCCAGTGGGATGGCACAGGGCGAGGCAACGTGTCCTTCGGTTGTTCACAGGGCTCACCGGCCGTGAAGCAGGGGTACCCCTGGTGGCCTCTACCAGCCAAGGAGAAGAGAAGGAAGCATTTTTGGAGCCCCTGGCCTGGCCTGATGCATTCTTCACCTTCTGGAAGCCTCACATGCTCCTCTCCATTTACTAGTTCATTCCTTCAGAGAATACTGCCTGGATCCAGACTCCGAGGCCAACCCTGATGTAGTGCCCAGGAGACAAACCAGCAAGCACTGTGCATAAAACCCTGTCCTTCATGGGACTCGCGTTCTCCTAGGGAAGGAGTTCAAGGAAACCAGGTAATTGAACAGCAGAAGGAAAACGTGGTGTGCGTGTGTGCGCGCGCGTGTGTGTGCGTGTGTGTGCGTGTGCGCGTGTGCGTGCGTGCGTGCGTGTGTGTGTGTGCGTGTATGTGTGTGCGTGCGCGTGTGTATGTATGTGTGTGCGCGTGTATGTGTGTGTGCGTGCGTGTGCGTGTGTGTGCGTGTGTGCGTGTGTGTGCGTGCGTGTGCGTGTGTATGTGTGTGTGCGTGCGTGCGTGTGTGTGTGCGTGCGTGCGTGTGTGCGTGCGTGCGTGTGTGCATGCGTGCGTGCGTGGGTGCGTGTGTGTGTGCGTGCGTGTGTGTGTGCGTGTGTGTGTGTGCGCGTGTGTGCGTGTGTGTGCGCGCGTGTGTGCGTGCGTGCGTGCGCGTGTGTGTGCGCGTGTGTGTGTGCGTGCGTGTGTGTGCGTGCGTGTGTGTGTGCGCGTGCGTGTGTGTGCGTGCGTGTGTGCATGTGTGTGTGCGTGTGTGCGTGCGTGTGTGTGTGCGTGTGTGTGCGTGCGTGTGTGCGTGTGTGTGTGCGCGTGTGTGTGTGTGTGTGTGCGTGTGTGCGTGTGTGTGCATTTGTTTGTTTGGATGCAGAGTGGTTACACACTGGGCTGCTAACCTAACCAAAGGTCGGCAGTTTGAAGCCACCACCAACTTCTCAGGGAGAAAGGCGAGGCTCACTACTCCCATGCACAGTTAGTCTCAGAAACACCCCGGGGGCAGTTAGTTCTACCCTGTCCCGCACAGTCCGAACTGAGTGGATGGCAGTGAGGTCTTTGGTATGGGAGGACTCAAATTACCATCAGCAAGGAAGAGCTTTGCACTAGAGGAAAGGCAGACATCAAGCATGGTTCAACGCAACCTTCTCCACATCGCATAGGAAAGCACAAGCCGGGGTTATGACCCGTGTTAGCGACTAGCAAAAAGGTTTTGAAAAAATGCCCCAATTAAAAAATTTTTTTTAAAGTTTTTTCTCCTTGGGATTATTGCTGAGTAGTTTACCAAGCCCAACCCACTGCCAGTCAATCAACTGACACCGACAGGGACCTGATTTAGGGTTTCAGAGATTAAATGTAGCAGGCACACCCTCCTTTTTTTTAAACTTGTAAAGGGTTTCTCTCTAGAGCCAGGGTCCCATGAGAAGCTTGGGTGGTTGAATCATGAAGCATTACTGTCTAACTGGTGGTAATTCACTCTAATTGAGGACAAAATACCTAGGAGGAATTGAAATGTCTCTTGATTGCTACTTTGCAATCTCCACCTTCTAAGAGACCATGAGAAGCAAGGAAGCCATTTTCCCTTTTGTGTAGTAAGTAAAACGCAAAACAATAGACTTCCCTTGAAGAGAGTGTCCATTTCTCAGCTGGCTTTGCTGGAAGGCAGCTCTTCTGAGGGGCAAGAGGCGTCCGGCTTAAAAGCGCACTGGTATTCGTAAGGAAGCCAATAGCATCCCAGGGACGCCTCTATTGATCAGCAACAGTTACTGTGCCTGTATAGCTGCACATGCAAACTGCTCGATTGCTCTCGGTTATGAAAATCTCCCTTTGTATTGTTTGCTTGGCTTTTAATCCAATCAGCCTTGGAATGAAGCTGGGTTCCCAAGAGATTTGTTATTTAAAGTAGCACGGTGTATGAGATGAATTGGAGGGGGCTGGGGTGGGGGCAGAGAAGGAAACCCAGTCTTCCAAACAGGAGACTATGTCTGGAAGTGATGGAAATGAGCAGATTCGATTTGATAGCAACCCGAAGGCCCAAGGGTTTCTTCCATTTCCTCTAACGGCAAGCAGAGAGGAACAAACAACCCAGAAGTCACTGCCGAGACCCTCCTGCGCCTTCGTGCCTTGAGATCTTTGGAGAAACCACATCTTGGGCCATGGATTTACCAGAACAAATAGACAGAGGCCTTCCAAAGCGGCAGCCTGAGCACTGTTTACACTGTCAACACGAAAGACACAAACAGCTCTGTGATGAGCTACTGTCACATGTGGGCTGCCTCGTGGGAACACAGGCAAGTCCAGAGGCTCTGCTGGCAGGGAGCACCCTCCCCGGAGATCTGCCCTCCTGGCAAAACCTGGGAGATGTCACAGATAAGAGACCTGGAGATGGGCATCCTGAGCGGTGAGACTCTTCTCAAAAACAAGAGAGACTGGGATTTCTCGTCTACTATTTCCCCCAAACTAGCCACTGGAACCAGAAGCAGGAGGTCTGCTGCCTGGAGGAAACAAATCGGAATCCTCACAGCACCCCCAAGCCCATGCTGAAATCCCAGCACCCCCATGACGCCTTCGGCCTTACCTGCAAAGGCCCCGATGGATGAAACACACAAATAACCTAGTAGCATGGAGTAGGGGCAGGCAATGGAGCAATGCGAAAGTGCTCAGCTCCTGACTGACTTTGAATGCACCAGTGGCCTCACCGAAGAAAGGATTGGACAATCTCCTCCCATCAAGATTACAACCTTGCAAGCCCTACCAAGCAGCTCCACAGGGTCGCTAGGAAAGGATTGGACAATCTCCTCCCATCAAGATTACAACCTTGCAAACCCTACCAAGCAGCTCTACAGGGTCGCTAGGAGGGGGAAATATACTCAACATGCATAACCCCTGATGGCTGGCGGACGGATCAGATGCTGATATTTATTGAAAGAACACTCTTTGGGGGTGGAGGCCCTGCCCTCAGAGCTTTCCGTCTAGCTGATAGCACAAACCAGGAGGAGTTCTGAGGGCCTGAAGGCCAGTCGACAGGGAAGGCTAGTCAGGCGCAGGGCTGATGGCTGGAAGCCCTAGTGGTACAGTGGGTTATGCGGTGAGCTGCGAACCATAAGCTCAGTAGTTCGAGAGTACCAGCTGCTTTGCGGGAGAAAAAGAGGGCTTTCTACTCCTGTACAGAGTGAGTTACAGATTCAGAAACCCACAGGCGCAGTTCTACCCTGTCCTATAGGGTCACTATGAATCAGAATGGACTCGATTGGTGGCTGTGAGTTTGTTTTCAGAAGCTGTTCCTCCTTCCAACTCACGCAGCTGTGTGCGGGCTAACACAGGGGCTCCCACGCTGTGTGCTGCGAACCGAGGCCCCACAGGCAGTGAGCAGAATAGCTGCAATTCTCGCGAGAAAAGCCTCTGCCAGATACGACGTGAATGCTTAGCTGCTGGTGGTTTCAACAGCAGATGCCACACCATTCTCTCCCGGGATGTACCAGCTTTACAGAGCTGGGTGTTCTGCAGTCGCGGTGATTTCTCTCTCTCAAGTTTTGGATAAAGATGAACGTGCAACAGAAAATAAGAATCGGGATGTTCAACCTTATTCCACGGTCTCAAAAGTTTGTGCCCTCCTCATTAATGTCACTGTAATTATTTAAGAATACAAACATTATTGACTTGTTCCCCAACAAATTGGGGCATGAGTTTTTCCAGTAAACAAGCCAAATAAACCAACAAATGAACCTTCAAACATCCAGCTGACTCCAGTTCATAGCGACCTTATTGAACAGAGAAAACCTGTTCTGTAGGGTTTCTTAGACTAATCATTTTATTAAATAAATCATTTTACTGGGGTAATCTTGACAGACCCAGACTGTCTCCTCTTTCTCCTGGGTTGAATGCTGGTGAGTTCACATTGCTGACCTTTGGGTTAGCAGCCAAGTGCTGTAACCACTACCACCAGAGGCCACTTTGTAATGGCTTCTAGGCTGTTACACCATAATTTAATGAAGTAGTTTGGACCTAATTAGCTAACTACTTAATACATAGGACTGTTTGGTGTTGTTTTTCTTACCTGGGGGTGGTGGGGGTTGCCCGCAAAGACCCTACAGAGACACCAAGGTTGCTGTGGACAAAGAAAGCATGGAGCCATCAGGTCTAGAACATTCATTCAACACTTGGCCTTTCCTGTGTGGATTCTGGCTTTATCCCCTCGTGTGTATGTGTGTGTACGTACTTACACAGCACACTGCGTCTTGTGTGCTTGTTGATTTATTTTCCCCTTGGGCTGGGCTTGAGAAGAATCAGAGAAAGTGTCCACTAGAAGTCCCCCAAGGAGGTGTGAGAAAGGAGAAACCTTGACCAGAGAGGACTGGACGGACAAGAACCAGACCAGGGAAAACGGGAAGGACTTCAGAGATGAACTTGAATTTAATTAACTAAGTGGTTACAGGATTGAATCGCCGTTCCACGACGGCATGCCTCCACTCCACTGCACACAGCCTTTGAACGGCACGTTTGCCCGTCTGTCATAATGTGGGGTTTACTTTTAGTAAACTCGTTTGGCTGCCATTAATAGATGCTTTAATGTGAGTACTAATGAGGGAATGAAAAGTTATTTCCACTTGTTTGTTTGTTTGTTATGTTTTGTTTTGTCTTTAGCGCTTTATAGCTACAGTGTTCCATGCATAAAACACTCTGCTTCTCTATTCAAACAAGACGTCGGTTTCCCTCCTGCTGAAAAGTAAATGGAAAGACAGGTGGGAAGAGTATTCATTTCCTCGGTGAATTGGGTAGTTCTTGGAAAACGTGCAGTGTCCCCTGTTAGGCTTGTTTCCCTGTCTACAGAGTGTCTTGAATGTTACTAACTGCGGAGCTGTCACTGATTGACCCATGGGGTTCTGAAAGGAGGGAACCTTGGAAACTTGTAATGATAGTTTAGAATTTTTTAAAAAACCATTTTATTGGGGGCTCATACAACTCTTATCACAATCCGTACATCCATCCATTGTGTCAAGCACATTTGTACATGTGTTGCCATCATCCTTTTCAAAATATTTTCTTTCTACTTGAGCTCGGCTGATACTTGGTATCAACTCATTTTCCCCTCCCTCCCCCCTCCTTCATGAACCCTTGATAATTTATAAATAATTATTATTATTTCATGATATAATAATATTATTATTATTTCACTGGCCAATTTACACTTCACCCACTTTTCTGTTGTCCATGACCCTGGGAAGGGGTTGTATGTAGATCACTGTGATCAGTACCCTTTCTCTCCCCCCACCTTCCCCTCCTGGTATCACTACTCTCAATATGGGTCCTGAGATGGTTTAGAATTTATATCATCCTGAGGGACTGGCCCCAATCCCAACTAGTGGACAGCCACCCCTCCTCCCAGAAGAATTTACTTCATAGGACAACACTGAAGCTACAGCTCAGGGAGAGGGACATGTCTGATTCGATCACACAGGAGCAAATAAAAGGGGAGGAAGAGAGAGTGGAGCACATCCTGGCTCACCAAGTCTTGAGGACAATATCCCTGCTCAGTGCAGCCAATGCACATAATGTACCATATGGCTGGTCCCACTATGAGACACGGCATCCTTCACTGTCCCATAGACCTATAGGAGACAACATTGGAGACACAGTGTGAAGATTGTGACCAATCTGAACCCACTGCACCCAGGTAAAACACTAAGGGCGTGCAACAGAACAGCAAGGGGAGCAGAGCAAGGAAGTCCCCAGGGAATAAAAAAATAGACTTTGGGGCCAGGGCGTGGCACCCCATCAGACTCCATCCAAAAACACTCCTGAAGGTCAACAAACAAATCTTGAACTATTTACAGGCTTTTCTCTTTTTTTGTCATTGACTTTTGTTGTTGTTTTGTTGCTTTGTTTTGCTCTGTCTTGTTTTTATGCATATTATTATCTCTGCAGGTCTATCTAGATAAGATAGGTGGGATAAACAATCTGGAGGAGAAAGCAACAGGACCGATGGTTTTGGAGGGGACATGGGAGAAGGGGAGAAAGGAAGTGGGTGTTAACAACCCCAGGAACAAGGGAACAACAAGTGATCCAAAATCGATGGGGAGGAGGGTGTAAGAGGTCTGATAGGGCTTGATCAAGGGCAATGTAACTGAGAGGAATTACTGAAACTCAAATGAAGGCTGAGCATGATAGTGGGACAAGAGGAAAGTAAAAGGCAATAGAGGAAAGAACTAGTAGGCAAAGGACCTTTATAGAGGTTTAAATACAGGCATGTGCAGAGTTGGGACCCAAGAGCCATCTGTAGGCAACTGGACATCCCCTTACAGAGGGCTGAGGGGAGGAGATGAGCCAGTCAGGGTGCAGCGTAGCAACGATGAAACATGCAACTTGCCTCTAGTTCTTAAATGCTTCCTCCTCGCCACTATTATGATCCCAATTCTACCTTACAAATCCGCTAAACCAGAGTATGCATACTGGTACAGACAGGAAGTGGAAACACAGAGACTCCAGGACTGATGACCCTCTGAGGACCAGTGGTGGGAGTGGCGATACCCGGAGGGTGGAGCGAAGGTGGGGTAGAAAGGGGGAACCGATTACAAGGATCTACATATAACCTCCTCCCTGGGGAATGGACAAAAGAAAAGTGAGTGATGGGAGATGTCAGACAGTATAAGATATGACAAAATAATAATAATTTATAAATTATCAAGGGTTCATGGTGGGGGGCAGGAGAGAGGGGGAAAATGAGAAGCTGATACCAGGGCTCAAGTAGAAAGCACATGTATTGAGAATGATGATGACAGCAAATGTACAAATGTGTTTGACACAATGGATGGATTGTGATAAGAGTTGTACAAGCCCCCAATAAAATGATTTTTTAAATAAAGAAAACAACTCAAACTGTAAAAATAAATAAATAAATAAATAAATAAAATTCTGATGTGCAGAAGGGTATGGATGACAGTCGAAGACCAAAATATATCTGCAGGATCTAAAAAAAAATTAGATCATCCTATGTTCCAAGTCTGGAAGAAGTCCAAGCTGCACTGAAAGCATCAGCAGAAAAACAAGTCTCCAGGAATTGACAGAGCACCAATTGCAAGGTTTCAACAAATGAGCTCAATGCTGGAAACTCACACCTGTGTATGCCAAGAAATTTGGAGGACAGTCGCTGGTCAGCAGACCGGAAGAGATCTATATTTGTGCCCATTCCCAAGGAAAGCGATCCAAGAGGATGCAGATCCTAGCACACAGCACTATCACTCACAAAGTCCTGCTGAAGACACTCTTGAAACTGCTGTCACAGCACCTCCACAGGGAACTGACAGAAATTCAAGCCGGATTCAGCCGAGGATGGGGAATGAGGGCAATTACGATTGATGCCAGATGCTGTGGCGTCGGCTCTGAAAGCAAGGGCACCACAAAGATGTGCACTGTGTTTCATCGACTCTGCAAAGGCACTCAACACCGCAGATCATGACAAATGACGACTTACGTTGTGAGGACCAGGAGTTCCAGCGCACTCAGGTGTGCTCCTGGGGACCTCTACGTGGACCACGAGGCAGTGGTGGGCATAGAACAAGGGGAAAGTGCGGGGCTTCTAATGAGGAAAGGTATGTGTCAAGGTTGTAGCCTTTCACCAGTCTGTTTGCCGAGCAAATAATCTGCGAAGTTGGGCCATATGAAGAAGAAAGCTGCTTCAGGATGAGAGGAGGACTCACACACAATTTGTGATATACATAGGGTACATCTGTGCTTTCTGATAGAGAAGAGGACTGGCAGGCTTTTCCTGATGAAGGTCGAAGATGACAGCCTTCGCTATGGATTGTACCTGACTGAAATCTTTTTTTAAATCCTCACAATTGGACCAATAAGGAACATCATGATAAACAGAGATTGACGTCCTCGCGATTTCATTTCACTTGGATCTACAATCAGCCCCCACGGAGCAGCAATCACCAAATAAAATGACGTATTGCATAGAGCAACTCTGCTGTAGGATGTCTCCTCAAAGTATTAAAAAGCAAAGCTATCACCCTGAGGACTTCGATGCTCCTGACCCACGCCATGGTATTTCAGTCACGTGGACAATGAATAAAGAAGACTGCAGAAGGATCGATGGGTTGCAATGATGGTGTTGGTGGACATAGTGGAGGCACCCTGGACCACCAGAAGACGTACAGCCAGGTGTTCCTCGGAAGTGAGGATGGGGAGATTTTGGTCTCAAGTCCTTTGGACGTGCTATCAGGAGGGACCAGACCCTGGAGAACGACCACATCCTTGGGAAAATTGGCCCATTGTCATGGAGTCCATTCCAACCCAGAGCAACTGCATTGGACGTAGTAGAACTGCTCCATGGAGTTTCTGAGACTGGACCTCATCAGAAATCGACGGCCTCATCTCTCTCCCTAAGGGAAGCTGGTGGGCTTGAACCACTCACTTTTCTGTTAGCAGCCCAAGGCTTACCACATCATACCAACAGTCCCATTTAGTACAGTTGAGGATCAGCACAAAGAGAAGACCCTCGATATGGATTGATAGAGTGGCTCCAACAGGGGCGCCATGATAGCAACAATGGGAGGTCGGTGGATGACCAAGCTGTTGCCCATGAGTCGCTAGGAGTCCAGGAGTCAGGCTGACTAGACAGCACCTGGCGACCATGCTGACAGCTAAGAAGTCATTGCCAGCGCTTTATTAGGACGCGCTTTCTTCACAGAGCTGGTGTGATTTCGAAGTACGGTTGTGCAACAGGAGAGTGCACAAAACACTTTTAAAAACTGCACCTGAAATGAGTAAGATGACTGCGTATGTGGTACTCTTTCTGCATCCGTCGGGGCCCGACGGTGTCAACGACTAACGCTCCGGGCTGCTGAGCTAAAGGATGGAAGTGTGAAGAAGGGCCTGGCAAACTACCGCCGAAAACTCAGCCATTGGAAACCCTCAGGAGTCTGGTTCTTTGCTGGCCCATGGACAAGGCCACAAGTCGGACCAGATTGAGGGGACTGGTTCTTCTGTGTCTTTGCTTCCTCATCTATTCTTCCTGGTTGTTGATTGACCTTGAGGCTTCGGAATTTCTCCCTTTGAGGCAACATTTTCTTTTGCTTTCTCTTTGTCAGCTTGCCCTCTGACCATTGGTCCCCTAGCTTTTGCATTTGTGGGTTGCGCAGACCTCCTACGCTTCCTGGGCAGCTGCCATAGCTGCTTGGTGAGGTGGGGAGGGTGTGGCCCTGGCCACATCCTCAGACTCCGCGGGGGCCCCCCAATAACTGGATGGGTTTTCTTCTGAGCTCGACAATTTAGAATCCAGTAATGGTTGTAGAGCTGGCTCCCCAGTAGAACTCTCTGGGCCCAAATTCTGTCTCTATACTGATGATGGATTGTATTGTCTTAGAATCATGAGATGGAGTCTCTGAATGGCTAACAGAAGGTCAGATGGGAGCCTCTGCTTTAAGTCCCCTCAGGAAAAGAGGCCTGGAGATCCACTTTCAAAATCATCAGTCATTGAAAGCCCTATGGTGCATGATTCTACTAGATTTTACAGCAACTGATGTTTTGTAAGGTCTCGGGGAAGTTGCTAAGAGTCCTGCTGGCATAGTGATTACACGTTGGGCTGCCAACCGAAAAGTCAGCAGTTCGAAACCACCAGCTACTCTGTGGGAGAAAGACAAGGCTTTCTACTCCTGTGAAAAACATGTCATTGTCTTGAAAACCCCCAGGGGGCAGTTCCACCCTGTCCAGAGTAAAGGGCCATCAACTCGATGGCAGCGTGTTTGGAGTTTTTGAGGAAAGTTACTTAATATAGTTGAGCCTTCGTGTCCTCATCTATGTAATTCTGGAATGGAAAAGGCGTCTGCTTCACAGGGCAGCAGCGGGGATTCAGTGCTTCAAACCTAAGAGTGCGTAGAACAGGGCCAGGAACAGAGAAAGTGCTTGGGTGGGGGTGCGGGGGGTGGGGTGGATGGGGGCTCTTTGTTCAGGGCCCGGTGTTAGGTCTGCACTGCTATCTGTTGGCTGACCGACCTTGACCTCTCAGGACCCAGGACTCTGATGTGCAGAGTGTGGGAGATCCCACTACCTGCTTACCTGCACTGTTGCGATCACAGCTATGAGATGCTTGGTAAACAGCAAGGTTCTGGACAAGCTTCCAGTTTTAGTTTGACATTCGGGGCCGCCTTTCCTTTTCTTACAGCCGCCAGAAAGCATTATAAAGGCCTCTCTCCCTGAGGGAGGATGCTAAGTCTGGCCACTGTGCCAGGACCTTCAGAACCCACTCCCCACTGAAGAGCCATCTCATCTAGGAACCCAGGGAAGAGGTGTTCTTGCATCCTCCCCAGGCTCACGAGTGAAGTCCAGAGCCTGGTTTTCTCTCTTTCCTTTTCCCAATTAGGGGAACAGTCAAGCACTGTCAGCCCTTGTTCAGGTCCCAACAAGTCCTGGGCTGTCCTAGAGGGAGGAGGAGAAGAGAGAAGACAGAGGAAGCTTTCCCTGTAAAACTTGGCTTTGACTGAATAGCTTCCAGTTGCCTTGAAATCTAATCTTCTTTTGAACTCGAATTTGCCATCAGTCACATTCTTGGAAGGCAATGAGCTCCAGCCTGGTCCTGACTGATGGGAGTGATAATACCTTTCCAAGAACCTCACTCCTAGGCCTAGAGGAGCCGTCCGCGAGCTAATGCTTCCTTTCACCTGCTCAGGGAGATGGGAGTGTCTGAGGGGCTTCAGCCATGGGGAGCCTTCAGGGCATCCCCCTCCCAGGGGTGAGGGAGAAAGTGGTTCTCTTCCTACCTGCTGAGTGCTGTTCTGATGTCTCTGCCTTATTCATTTCCCAGTTACCTGGCTTCTCTAGTTTGACCAATAAAACTTGACTGTAGGCCTATGCTCACCGACTGAATCATTCCGCAAATATGGTTACACGTTTGGCTGCTAACGGCAAGCTCAGCAGTTTGAAACCACCAGCTTTTCCACAGGAGGAAAATGGGGCTTTCTGCTTCCACAATGCAAAAGCGTCTCAGAAATCACAGGGGGTACTTCTGCCCTGTCCTGTAGGGTGGCTACGTGTCAGCATCCACTCAATGGCAGTGAGGAAGGTAGAAAGTGAATCCCTACCATGTATTCCAGGTGCGGGGAAGAACAGCAAACAATTAACAGAGCATTTGTTTTCCATCAGGTAGATTTTAGGTCTGGGGTACCTTGTAGAGTACCTACCACTCTGCACCCCAACTCTTCACATGGATGAGCCAACAGTCATGGGGTCAGGACATGGGGAGACCTG
Source organism: Tenrec ecaudatus (assembly GCF_050624435.1). NCBI lineage: Eukaryota > Metazoa > Chordata > Mammalia > Afrosoricida > Tenrecidae > Tenrec > Tenrec ecaudatus. The sequence continues at coordinate 65,337,773 of NC_134540.1, read as the reverse complement.
GATGTCAGGGGGTTTGTGTATTAAATTGGCGTTGCAGGCTGTCCTCGCTCATCTGCTGTCACGGCAATGATACACTGAAGGTAAAGAAAGCACACCACTCTGTATGCTGTCACCTCCACGCACATTGCCCAGTACCGACCAACCGTGCACCTCTAACCTTGTTACTCATGATGCATGTGCATTCATTGAGCAACTAATGTGGACCAATTCTCCTTGGAATGCTCAGATCAGTAAGATTGGGTCTTGTCTTCTGGTAGAGAAAATGTACTCAGAAACAGCTAATGTGAAAGTTCTGTGGCAGAGCAATGATAAAACCATCCAAGAGAACCATGGGTATAGTGGTTACAAGTTAGGCTGCTAACCTCGAGGTCAGCAGCTCGAAAGCACTACTCTCTCTGCGGGAGTGCGAGGCTTTCTACTCACTTAAAAAGTTACAGTCTCAGAAATCCACCAAGCCAGTTCTACCGTGTCCTATAGGACAGCTGTGAGGCAACCAACTCAATGGCAGTGAGTCTGATTGTGTTTTTTTTTTTAATTATTATTTATGGGAAGGTTGAAGAAAGGGGCCTAACTGGGGCTAGAGGAAGGAAATGGGATGTCTGTTGTTATTAGCTGGTGTTGAGTCCACGGTGCCCTGTACAATTAAAAAAAAATACTTCCCAGCCCTGTGCCATCCCCACAACGTGCTGCCAGTCAGACCTTGATGACCCACTGAGTTTTCATTGACTGGTTTTGAGACATAGCTACCCAGTCCATTTGTCCTAGTCCATCAGATTCCGGAAGCTCTGCTGAAACCCCTTCTGCATCACAGGAAGCCAACTCTCCTCAGACAGGCATGTGGCAACCGTGCATGAGGTCCACTGACCAGGACTTGACAGTCACTGGGACTCTCGTGGAAGCTGAGACTTCTGCCACGGACCCACGGACCCCTCACACTGACCATACTCTTAGATGTTAGCTCATTGAAACTTTAGGTAAACAAACAAACAACTCTTTAAGTAAACAGGGATTGCGGCTTTGAGAAGTTGAGGCCTGACGTTGGTGGCAGAGTTGGGCTTTGAGCCCAGGTCCATCTGACCCAAACACCCTGAAGTCCCATAATATGCCTCACTTGCCAATATTCACTGAGGCTGAGTTTGCAGCCATAAAGTCAAGCACACCACTCCACACTAAGTGGGCCCAGAAGGGCCTTTCTTGTACCTCTTGTAAACTATGGTACCTGATAATATGTTGTGTCCACTACTGAAGATTTTTAGAAGATCTTAGAAGAAATATTTTGATATATAGGGTCCAAAATCAAAGCTAAAACAGAGACATCAAAGCAAACCATTTGCCGATGAGTCAATGCCAACCCATAGTGACCCTGCAGGACACAGGCGAACTGCTCCATAAGGTCTGACCAGAGCAGACCTCTTTCCTGTGGACGGCTGGTGAGTTCAAACCACCGACCTCTCCATCAACAGCTAAGAGTACTAACCATGATGCCTCTCAGTAACAAAAGAGTGTGTGGGGGGAGTTGTCAGCTTATAAGGCAGTGAATCAGGACATCGTGTTTCATAAAGTAGAAGGTCAACAAAAAGAGGAAGACCTCCTACGGGCTGGATTGACACAGTGGCTGCAACAATGGGCTCAGACATTGCAAGGATGATGAGGGTGGGATGGAAGGGGGCAAGGGCTCATTCTGTTAACCAAAAATTCTCCATGAGTTGGTGGCACTTGAAGATAATAACAACAAAACCCCCAAGAGATCGATTTTACTTCACAATAGAGCCATGGAAAGAAAATTGGGGTCCACCTAAGGTTAAGCGCTCATTTGTGAAATAAAAGGTTGGCAGTTCAAACCCAGGCACTGGCTCCCCGGGATAAACTCAGAGCACTCACTGCTACCCTGTCCATGCAGATTCATAGTGACCCCCTGGGGTAGGTAGAACTGCCCTTGTGAGTTTCCGAACGGCTGACCTTGCGCTTAGCAGCCCAACACATAACCACTAGGCACCGGGGCTCCTCCGCAGGATGGAGTTCTCGTCAGCTGCTCCCAGAAAGGTGGCAGTCTGGACAATTCCAGGGGGCAGTGTTTCTCTGTCACACGGGGTCACTGTGAGTCGAAATGGACTCAGGGACACAATAATTTTAATTCTTACATTTCAAAAGTCACTTTCTCTTCCACAGGCTCTACCATGTTCTATTTAAAAGACCCGACTCCAAAAACCAAAAGCCCCTCTGGGTTTTCCTTAATCTGTCTGATACAGAAATGTGAACACGTAGTTCAAGGCTTTTTTCTTTTAAAGGATGTAGAACATTCTTTAAATTTCTTTTTCTAAATTTCACCAGTAGTTTACTATTTAACGATTTTTTTCTTTAAAAAATTATTTATTGTGCGTTAGGTGAGAGGTTTACATTTCCAACTCCCAACTCTATTCCACAGTTCAAATCACTCACAGGTCAGCACCCCCCAAGAGTCTAGCCGACTTCCCCTCCCCGGATGGTTTCTTTCCCTCCTGGGAACCCCCAGCCTCCTTTTGTCACTCAAGTGAACACATGAAGGGTCCCTAATTTCAAAGGCTAACACCGGTCGTGCACGTGTTTGTCAGAGGAGGGGTAAGACGGGAGCCGAGAGTAACGTATGAACATTTGTTACAAGATAGGCGGCGCGTCCTGGATGAAAGGAGGGGTAAGAGAGACAGGCCAGACAAAGGCTTGCTTCTCTTGATACTGTTAACTGCTCCCCCTCCCCTTAGATTGGGCTCAGCAAACTGTGGCCTGGGTGCCAAATCTAAATCTCTAGCTAAGGAATGATTTTTACTTTTTAATTTTCTTTTTCCTTTGCAACTTGCGTTTTTTATTCTTTGAGTGGAGAGTTTGATCATTTCGAAGTCGTCTCTGATAAACATTGGTCTGCTAACTACACGGTGGTCAGCTTCCCCTGGGAAAGAGGAGGTGGGCCTGCTGCCCTGAGTTGAAATGACCTTGACAGCCGTGTTTTCATTTGTTGTTGCTTGTCACATAGAGGAGAAGGCGTCTCATAACCCACCGTCATCGAGTGGATGTCAACTCACAGTGTCCTTAGAGGACAGATTAGAACTGCCCCTAGGACTTCCGAAATTGTGAATATAGAAATAGAAAGCCTTATCATTTTCCCATAGTGGCCGTCACTTTGAACTGCTGACCTTGGGATAGGTCCGACAGGCAGCCTACCACGACTCCAAGGCTTTTTCAGACACACAGTGACCCTATATATGATTTCCTTGGTTTTGACCTTTGTACATGACTATAAAACATCAAAAGAAGAAGAATGGGTTTTTTGTTTGTTTGTTTTTTAATCATTTTATTGGGGGCTCATACAACTTTTATCACAATCCATACATACATCAATTGTATAAGGCACAGTTGTACATTCATTGCCCTTATCAATCTCAAAACATTTGCTCTCCACTTAAGCCCTTGGCATCAGCTCCTCATTTTCCCACTCCCTCCCTGCAACCACATCCCTCATGAGCCCTTGATAATTTATAAATGATTATTTTGTCATATCTTACACTGTACAACGTCTCCCTTCACCCACTTTTCTGTTGTCCATCCCCCAGGGAGGAGGTTATATGTAGATCCCTGTAATGGGTGCCCCCTTTCCACCCCATCCTCCCTCCACACTCTCACCCTGGTCCTGAAGGGATCATCCTCCCTGGATTCCCTGTATTTCCAGTACCTATCTGTGCCAGTGTACATCCTCTGGTCTAGCCAGATTTGTAAGGTAGAATTGGGATCATGATAGTGTGGGGGGAGGAAGCATTTAGGAACTAGAGGAAAGTTGTGTTTCATCACTGCTACACCACACCCTGACTGGCTCGTCTAGAAGAAGAATGTTTTATGACAAGTGAAAATTATATACACTTCATAGACACGCTCCAATTTTCATGTCCACAAATAAAGTGTTATCAGAACATAGTAAGTCAGTTGTGTACTCACTGCCTCTGACTATGTTTGTGCAGCGCTGGCCAAGCAACCAAGTTCAAGGCTATCGATGGGGGCAATCATAGCGACCCTATACGTCAGGGTAGAACTGTGCCTGTGGGTTTTTCGAGACTGGAACTCTTTTTTCTTTAATCATTTTATTGTGGGCTCCTACAGCTCTTATCCCAATTCATACATACATCCATCTGTTGCCATCATCATTCTCAGAACATTTGCTTCCTACTTGAACCCTTAACATTAGCTCCTCATTCTCCCCCCTTCCCCCCACAACTCCCTCATGAACCCTTGATAATTTATAAATTATTATTTTGTCATATCTTACACTGTCAGATGTCTCCCTTCACCCATGTTTGTTTTTCGTCCTCCCAGGGGACGGTGGGTGTTATATATCTATCATTGTGTTTGGTTCCCCTTTCCCCCCTCCTCTCCCCACCTTCCCCCTACCCTCCTGGTATGACTACTCCCATTTCTAATCCTGAGGGGTTTATCTGACCTAGATTCCGAGTGTCATGAGCTGTTATCTGTACCAGTGTACATGCAAAGGGAGGACTGGGGTGGTGGTGGTGGTTTTGAACTGCTGACCTTGCGGTTAACAGCCCAACATGACACACTCAGCCACCAGGATTCCTGCTCTAGTGGCAGAGTGAGCGATTGTAGCACAGACTGTGTGGCTTATGAAACCTAAATAACTGGCTTTGTCTTGACACACAGAACGGGTTTGCCTGCCGCTGCCCTAGACAACTCCCACTTCCAGCCACGTCACCACTCGCCTCCGCTCTCCCTTTTCTTCCCCTTCCACGGCCCCATCGTTCCCTTTACCAGCAAGGATGGAGTGTGTTATGTGGAACTGCAGGCTGCATTCAAAGGAGGCGAGGGTGTGTGCAGGTTCAATTGGATCATCTAGTATCAATCTTTCTTTCTTTGTAAAATGTTTCTGCTGAAGGAGCAAGTTCCAGTCACCTGCCAATTTCACCTTCAAACTCAAACGCTTACCCAAGTCGGCCAGATTCACATTCATGACCTCATTCTGTAATGCCAGACAGATGAAGTTCTAAGTCAGACTCAGCTAGATATATGAACTAGGGTTGACCAAAAAGGGGAGGTAAAGTAATTATCAGGCTCATTGGCGCCCCTATCTTAGCGCTTTAAAGTAGAGAGAGGTGGGGCTGACGTGATCCATGCCACTGGCATTGACGGGTCAATTGCATCTCTCTCTCTCTCTCTCTCTCTCTCTCTCTCTCTCTCTCTCTCTCTCTCTCTCTCTCTCTCCCTCTCTCTCTCCTAGGGGCGGGCACAGCCTTCACTGGGTGGCAGTGATGGGCACAGCCATTAGACTGCGCTGGGAGAAAGCACCTTTCGGGTTAGAAAATGCTGTGACTGGCCTTCAAAGGATACACCTCCACTGTCTGTCTTCTCCTGTGCTGAGAGGGGGATGGGCGTGAGGAGCTGGGGGTCCTTCCTGGTCCATGAGCTGCAGGAGGAAGAGTCACCGGTGCCTTTCACAGGGCCCGACGCCGGGTCGCTGCTGCACACCAGGCTTGGTTTCTACCAGCTCCTCGACCTGGTGGACACCCCGAGAGCCCCACCCTCACACACACACACACACACACACACACACACACACACACACACCTCTGACCACTCCTTCGGGTGGCCAAATGACCTTGCCACTGGATGCTTTCCCACTCCACCCCTGTCTCCCTTCTCTGCTGGGTCCCCTATTCCCTGAAGCTCCACAGCTTGGGAAACCTCAGGTTTCATTCCTTGTGCATATTTCCTTGGGAGATCTCACTCTCTATCCCTTCCATACCGACTGACGACTCCAACCTACAGATTTAGTGTCAGTCCTCGATAGAGTAGCATGTGTTCATTTCCAGTACATTTGTTCATCGACGGAGAATTAATTCACTGAAAGCCTCCAATGTTCCAGCATTTTTTCCCAAGCAGTTTTTATTGGCATTTAATTCACATGTCACATGATCCAATAGTTTAATCACATCAAGAAGAGTTGTACAATCATTACCACAACCAGCTTTAGAACTTTAACTTCATTCGGGTACTCATCATGATTAATACCTCATTTCCTCCCAATCTCTTCTGCCAAGCCCCCAAGGAGCCACATCTAGCTGGGGTCTCTACAGTTTGTCCCAGCATTTGTTGGACACCATTGTGCCAAGCAAGCATGAACCGTGCCCTCAGAGAGAAAAGAGACATCGATCACCCAATGGTGACACAAAACCTACCTACCCACTGTCCTGCCTAACAAAGGGACTGGATGCCGCTCAGAGAGGGGCTCAGGGATTTTAGCAAGGACTATACATTCAAGCCAAAGTCTAAGTAAGGGAAAGAGTTCACTGGATCAAGTGAAGAGTGTTCCACAGAGCTGGGAAAGAGCAGGGGTGCTCGAGGGATTGGAGAACCACTTTAGAGCAAGGGGAAAGTACCTTCCTTCCGATGCTGCCGACGAGGCAGCTATAGAGACATGGCATGCGGCCTTCTGAGGTATCACTTCAGATGCACTGGGCTGCCAGAAGCAGAATCCCAATTTAAGTGGACTCAAGCAAGGAGGAAGATGCAGGGTCTTACAGATCTGAAGGTCCTAGACACAAACAGCCCAGAGAACTACCTTCACCAAATGACATTGTGTTAGTTATCTATTGCTGCGTCATAAATTACCCCCAAAGTCCAACTTCTGAGAACAATGAACATGCATCACCCCATGATTGTCCTAGGTCATTAATCTAGAAATGGCTTCGATGGGTGCCTCTGGCTCGTCATCTCTCAAGAGGTAGGAGTCAATTCCTTGACTCAGACTGCAGTGAACTATAGATCTAACTGGGGCAGGTCTGCCCTGTCCCACAGGGTCACTCTGAGTCACAATTGACACGATGGCAGTGAGTGGGGTTTGGAGAAGAGTCAGCTTCCAAGCTCGGCCATGTGATTGTTGGCTTCAGTTCCTCACTGGCCACTGACATGAGGATCTCAGGGCTTCCCTTCCACACTGCCCACTGGACTGGGGATCTCAAGGCTTCTTGGGCTTTTTGAGTGAGAACTTCAGTTCTTCAAAATATGAGCCTCTCCGTGGGGATGGGCACAGCATGGAAGCCAGCTTCTCCCAATGCAAGTGAGCTAAGAGGGTAAGAATCTGAGAGAAAGAATGTGAGAGAAATATCTTTATGACTCAATCCGAGAATTGATAAGCTCTTACTTATGCCATGTTTTATTAACTGGAAGAGAGTTGGTAGGTCCTGACACTACTAAAGGGGAAGAGATCACATAAGACCTAGAGACCAGGTGGTGGGGGCCGTGCAAGGCCATCCCAGAGGCTGCTGACCACAGGCTCCATCGACATGGCCTGGTGTCTCCTGGTTTGGCCCCACCTCGGTGCATCCCGGGATGTCAAGCTGGAAAGAGATGGCTATAGGGGTGAAGAGACAGACCCCTGATGAAAGAGGACAAGATTACTTCAAATGCCAAATATTCTCCCCCCAAATTAAAGAACTTTCCTACAAGTCCCCCTAAACCTGCTCCCCATTGGCGCACTTGTGAATCAATCACTGGCCAGAGGGATGAGATTGTCATTAGGCCACTGGAGGCACCACTGCTTCTGGGAATCAAGTAGCCCCATGGTTTATGGGGAAGGATGTGAGACGGATGTGACTATATTGTCACAGGTGCTAATCTTCTTCCCCACCCCATCCATACATTCCTCCCTGCTAGCAGAACATCAATTCTGTTAAGGTAGTAGATAGAGAAAACAGGTCCTCCCTTGGGTCTCAGAGGACAGATCATGATGTGTTTAATGTAGTCCTGGTTATTCCAGTCTGTCTCTTTCCTAGGCTCTTTCATCATTAGAACTCCACTACCATCAAGTCAATTCTGCCCAGAGTGACCCAGTAGGACAAAGTAGGCCTGCTCCTTAGGGTTTCTGAGATTATAACTCTTCCTAGGAGCAGACAGCCTCATCTTCCTCCTGTGGATCAGCTGGTGGGCTTACAAACAGTGACCGTATGGCACAGTTTTCCCATGAAGTACAAGAAGAATTCCTGGGGGGTGGAGGTTGAGAAAAATAATTCTTTTTCTTTCTTCCCTCCCCTTCCCCCTCTCTCTCCCTTATTCATCCCTGCCCCTCCTCTCTCCCTCCCACCCCCACTCCTTCCTGCCTTCTGAATAAAACACTATCTGCGTGGTAATACCCCCTTACCATACCACCTTCCCCAGGCTTTCTGCCTTTAAATGTGGTTGTGACACCTGGAGCTCTGGCAGCCATGTCATCAGGAGGTGCCTCTTGGACAACAGCACAATGCTGTGGCAGAGAGGAAAGGGTCTGGAGTTTGATAGCTCTGTTGAACAGTGACATTCACCCAGAAACAAAGGCGAAGAATTGAAAGGTCATTATCCTTGAAGCTAGGAGCCCTGCTGGTGTAGTGCCTACCCACTGGGCTGCTAACTGCAAAGCTATCAGTTCAAAACCACCAGATGCCCCCAGGGAGAAAGATAGGGCTTTCTACTCCCATAAAGAGTTATAGTCTTGGAAACTCACAGGGGGCCACTCTACCCTGTCCTATAGGGTTTCTATAGGTTGATATCAACTCGATGGCAGAGAGTTTGGTTTGAGTTTTGCTGAAGCTGGTAAGAGTTGGGTATCCTATGGCTTGAACCTGCACACCCCTTACGTAATACAGCCAGGTCCCATTCCTCAGAGGAAAGAGGAAGCGGCTAGTCATTGCTGAGTGGGAAACCAAGAGGATCTTTTATCAGCCATGTTTTGAAATTGAGTCTTTCTCCTAAGAACAGTCAGACTTGTGTTTTGAAAAGATTGCTTTCAAAAAAGAAAGATTGCTCTCCCTGTAATATGGAGAATGGATTGGGGAGGGTGCAGAGAAAAGTTAGGAGGTGATCACAGATCATCACATGGTTTCTGCTTGCTGACTGTCCTAGAGGTTAGCAATTCGCACCCAGCCAGCCACACAAGCTCAGAAAGACAAGGTGGTCTGCTGTAAAGATCTCAGCCACACACCCCCAGCAGGCAGTTTCTACTCTCCAGCATGGGCTTTACAGCAACAGGTTTGTTGTTTGCTCGAAGGAGGCCTGGTGCTCATGTGAGCTACACGTTGGGCTGTTAACCACATGGTCAGTGGTTCAAACCCACAAGCCACGTTTAGGGAGAAGGAAAAGGCTTTCTAATCCCATAAAAAGTTACAGCCCCAGAAACCCACAAGGCCAGTCTACCATGTCTAATCGGGAGGGTCTCTATTAGTAGGAATCATCTCCATGGTTCCAGTGGGTGTGGTTTGGGTTTGATTGCTTGTTTGATCTCAATAGCGCAATTGGGAACGAATGGAGAGTGGCTCGTTTGGGGCTGTGGTCCTTGAAGACAAGAGTTTGAAACATGGAAGGCGGAGCAGCAATAGGACGTCAACAACTGTTGTTGTTCTTTCTTCCAGAAAGGGAGAGACCAGCAGTTGTGCCATAGATGGCTGCTCGCTGGCGTTTGAAACCCAGCCACCACAGCATTGGCTTTGTGAGCCGTGGGGCTTGTGGACCTCGGAATACCCAGGGCGGCTGTGGGCCTGAGTCCTCACGCCCAGTGAGTCATTCCCTCATAGTTACCTCGAGGGTTGGGTCTAAGAACTGCTCATAACCTTGAAAGGTTTCCTTTTCATTCATAAGATGCTTATTCTTGGAAAACCTGCTTAGATTTTAAGCAAAGCAATTGAACTGTGAAGGACTAAAACAGCGGAATTTGCTGTATATATTTTAAAAGAAAACAACACTGGAAAAGAGGGATTCACTTGCCAGGTTAGTCCCTGAAGGGTAGATAAAAATAGGAGTCCTGCAAGACAAAAATATAAGGAAAAAATAGAGGAAAGAACCAGGAGGCAAAGGATATTTATAGAGGTCTAAATACAGGCATGTACACATGTAAATATATTTAGATATATGACGAGAGGGGAATAGATCTATGTACTTATATCTATATGTTAAGAATTAAAGTTATAGATGGACATTGGGTCTCCACTCAAGTACTCCCTCAACACAAAAACACTTTGTTCTAATAATCCGGCATTCAGTGATGCTCACCTTCCTAACACGATCACTGAAGACAAAGCAGGTGAATAAGCAAATGTGGTGAAGAAAGTTGATGGTGTCCGGCTATCAAAAGATATAGCATCGGGGGTCTTAAAGGCCTGAAAATAAACAAGTGGTCATCTAGCTGAAAAGCAACAAAGCCAACATGGAAGAAGCTCGCCAGCCTGTGTGATCATGAGGTGTTGATGGGATCAGGTATCAGGCATCTAAGACCCAGAACAAAATCATACCCAATGTGAATGGTGGTGGTGGTGGTGATGGTGGGGTGTGTGTGTGTGTATGTGTGTATGTGTGTGTGTGTGTGCATGGAGTGGAGACCCAAAGCCCATCTGTAGACAATTGGACATTCCCTCACAGAAGGGTCACAAGGAAGAGATGAGCCAGTTAGGGTGCAGTATAGCACGATGAAACACACAACTTTGCTTTAATTCTTAAATGCTTCTTTCCCCACTCCCACTATCCTGACCTCAATCCTATCTTACAAATTGGATTCGACCAGAACATGCACACTGCTACAGAAAAGAGCCAGCAACACAGGGAATCCAGGATAGATAAACTCCTCAGGGCCAACAAGGAGGGTAGAGATACTAGGAGGATAATGGGACGGTGGAGGGAGAAAGGGGGAATCAATCACAAGGATCAACATACAACCCCCTCCCAGGGGGACGAACAACAGAAAAAGGTGAGGGGTGACAATGTAAGATATGAAGAGATCAGTCAGTGGAAAGGAATTTATGCTTAATAAAGTAGAGGGTTGGAGTGGGAGGGTGGGCAGGGAAGGGAGGGGGAAAATGAGGAGCTGATATAAAGGACTCAGGTAGAAAGAAAATGTTTTGAAAATGATGATGGCAGCATATGGACAAATGTGCTTGACACAATGAATGGTTGTATGGATTATGGCAAGAGATGTAAGAGCCCCCAATAAAAAGAAAGTACCGTGGACTGTCAAAGAATATACAAATCTGTCTTGCCAATAGTGCAGCCAGAATGCTCCTTAGAGGCAAGGATGGTGAGTCTTCATCTCACGTACTTTGGACCTGTGACCAGGAGAGAAGGACATCCTGCTTGCTAAAAGGAAGGGGATAGTGGAACAAAGGAAGGCCCTTGCTGAGACAGACTGACCCAGCGGCTTCCACCATGAGTTCCAACGTAAGAACAATTGTGAGGATGGTGCAGAACTGGGTGGTGTTTCAGTCCGTTGCACACACGGTCACTATGACTCGATGGTACCACACAACGCAACAACATTGTGTGCTTTAGAGCGAGGATGGTAAGACATCATCTCACCTGCTCTGGAACTTAGAAGAGATCAGTCTGTGGAAAAGGAAATTCTGCTTCCTAAAGTAGAGGGTTGGAGATCGAGAGGAAGACTCTCAATGGGATGGATTGATGCAGTGGCTGCTACAGTGGGCTCACCAATTGAGAGGATGGGGCGGGACATGGGTAGTGTTTCATTCAGTTGTGCACAGAGTCACTATGAGTTGGGTTAAACTTTTTTTTAAAAACGTTTTATTAGGGGCTCATACAACTCTTATCATAATCTATACATACATCAATTGTGTAAAGCACATCTGTACATTCATTGCTCAAGTCGAGTTAAACTTGACAGCATTTAACCACACCATCCACAGCAGTCTATTTTGTCTCCTGCTGTGTGTTTTTCATTATGCTTGATAGTGTGTTCATATCACTTCTTAGGGCTTCTAAGTTTATCAATATTTTTCCATTGGTGATCTTTATTGTTCTCGCTTTTGCATTTAGTTCTTTAATTCATCTTGAAGTTATATTTGCTTATGGAGTGAGATACTGGACCTGTTTCATTCTTCCACACATAGAAATTCAATTCCGCCCACAGCACTTGTTGAAGAGACCAACGCTTTCCCATTTACTGTGGTTTGGACATTTGTCAAATCAATTTTCCCCAGAAAGAAAGGAATATTTGGAAACTGATTGTGGTAGCAATTGTATAAGACTGCTTGGCATGATTGAGCTATGGAATAATATATGTATTAATTCCTAATTAATAATTAATTTTTAAAAGCAAAGATTGCCATAAAAAGGTAAAGAGTCATAAAATTTATTTTTAATTTTTAAAAATCATTGTATTGAGGGCTCATAAAACTCTTATCACAATCCATACATCCATCTATTGTATGTCAGCCACATCTGTACATTTGTTGCCTCATTAGTCTCAAAACATTTGCTTTCTACTTAAGCCCTTGGTGTCAGCTCCTCATTTTTTCCCTCTCTCCATGCTCCCCTCCTCCCCCATGAACCCTTGATACTTTATAATTTTTTTTTCACAAGGAGACGCTAATCACGTATCATGAGAGCTCCGATCATCATTTTATATAAATTATTATTATATCATGTCTTACACTGTCTGACATCTCCCTCCCTTCAGCCACTTTTCTGTTGTCTGAAAATATTGTTTTAAAAATCAGTTTTCCCAAGCCAGATGGACTTATTCTGGGGTTCTCAGTTTTGTTCCCACAATTCTCTTGTCAAGTCCTTGGTATTTTTCTACATATAGAATCGTGCCCTTTATACATAGAGAAGTTTAGCTCTTTTTTTGTGTGCCAATTTGAAGGCTTTGTTGTCTTAGAGCTCTGGCTAAGACTTCTAGTAGAACACTAACAAAGGGCATCTTTGTCCGCATCCGTTTTTCAATAAAAGTGTTTGCAGTTGTAACATTACACTCTCTCGGTTGAGTGTAATGTTACCTATTGGATATATATATACATACTTAATTATGTTGTGGAATTTCCCTTCTCTTATTTTGTTGAGCACTTTTATCATGAATTTGTGTTGGATTTGTCAAATGCTTTTCCTGAATCAATTGATATGATCCTGTAGTCCCTTTCCCTCTTACCCTTGTTTTATTATGTAATGGATTACATTGATTATCTTGCTAGTTTTGAATCATCCTTCCATTCATAGTATGAATCTCACCTGGCCGTAATTTTTGTGTTTATTTGTAATATTGGATTCTATTGGCTAGGACTTTGTTGAGAACTTTTGTATCCATGTTCATCTGTAATGATCTACTCTGGTGATGTCTTTTCAGAGTTTTAGTATGGGGGTTATGCTTATTTCATAAATTAAACTAGGAATTTTTAGGGAGGGGGAACCAATTGCAATGAATGACATATAACCCCACACTCCCCCAGCCAGAGGGGAGAACAACAGAAACCAGAGGGGAAGGGAGACAGCGGTCAGTGTGAGACTTGAAAATAATTAACAATTTATAATCTATCAGGGGGCCACGAGGGTTGCATGGTGGGGAGGGAGGGGAAAAAAAAGAGGAGCTGATCCCAAGGACTCAGTGGAAAGTAAATGTCTAGAAAAGAACAATGGAATATATGTACAAATATGTCGTACACAATTGATGTATGGATTGTAAGTAGAGTTGTAAGAGCCCCCAATAAAATTATCTAAAAAAATAAATAGGAGTCCTAATGGCCTGCTGGTTCAGCGGTCAGCTGCTAACCAAAAGGTTGACAGTTCAAACCCAACCAGGGACTCCACCGGGAAAAACCCCACGACCTGTTCCGGTAAGGAAAGTCACACAGGGCAGTTCTGCTCGTCCCATTGGTTCATGACTGAGCCCAAGTCAACAGCACTTACTGACAACATGTAAATACCGCCTATCTCATTAACAGAGGTCTTGGGCGTTGACACAAACCAGTCTTGGTGTCCGATTCTGATTCTCATCCAAGTTCTTGATGCCCCTGAACCTATTGCACCTGAGAGAGGTCTCGCTATAGAGCGGTGGTACTGGTGTGGGGGTAGCAGGTGTGGGGTTATAAACCGGGATTTCAGGGGAAAGAGTTCAGGGCAAGACGCCTGGAGCCCAGTGGCTGATAAAATACTGAGCTCTCAATATATGGTCGCTGATTATTAAAGTTTCCAATAAAATCACCATGGGAACATTGCCTTATTAAATCTCATCTGCTCCAGGCGAAACGTGTTAGACATTTCATGTGGATAATTCAAAGCACCCACTGTGTTTACACTCCGTTTTCTTTGACTTCAGAGCAGAAGTGAGTCTGGCACTTTTCCTCCCTGGAGCGGGAGCCCGGCTGCCCGGTGGCTGCGAAGGCCTCTGTGTGCGGTGCGCTCGCCCATGCACCCTCCCCCACAGGTGGGCAGCCCTTGGGCATACCTGGCACACACCTATCTGACTGATGAGCTCACCCACAAGGTCCCACTGAGGGTTCCCGCAACCAGGTAGAGCCACCGTAGGACCTCCAGCAAGGCTGGAGCTGGTGGGCCCAGTGACTTCTTGGTGGCAGAGCCCCTCCCAGAATGGCCTCTAAATTGGCCCCAGCCAGCTTCAAGGCTTTCCCCCGTCCACCCCTCCCCTCTCTACCACCTGTGGCTTCTGACTGGGTCTCTCTCCTGTTTGGCTACAGAGCAGATGGCAGGGGCCTTAAAGATGGCCCAGACAGGATTTCCAGAAGTACAGACCTAGCCCTTGTCCTCATACAAAAAAACGATGCTTTTTGTGTGCTCTTTCCTTCCTCCTCCCCTCCCCTCCCCTCCCTTCTCCTCCCCTTCCCTCCCCCCTCCCCTCTCCTCTCCTCTTCTCCCCTCCCTTCCCCTCCCCTCTCCTCTCTTCTCCCCTCCCCTCCCCTCCTCTCCCTTCTCCTCCCCTCCCCTCCCCTCCCCTCCCCTCCCCTTTGCTCTCCTCTCCGTCTCTCTCTTTTCCGGAGCACCTGTGCAGAAAGGCAGGGGTGCACCTTGGTGGCCTTGGGAAAGACATTCTCTCTAGGAGACAAGCAGATGATGGTGACTCGCTCATCAAGATTTTCGGTCCAGAAGCTGGGAAGAGACCTTGGGAATAAGAACAAGGGCGGGGCTCCTCCAAGGTGAGATAGGAGATAGGGGGTTGGCAGTTGCAGTGACCCTGAGATAAGACAGGAGAAATGATCCAAAGATAGAGTTACTCCCCGCCCTCTTGCCTCTCCCTTCCAGGCACCATAACAGAGGCTCCCAGTCCCCAGAGCAGGTCTGCCAGCCTTGGCTAGGGGGGATGAGGTTGTTCCCACCACAGTAGGGTCTGCAGTTTTGAGCCTGGGTGGTGGGGCAGTGTAGAGTGGGGGAGGCTGTCATTGCCACTCAGTTGGGTGGACCGTCAGGGGACCCAGGTTACACCAATACCGAGACCAGAGACCAAGCCTACCCTAGCACCCTCATACATGTGCGCTTCCAATTTTGGCGATGCTTGGACACACTGAACACAAACTGAATCGGTGCACAGAAAGGATGGGGGTGTTTAGATGCTGGCAAGCTGCCAGGTTGCTGCTGGCACTAATCAAATCCATCCCACAAGTTTCTGCTGAAGCACCACACCGTGATCAATGGATCCACCCCTACGCCCCAGCAAACCCCTTAAAATGGCAGTCTCCCCAACTTTCTCATGCCCTACTCACCTTTCTCCCTTCCTGGCTTCCCACGCCCTTTTATCAGCACCTATGTTTGCTTCCTTGATCTTTGTCTCCCAGCTGGAACGCAAGGCTCTTGAAGATAGAGACCATTTTTCTTTTTAAAAATTAATATATCTATATATTGAGCTACAATGAACACACGTACAATTCAACAGCACAGTCACGCGTAGAAGGATTGTACCGTCAACACCACATCAGATTTGGAACATTTCCTTTCTTCTAGTTCCCATTGCTATTCACACCCCATTTTCCCCCTAACCTCCCCTTCCGTGCGCCCAGGTGACTACCGATCCCATTGCTGTCTTCATAGACCCTCCCTGCCCGACTTCCCTGCAAAAACAAAGACCAACAAACGAATCAAAATGACCCAGCAACAAAACCCAAGTAAAACAGAGAAAAACCTCATTCAAAAAAAAGCAGAGAGGATTAAAAGATAGAATAAATTGACATGAATCCAAAGGGCACTCTAATGACAGGTGTCACATTCCAGCCTCACAACTACTGCAGAAATACACTTTCCGATACTTTGCTCTGATGCGAAGGCTGTTTACATACCTAGCCTGTGGTCAGTGGGGATTCACCAGAGACTTAATTCATCTCAACCAAGCTCAGAGGACCCCAGGGGACAGGGTAGAGCTGCTTCTGCGAGTTTCACAGACTGTAACTTTTTGCAGGAGTAGAAAGCCCCATCTTTCTCCTGAGGAGCAGCTGGAGGTTTTGAACTGCTGACTTTGAGGTGGGTAACCCAACTTGTAACCATTATGCACCAGGTCTCCTCCCATCCTGTTAATGAATTGTACGCTTCCACAACCGTCCATGGCATTCTGCAAGCTGCGTGTTCCATTTTTTCTTGTTGTTGTTTACTGCTGCATGCTGGTTCTAGAGATGTTGTATTAAGTGCCATCAAGCCAGTTCCAACCCATAGTGACTTGATGTAAGACAGAACAAACACTGCCCAGTCCTGTGTCATCTTCACAATGGTTCCTATGTCTGAGCCCCTTGTCGCAGCCACTGTGTCAGTCCATCTCATCAAGGGCCCCCCTCTTTTTTTGCTGCCCTGATACTTTACCAAGCATGATGTCCTTCTCCAAGAACTGGTCACTCTTGACAACATGTCCAAAGTTCAGGAGCTGAAGCCTTGCCATCCTTGCATCTAAGGAGCATTCTGGCTGTACTTCTTGTTGGTCCTTTGGGCAGTCCAAAATATACTTGGCTTGTATTAGCTGTTCTATAAGTATTGTAGGGAGGGAAATGGGAAGAGGGAGGGATGAAAGAAGTGAGGAAAAGAGAAGGGCAAGAAGCATGGGGACGAAAAGTATAAAATAAAGGGATCAAGAGTGGAGAAGGGGAGAGAAGGGGAGGAGATGGAGGAGGAAGAGCGAGAGATGTTGAAATCCATCAAATCTGCAGCCAACGCCCAGGGGCTCAACTAACATGTGAGACTTTAGGGAAGAAAGTTATCTAACCTGAATGGAGGGCAAAAGAGAGGAAGAAATGAAGACAGAGAGGAAGGAAGGAAGGAAGGAAGGAAGGAAGGAGAGTGGGGGGGAGGGTAGGAGACAAAATGAAAGAAACCAGCATCGGGACTCAGTCTAATAGTAGGCCCTGGCTCTCTTCTATGACTTCCAGTTGAGAACCTCCCGTGGAGGCCTCTCTGACTAGCAGAGAACCGAGGCAGGAAGGCCCACGGAGCTGGCAGACCTCTCAGGGGGCTGGGTTGGGCTAGCTGGGAGCTCCTTGGGAGACAGCACCTGGAACATCCTCTTTTCTAGGACTGCATGAAGGAGCTTCCACTGGGTCCTGAGAGGGGAGGCTCCCTGCTCTCCCTGTCTTTGCACACTAGACTCTTTTTTTCTTCCTGGATACGTGGCACCTGCATTATGCAATTTAAGTCTCACAACCTCATTATGAGATGGGTACGACTAACGCCCCTTTGATACAGGCAGATCCGTGAGGGTGCAGTCGACACACACGGGGCTGCTCACTGCAAAACCAGCCGTTCTAAGCCACCAACTGCTCTGAAAGAGAGAGAGTTGGCTTCTTACTCCCATCAATGGACACAGTCGGGGAAGCCCACAGGGGCAGTTCTACTCTGTTCTATTGGGTCGCTGCGCGTCAGCATCGATTCGATTCGATGGCAGTGAGCTGCCCCTGTTGCAGAAGATTGAAATGAAAATAAGTCAGGTGACCCTTGTGCCCTCAGTCGCAGAGCTGGTCAGTGGAGACTCAGAGGCAATGGTTCCCAAGGCTTCCCTTTTATGCCACACACCACCCTGCATGTGTCCTATGTCTCTGCTCTGCCCCTGCTTTGGCCAACAGGGAAGCAGCCTTCTGTGTCGTTTGGATTCGGACACATTTTTTTTCTTTCTGACACATTTTTATCTTATAAATATGACTGGTCAAGGATCATGAACCCACCCCCCTCCAAAAAAAATCCTAAGCCAAGCCAAACCTACCACCACCCTCAAGGGAATTCCAACCCATGGCAATCTGATATGGGGCTTCTGAACCTATACATCTTTTATGAGAGAAGATAGCCTCAACTTCCTCCCTGGCAGCAACTGGTAGATTTGAACTGTTGACCTTGCAGTCTACGGCTTACTGGACATCACCACCAGGGCTCCTTCTGGGTCGTGTTTCCCTCTAGTTATGTATGTGGTGACTTGTGAACAGCAGAGCTAGACTGTAGCATGTGCTTCCTGTTAATATGCCATTTAGAGACAGTTGAAATTGTGTGAAAGGTCTAAGTTGAACCTTGATGTTGAGCGACTGGTGTTATTATTGATGGTTAGGGAAATCCATGCATACCGGAACTACACAAAGCAAGGACTGCCTGGCTCCACCAAGATAGTTCCATTTAAGAACCCAACAAGCATCTGAAACTGGGTCTCCCTCCCTTAAAATCTCCCTCTTCTGAGTCTCCATTGCACACTCATCCTAGGCACATGGGTTAGGAGCCTGGGGGGGGGCATCATATCCTCTCCTAATCCCATTCACTCCATCTTCAACTGTCTACTTAGCTCTGTAATTCCATCTTCTTAATGTACCATGAATCCATCCAAACTTCTTCCTACCACCCGAGTTCAGACCTCCCAGGCAAACAGCCGACCTCTGTGCGTGCCTGTTCAATCAGTCCTCCAGGCAGTTGCCAAAGTGTCTGCCTAACACACAGACTGGATGTGCTTAGGATGCTCTTGCTCAAAGCCTTTCCCACTTACCCTGTTGCCTAGACAGTACATTCTAGTCCTCTCACCGCAGCAGAGAAGCCCTTCCACAATCTAGCTCCTGTAGACCTCTCCTCACTCCTTGGGAGGCCCAGTGGCACAGTGGTGACCCATAGGGATGTAACTGCAAAGTCACCAGGCCTAAACCACCAGGGGCTCTGCGGGAGAAAGAGGAGGCTTTCTGTTCCCATCAACAGGGACAGTCTCAGAAATCCACAGGGTCGCGGGGAGGAGAGGAGCCAGTCAGGGTGCAGTGTAGCAATGGTGAAACATACAACTTTCCTCTAATTCCTAAATGCTTCCTCTCTCCTCTTCTATCATGATGCAATTCTTCCTTACAAATCTGGCTAGACCAGAGGATGTACATCGGTACAGATAGGAACTGGAAACACAGGGAATCCAGGACAGATGAGCCCTTCAGGACCAGTGGTGAGAGTGGCGATACCAGGAGGGTGGAGGGAGGGTGGGGTAGAAAGGGGAAATCGATTACAAGGATCTGCATATAACCTCCTCCCTGGGGGATGGACAACAGAAAAGTGGGTGAAGGGAGACGTCGGACAGTGTAAGATATGACAAAATAATAATTTATAAATTATCAAAGGTTCATGAGGGAGGGGGAGCAGGAGGGAGGGTAAAAAAATGAGGAGCTGATGCCAGGAGCTTATGTGGAGAGCAAATGTTTTTAGAATGAAGAGGGTAACGAATGTACAAATGGACCTTATGCAATTGATGTATGTATGGATTGTGATAAGAGTTGTAGGAGCCCCCAATAAACTTATTTAAAAATAAAGAAAGAAAGCACACCCCTCTGGGCTAATGGAGTACTCTTAGCCGCCTCAGGACGGTCACGGGCGCCAGCCGCTTGCAGCAATCATTAGCAGCAGCACATCAATGAGCAGAGCCGGCTTTCTAGAAGCCACGGAGCCCAAGCTGAGCATGAGCTCACGGCGGCTCTTGTCTCTGACATCTTTGCCGAGGAGGAGAAGGGGAGGCTGCCAAGGAATGTTAGGGGGAATTATCAGGCTTGCAGGTTTGCCAACATAGAATTAGCCAGACTCTAATGCACACGGTGGGCACTGTGCAGATGGGGAGACAGCTGGAAGCAAGGCAGGAGCCTGGGGAAGGAGTGGGAGGCTGCAGAGGAGGGCTTGAGGGGTAAGCTGGGCTGGGGGTGTGTGAGAGAGGGGGAGCACAGGGGCACTCACCTAGAAACATGTGCACCTGAGTGACAGATGAGGCTGGCTCTGAGGGTCAGACCCAGGAGGTCAGAGCTAAGAGAGGCCTCAGACTCAGTCAGGTGGTACTGCCCGCTCATTGTACAGATGAAACAGCCAAGGCCCAGAGAGGCGTTCTGACTTGCCCAAGGACACCCAAACCCCAGGAGACAACTGCTGTGTGAGGGAGGAACTCATTGCCGATGGCCGGGTGTCTCAGGGTCATAGCCTGAGAAGCCAGGTGCTGTGCGAGGTGCTAACCTATGGTAGGGCCAGAAAGTCCTAAGGTCACCTGGTGGGACTTCTCCACCCGCGTGCCCCTTCTGCAGAGAGGGTCTCGAGGAGACACAGACACACAGCACCACTGTCTTCCTTTTGCCACTTGGGGATTGTGGGGGTTGAAGCCAACTGCTACAACATTGGGGTTGAGAATCTGCAAGTGACACAGCGTTGGCCAACTCAGCATGTTGTATTGGTGTTGCCATGAGGGGCCAGAGAGACCTCGTGCACAACACCATGAAACACTGCCTGCTCCTGTGCCGTCCATTGCTTGAGCCCACTGTTGCGGCCATGGACCATCCTCTTTTACCTGTCCCTCCACTCTACCCAACCTGATGACCTTCTCCCGGGACTCATCCAGGAGATCCGAAGATCCAAGACAACCTTGATTTGCTACGACTCCAACCTATATGCAGGACACTTAGGAAGCAGGCACAAGGTGGTGGAATGACTGCGCTTCTCTGGTCGTCTGGCCCCAGAGATGAGCATGCGGTAGCACGTCGGGGACCAGCGAGAGAATCCGCAACAACCCACGACCCCGTCATCCCACTGGGCCAGCCTCAGGAAGCAGCACCTCCTCCCCTGATGACCGTACGTTTCCAAGCCAGAGGACACGCAGACACCAGTCTAAACCCTGGCCCTCCAGCTGCTTCGCCTGCCCATGCTAGATTTCTCCTCATGGCCGATCTTTTCACCCCCTTTTCACCCATCCCCACAAGCAGAGAGCCCAGTAATGGGGAGAGGGTGGCCGGTGGGTTTTTGCTGAAAAAGAGATGCCAATTATAGCCTTTATTAGACCCACAGCCGCCGTCTCGCTGCCTCTCGGCTGCTCCAGACCACACACACACTCAGTTTTCCTGCACTGGGACAGGAGACCTGTGTGGTCCTGCCGACTCACTTATAATAAATCGGCAAGCTTAATAAAAGGCATCACTTCTATCTTTTGATCTCTCCTGAGTTACTCATTAGCTCTGGGTAACACACTTCTTGACTGACAGGCCCTTCCCAGGGAAAACCCAGGCCTGGTGGTTCTTCAAACTGAACATGGTGTAGAAAGGAGTGTGTGTGTGTGTGTGTGTGTGTGTGTGTGTGTGTGTGTGTGTGTGGTGAGCATCCTGATTTCAGGGAAAGAGGACTGGGAAAAAGGAATGGAAAGGAGGAGCTTGGTCATCTCAAGAGATGCTTGTCTGGGACAATATCCCCAGAGAAACAAGCACCACGTGGGCTCGACGCTGGTGGAAAGGAGATGCCAGGGCCCTCACAGTTACCGAGTCCTAGACACCTCACCAAATCCAGTCTTCCCACCTTCAAAATCCTTCTCAGAATTTGCCAGGGAATCTCTCTGTTTGCTCCCTGTTGGTTCATAAGTCTCAGCTTCCATCCAGTCCACACACTTGCATTGAACGCATCAAGTTGGTTTTCTTGCCTGACTTCTTGCCTTTCAAGTCCATGAGGTGATAATCCTCCATGTCTTGGCACATCTGGAGTCAGTAACGCCAACCACCCCGTGGGGAGCATTGTGCAGTCCCTCGGTGCCAGCAGCTGGAGCAAGTCCTGTTGTTGGTGACGACCAATGAGCAGCCCTGCATTGACGGTGCCCCGTGCACAGCGCAAGGAGGCGCTGCCCAGGCCTGCGCCCTCTGTGTGTGTGTTGTGTGTGTGTGGGGGAACTGGTGGTGGAGCCGAACGTCGTGGTGCATAGGATTTCATTGGCGAAGTGTCAGGGGTAGAGAACCAAGCCTGTCTTCTTCGTCTGGCTTCCTCCGGAAGCTCCTCTGAAACCGATCCAGCACCTTGGCAGATGGGTGTTGGCCGTCATGAGGTGAACTGACTAGGACTCTACCCTGAGTCTCCCACTCGGAAGGTGAATATTCTACTGCTGACCAGTGTGTCTTCACAACAAGTCTATGAAGTACAGAATACTGTTATTTTCATTTAACAATGGAGGAAACTGAGGCTCGATGCATTTAGGTACTTGTCCAAGGTCACACAACCATGGCTGATGAGCCAGGGTGACCTTGGCCCTCACCACATACCCTGGGTCCCTTGTGGGTCATTCTGCCCATCTTAGTGAGCTGGCCCAGGCATCTTGCATTACCTCTAGGGCCCAAGCTCGACATCCAGCTGAAGTTTCCAGTGTCCCTGCCTCCCAGGGGCTCACAGCACGGCCCCTCCCTCCCAGTGACTTCACCCTGGACCGCAGGTGCCCTGGGAAACCACAAGCACTCCGGGGATCACAAGGATGATGCCAGACTCAATATCGACTCACTGTGTGTTGGCGTTTCAGCTGAGAAAACAAAGCCACCAGGTCAGTGCACTCGGAGCTTTCCTGGCCCAGACACAGCCTGCTTCCCAGCCACACCCACGTGAAACCAGGAGTGCAGCCTCCACAGGGCCACACGCAACAGAACGGTGGGATTGCCTGCGGGCTAAGGGAACGGCGTCTGCAGTCAGCTGAGGCCACCATCCAGGCTCTGCCCTTTCTTACCTAAGTGACCTTGAGCACGTTACTCAACCTGTCTCCACTGAACCTCATACGTAACCTAGAGATAGGCCCATAAGACTCCTCTTTCACACGTGTGTTATCTGGAAGGCCACGTGTGATTGGTATCAGAAAGGTTGTTGGAGATGTATAGTTGCACAACATGGTGGATACAATTAATGTCCCTGGATTGCACACAGAATGGCCAATGTCTTGTAATACGAGGGGCTATCCCCCCAAAACAGAATTGCGCTGGGCAGAGCAGAGCTTTTGTAGTATGCATTTTCCCCGATAAGTTAGTGCACCCAGTGGCTTTGCCTGGGAAGTTCTCTCTGATCACAGTGAACTTTTTCATAAAAGCAGTTTCACTCATTTTTTGTGATGCTGATTTAAGCGAATAGCGTACGGCTGTGAAATTTTGGTTCCTGCTCAGGAAAAATGCCGCAGAAACTGTTGTGATGTTGAACACAGCTAACAAGGACAGCACTATGAGCAAAACTCAAGTGTAAGAGTGGTTTTCTCATTTCAAAAAAGGTGAAATGTCAATTGATGAGAAGCTTTGTTGTGGACGTCCATCAACTTCCTAAACAGATGAAAATGTCGACTTGTAGTGCATTTGGCGTTCATTCCACCAGGTCAGACTGTTAATCAAGCTATCTATTTAGAGGTTCTGAAAAGATAGCATAACAGTGTGTGACAAAAATGGCTTTGATTTGTGGCAGACAGGGGCCTGGTTTTGCCACCACGGTAATGCCCCTGCTCATACAGCCATCTCAGTGCACCGGTTTTTTGGCAAGAAAAGAGCATGCCTACCTTGCCCCATGCACCTGACTCACCTGGCCTTTATCCATGTGACTTCTTTTTGTTTCCACAAATGAAGAGGAACATGAAAGGACAGTGAGTTGATGGCATAGAAGAGGTGAAGAAAAAAACGAGGGAGGTGCTGTCAGCCGTCCAAACAGATGAGTTTGAAAACTGTTTCCAAGACTGAAATCGCAGATTTTGGCAAATGTATTATGTGTAATGGAGAATACTTTGAAAGTGATAAGGTTGTTTCATAAAAAGTTAAATACATAGCTTTGAAAAAATGCTGGCTTTTTTTTTTTGGTGGGGGTAACCTCTTCATCTATATTTTACCTGCAAACAGAAGATCATGGCATCGGATTCCTGAGAGCTGTTTCCTGGTTTTTAGTTTTGACTTAGTTTGTGAGTTTGGGCTATCCATGGAAACATAAGGCTTTGAGAAATATTGGAGAAGATCTTGGCCCCGTGAGCAAACAGGCCCACAGAGGGGAGTGGCCATGAAACCCCAGCAAACCTCAGTTACTTCATCTGTCAACAAGAGGTCATCAGCCCTGCCCTGCCTGCATCACCATGCTGTTGGTAGGTGTTGATAAGATCATTCCCGCAGCCCGGTTGCCTTCCCACACATGGCAACCCTCACCACCTGATTTCTAACTAGCCCCACGACAACCCATTTCCTAGGATTCGGGTTGCTCTGGAAGAAGACATCAGGCCAAGGCCAAGACATCTGTAGCCATGCACTCAATAATAGCCCCTGGGCTCATGAGTGACAGCTACTAGCCACCAATCAGACAGAAGTGGAGGAGACTGCACCCCAAGTGTTCATGACTCCCTTGAGGGAGTGCTTGGTGTCTTGGGGCCAGGCTATGATAGATCCACATGCCAGTGCTCTGCACCAGCTGCTGCTTCCCAACTCCCTGGGCATCCTTCGGCCAGTCCCTTACTCTCCCTGAGCTTTACCTTCTCCATCTGTGAGACCCAGAGCCAGGCATCTGTGTGATTCCAGGGTCCCTGATCCTAACACTTGATACTTCTACAAGAGAGAAAACCGATTTGTCATTTCAGGATCTGCATATCAGGTGTCAGCAGGAAATGTATGAGGGAAGCTTCCAAAAGCATGTGGGAAAGTTCCATTGTCTTTGCATCCCATTTTCCCATGAGCTTTCTGAAGCCCTCTCATGTGTGTATATGTATGTATGCCATGAAATTATGGAGCAGCAGGGCCAACAGGTGATCTGGACCTCTCAGATAACCATCCTCAAAATCAGATGGTTCTATAGCTTCTGGATTCTCCAACATGATTTTTCATTCTCTTCTCATTCTGTTGGTTTGGAAAAGCTATTTCTTATGTGAGGAAGTCATGACTCTAAAGATTAAAAATTCATTCTGTCATATTTTGTTTATGTCTATTAGGGTACACCTCAGAGGTGTGTCACCCTTGGGGGTCACCCTCCTGAAGCTGCGTTGCTTGTTTCTGTTTTTCAGTAAATGAAAGCCAGGGATACTGAGCCTCAAGGGAAAGAAAATATAATGAGGGTTTGGGGGGAGGGGGGCTATAGAGAGGAGTGAGTAAGATAAGAGGGAGAAGATGTCAAGAAGTCCAGGGAGGAAAAGGATGTTTGGAGATTGATTATGGAAGCAATTGTGCGATTATGTTTGAGATGAATGAACTATGGAATAATATGGCATATGTTAATGTATCAACTCCTAAGTTAGAGCAAATTAAAAAACAAAGCAAAAAATCAGCATAGATCTAGGAATGGGTTTGGGGATCGCACTAAATCCTCGCTCCGACTTAAGAACAATTCCTCCCTCATGGCCCTGCTTGATACTCGCCCGCAGGAAGGGGACACAGAAGATACAGGTGCTACAGCAAAACATGGCGAATAATCTAGATGGTGCCCGGCTATCAGATAAAATAGCGTCTGGGGTCTTAAAGGCTTGCCTCCAAACAAGCAGCCATCTACGAGAGATGTCGCATAAGTCCACGTGGACGAAACTCACCTTCATCAGTCACTGAAGGATTGGAATCTATATAACCTAAGGTCAAAGGAGGGATCAGTATCGGAGCCTAAATTATGAGAATCTGGTGTGCAAAGGCGGTGGGTGACAGTGGGAACCCAAGACTCATCTGTGGAAATACTCAGGAAATAGACTTCTAGAGAGCTCCCCCTCTTTAAAATGGATGGAAGGGAGGAAAGGGGTCCCCAAGCAGAGTGCTTGGGAGACAGGAGTATAGAACATTAAAGACATAAACCTGACCTGAACAGTTACAACTTTGTCATTAGATTCCCCCCTATGATGCGGGCTGGACCTGGTTTCTAAATTTTCTGTGTTTTGGGTTTGTATTGTTTTCTACAGGTTTTGTTTGTTCATAGTAGAGTGTGTCTCAGAGGTGTTGTGTCAATGGAGGCCACCCTCTTGCACCTGTGTTATATGCTTTTCCATTTTCAGAATATGAAACCCAGGATTGATGAGCTTAGGGCAGTGGTTCTCAACCTTCCTAATGCCGTCATCCTTTAATACAGTTCCTCATGTGGTGGTGACCCCCCAACCATAAAATTATTTTCTTGCTACTTCATAGCTGTAATTTTGCTACTGTTATGCATCGGGTGACCCCTGTGAAAGAGTTGTTTGATCCCCAAAGGGGTCACAACCCACAGGTTGAGAACTGCTGGCCTAGAGGGACAGCAAGTAGAATGAGGGGTTTGGGGGAGAGGCAGGGGGGGCCCAGTGGTGGAAGTGGGGTAAAAGGGAGATGATGTCAAGGGGTCCATGTAGAAAGGAAATGTTTAGAAACTGATTTTGGTAGCAATTGTACATTCTACTTGACGTGGTTGAAATTTGGAATGATACATGTTTTAAATTCCAACTAATAAAATAAGATGGAGAATTTATAAAACCGGAAAGACTCTAGTTCTGGTTCTGCCATGTTTTAACCTTTATGACTGAGAAAATCACTCTGTCTTGCTTAGACTTATGGAGAATGTGCAGTCTCTGAGGGGATGAAGCAAGGTAAAGCTCTTAGCAGCCCATGAACATGGCAGGTGCTCAGGGGTGTAGGTTTTCCCTCCTTGTGCTGAGTAGGAGCTAGGGCGAGTATACCTACTCATTGGACCCCAGACCAGCTTTTCAAATGTTTGAAGACAAGCTCCCATCTTGTCCCCCAATTCCCAGCATTCTCCTTTCTGCCATTTCCACCACCATCTTCTTCATCCTCATTACTAGCAGGGTCACTAACATGCTTATTGTAATCAACTTTATTAGCATAATCTCCATCATCAGCACCACGCCATGCATCTGTAGTGGTTTCACAGTAGGCAGCTACCTGAAAGTTCAGCGGCTCAAAATCACCAGCTTCTCCTCAGGGGAAAGATGGAGATTCCTACTCGCATGAAGTGCTACAGCCTCGGAAACTCACAGAAACAGTTCTACCACGTCCTGTACAGTTGCCATCTAGGAGTTGGAGTTGACTCGATGGCAGTGAGTTTGGTTTCTATGCGACCTTACCTTTGATTTCCCTCTTCCCTTCCCTGGTAGCCCCTATTAAATTCTAATCTCCACATCCATGCATAGTTAAAATATTTCCTAATAATATCATTTGTCCTTTTTTGATGGATTTCTCTCAGCACAACATTTCCGGGGTTCACCCATTTCTGGCATGTAGTAGGACTTCATTTCTCTTAATGGGAGAGTGATATTGCAGTTACGGATCTCCCTCCTTTTGTCGAGCCATTCCTTTGCTGGCAGACACGGGGTTGTCTCCACCTCTGGGCTATTATAAATAGAGTTACTACGAATGCTGAGGGACACGTGTCTGTTTGCACCGCTGCTTTTGAGTCTCGTGGGCATATAGCGAGGAGTGGAATTTCTGGGCTGGAGGCTTGTTTTAGGAGCCCTGGTGGGGCCATGCTTACAAGTTGGTCTGTTAATTCAAGGTCAGCAGTTTGAAACCATCTGTCGCCACAGAGGAGAAAGATGAGGCTTTTTACTCTCATAAAGAGTTACAGTCTCAGAAACTCACAGGGGCAGTTCTACCCTGTCCTGTAAGGTTGCCAAGAGTCAGCATCGTCTTGATGGAGTGAGTTTGGTTTGTTTGGGTGTGTGTGTGTGTTTTTCTAACCTGGTGGTTCAATGGTTAAAGCATTCAGCTGTTAGTTAAAAGGTCAGCCCTTCAAATCCCTCATTTGTTCCAAGGAAACAGGGCTCCTAAACTAACCCATCCGCAGGTAAATGGATAAACAGATCATGGAGGCGGCCTGGAAACAGCTTCCTGGGGCCCTTTTCATTTGACAGCCCAGTTGTTCCCCTAAAGGTCGTACTTCCAAACCCACCAGCCAGCCCTTGGGGGAGCGAGGGGCCATCTGCATCCAGAAACACTCCAGCTCCAGAAACCCTAGGGGGAAGTTCTACTCTGTCCCATAAGTTACTATGAGTCTGAATTGGCTCAACAGCAGTGGGTTTTTGTTTTGTTTTATTTTTTGTATGGCTAATGATCTTTTCTACTCCCATGAATATTTAGTCTTAGAAATCCACAGGGACAGGTCTACTCTGTCCTACTGTGAAGGAGAATTTCATGGTGTGTGTGTGTGTGTGTGTGTGTGTGTGTGTGTGTGTGTGTGTGTGTGAGAGAGAGAGAGAGAGAGAGAGAGAGAGAGAGAGAGAGAGAGAGAGAGACAGAGAGAGAGAGAGAACATCCTTGGAAAACTCTGAGCTCTGCTTCTGCCAAGTAGTCTTGGGATTCCGCCCACACCTGCAAGATTTGGATGTCTTTTGTCCCCTACAGCCTCACTCTGCCTGGCTAATCCAGGCAGTGTTTCCTGCTGCCTTCTTACAGGACGCAGTCCAGACCAGAATATTAATGGAGATTACAGCAAGGAGAACAGATTTGGGGGCAAGGGGAAGCTGCTTGGTAGGGAAACTAAGCATACCGGGGCTCCCTCCACGGAGGATCTTGAAATGCTCACCTGTGAGCAGGAAAAGGCACAGCTGCCTCCATGCACATTGTCTTGGGAGTGGCTAGGACTCACCTGTAGTCTGGGCTCTCTCCCTAGCTTGTTCCCAGGACGAAGCTTTCCCCCATGCTCTTGTTTGTTTTCTAAATGAATGAAAAGCATACATCTTTTTTCCTGCCTCTATCTCAAATCCTGCCCGCCAGCTACAGGCTGACCAAACAGTCCAGGTTGGAACAGGCGGCTTTGCCCTTGCTGTCCTGACCCATTTGATCATGTGTCATTCTTCAACGTGTCCCTGGCTGGACAGTGCAGGTTTTTGTTGTTGGCAGTTACTGTTGAGTTGATTCCAACTCATGATGGCATTAGGTGCAACAGGATGAAATGTGGCTCACTCCTGCATCGTCCTCACGGTTTCCAGCAGGCTCAACTCCATCTTTGTCTCTAATGAGCCAGTCCGTCTCAAGAGCCTCCCTCGCCCTCATTGGCTCTTCACGTCACCAAATATGATGTCTTCCTCTTGGGAACACTCTCTCCTGATAACGTGTCCAAATCAAGCACGTCAGATAATGTTCTCTTGTGCTCTGTAGAGTTTTCATCAGTTGGTCTTTGAAAGTCTTCATCTCACACACTTTAGACATGTTGTCAGGAGAGGCCGATCCCTGGACAGTGACATCATGCTTGGTAAAGTAGAGGGGTAGCCATGTGAGCAAGACCCTCAACACGATGGATGGACACAGGACCTGCAACAATGGGCTCGAACCGTGAAGACGGCACAGGACCATGTGGGGTTCCACTCTGTGGTACATCGGGTGGCTGGGAGTAGGAACTCACTCAATGGAAACTAGCAACAGCCACAAAAGCAATTGGGGGGAGTAGATTGCCAGGCTTTTCCCTTAGTCTGTCTTAGTCTTTAAACTCCCCCAGAAGCTTGTTTGCCAGGGGTGACGCTGCTGCTGTAGCATAGCTTCCCATGCGATAGAAAGATACAAGCCACCACAGGATGACAACAGGACACACAGTGAGTGACCTTCTTCCCTGGGTAAGCATCACAGAAAGCAAGTTAGGAGAGACACCAAATGAAGGCCCTACCACATGGCTTAGTGGGAAGAGTACTGCACTTGGAATCTTTAGTTTAAGTCCCAGCTGCACACGGTCTACCAACTAGGACTCAGTTTCCTCATCTGCAAAATGGAACTAATTGTACCCACTCCACAGAGCTGTCAAATGAAAATGGCTCCTAAAACCTCTGTTTCCGGTGGCCGCCTCCTAGGATCAGTTTATTCTCATTTTTTGCTTTCATCAGAGCTGCTTTTTCTCCAGGCTTGGCCTGGGTCTGGGGCTCGCCGCCTGTGGTCCTCCCCGAAAGCCGCGATGAATAGGATATAGTTCTACCTCGGGGAATGTAACTCATCTCCCAATGCTACCCTAGCCGGAGCAGCCTCACCCCCAGGAACTGTGAATATGGTGGGTGGATTTGGCAAATCTTGAAGATTATAGAAAGCATTTACTTCTTGGAGGTTTGAGGTATTGGAGCCAAGAAGCAGAACATGGTATTGGGAGGTGGATTATCTACAAGAAACAGCTAAGTGTGCACTAGGATGAAGGGATTGAAGCCAGCCCTACAAGGCGATGTCCCAGGGGAACTGGGCCTGGAACGTTCCCTCCAGCCTGGTTCCTGAGTCCAGCACTGCTCAGCAAGCCCTATGTTGGATAGTTTCCGGGTGCTTCCAGCTGCCATTCCACTGGATTCCCACTGCTTGGGGCCAGCGGGCTACCCCTCAGTCACAGCTTGGCCCTGATGGCCAACCATGCACACCAACTACATGGCTGAGGCTTTCACCAGCCCCACCAAGTCACACGACATGTGCAGACACAGAAGAACTGCCAGACCCATTGCTCAGCATGTTTTACTTTCTTGACAAGTCCTGGATCCCCCACCATGTGAGTGCAGCCATGTCTCCACCTCCAGCTAAAGACGATCGACTTTCCACGGTTCTGCCTGTTCTCGGTAATGTGAGTTACTCCCTCTCAGAGCTTTACTATGAGTGAGCTCTCATTGTAAAGAGTCCGTCTCAGTATCCATCACCATTACCCCATACATCGACCTTTCTCAGACTAACTTCTTGACATTTTTTTTCTTAGACACAAGCCATTTGGCCCTAATCATGCTGGATGATATTTAGCATCTATGGGAGGCCCTCACAATGTGTGTGGGAGTGAAACGAAAAGATAATGGAATTTCCCACCAATGTTTTGAAGACCCCTCATATTCCCACTCCTGTTTAAGCTTTCCAGTGAACCGAAGGGCTAGATACCGGAGAAGTACATTTCCCAAGCTCTCTGGCCAGCGGAGCTATAGTTTGGGTTCTGCTAAAGGATGGAATTTCGTGAGATTTGGAAGCAAGAGAGGCAACCTTCCTCTAGCATTAGGGGCTGGAACATCCGTTTCTGCAGATGCGAGACCTGCGCAGTGCCAGCTAGGGCTCTCCTTTCCGACTCTGCCCGTTACTCGTGCTGCCTGCAGGAATTTCCTGCAGCTTTCTGACCTCTCAACTGCAACGTGTCAACCAAAAAGTAATGGTGGTTCCTGACATCTGCTTCTTTAGTCAGAACATCTCATTCCTTACAACAAATCCTGTTCTTACTGAAATATCAACAGTGATTTTGTTGTGCTTTATTTTTCTGCACTGAACCTCTACTGATCCATTATTATGTTGGCTTTATATATAGAACATTTTGAAATCGAATTACTAATATTAGTGTATCAAAAGAATATTTTCCAGGAACAAACTTCATTAAGCTACGTATAAGTTCTTCAATTTTTCTATACAACACAGTTATACTATATCAACCCCCCCCCTTAAATTTTATTACACGAAAAGTTTTTAATCAAGATCATGTTTTTTTCCTCTTTTTGCCATATAATTTCACAGTGGAAGATTGGCTTATTAAGAGGACTTTATTCATTTTTGTCATGTTTAATTATACTTATAACTTCCAGCATTGTGACTTTTGTTTTGTGGGTTTATTTGAACAGAATACTTGCGTTTTTTCCTAGTGAAAATTTTGTAATTTTCAATATTGCCAAGAAAGTTTCATTCTTTTGTCAATTTCTAATCTGTTAAATGTTTACCACATGTGGTTTTAGCTGTTGACAGCTTAATTATATGCTGAATATTATCACATAGTCCAATTTGAATCAACTTGTATCAATATTTTTCAGTTTTGATGTTCTCCACAAGATGTTATTCTCCAGTTTTCCTCTCTGGAACATTTCACTCTACATCATTGTAATTGATGTCATATTTCTTTCTTGGTTACTATTTCTATTTGTAAATTCAATGCAAACTTATTATATCGAGATCAAGTTTTGAATTACTTTTTAATTGATACAAACAGCATTAGAATTACAGAAGCAGGGGATATAAGAGTACGGGAAGCTCAAAACATTCTTATTTTCAATATGCTGGAGTAAAAGCTCCCAGACCCTTTTGCTTCTTCAACCATAACACATTCTTGTTCTGAGCACTAAATTAAACAATATGCAAACTACTCAGAATGATATCTGAAGCATAAAGCACTCAATACGTATGCCTCTATTATATCCACTCTAAATGTGTGTGAGTTAACTTGACCTACGAACCCTGTGAGATAAGTATTGTTATGCCATTTTACCCAGGAGAGAGCAGAACAGTGGCTGGTCTGCGTCAGGCCACGGAGAGAATTGTCCTGTTTCTGAAGGCAGGCATCTCAGCTGTGGCATGGCCAGGGCAGATACTCATAGAAATGTGTTATAGATATACCTTGTCATTGTGGGAATTCACACTGTCTATGGCAAGTTGGATGTCCATTGATTGGGAACCATAGAGCAAATGGGGGGAAAAACACCAAATCAATCTAACAAATTGGAGCACCAGGCAAGACGCATCATACCAGAACACCATGAGGTGACCAATGGCATCTAGACAGCCCAAGGAGTGGATGGACAGACAGGAGCTCTGAAGGTATCTTCGATACTAGGACTCTCATGACCCCTGGCCCAATACCCAGCTAACCCTTCGTGATTGAAGAGAAAGACAGACAGCAGAAGCAAGCAACAGTTCTTTCTCAAGGTTGAGGTGGAACTAGGCCAGGGCAAGTGTTATGTTTTAGTTTGCATTGTTGCTGTCACAATTACTACCAACTCAATAACTTAAGTAATTCTTGTTAGGTGACACAGAGTCAGTTCCAACCCATAACAAGCATATGCACAACAAAACAAAACACTGCATGGTTCTGCACCACTCACGGTTGTTCCGGTGTCTGAGCCCATTGTTGCAGCCATTGTGTCCATCCATCTCACCGCGGCCTTCCTCTTTTTCACCGCCCCTCCTCTTTACCAAGCATGATGCTCTTCTCCAAGGACTGGTCTCTGCTGACAATATGGTCAAAGCATGTAAAAAAGTGGTTCTCAGCCTTCCTAATGCCGCAGCGAACCTATCACACAATTCATCGTGCTGTGGTGAACCCCCAACCATAAAATTATTCTCATTGCTACTTCATCACTGTAATTTTGCTACTATTATGAATTGGGCGACCCCCGTGAGAGGTTGTTCGACCCTCAAAGGGGTCGCAACCCGCAGGTTGAGAACCGCTGACATAAGACAGAGTCTCACCATTCTTGCCTCCTAGGAGAACTCTGGCCATACTTCTTTGAAGACAAACTTGTTCTTTTAGCGGTCTGTGCTCCTTTTTATATTATTTTCCAGCACCATAATTCAAACTCACCAATTCTTATCGTCTTCCTTATTCAATATCCACTTTCACATGCATATGAGGCCCTGGAAAATACCATGGTTTGGGCCTGGCTCACCTTAATCCTCAAAGTTAGGTCCTTGCTTTACAATACTCCAAAGAGGCCTTGTGCAGTTTTACCTACTGCCGCACACCTTTCGACCTCCTGGCTGCTGCTTGCATGAGCACTGATTGGGAATCCATGGAAGACAGCATCCTGGACTTCCACCTTTTCTCCATTTATCATGACGTTCCCTATTGGCCCACTTGTGAGGAGCTGGGTCTTCTTGACATTGCCTCATAATCTACACTGAAAACTGCAGTCTTTGAGCCCCATCAGCAAGTGCTACTAGTGCTCCTCGGTTTCAGCAAGCAAGACTGTGTCATCTGCACATCACAGGTTGTTACCGTATATACTCGAGTATAAGCTGACTCACATATCAGCCGAGACACCTAACTTTACGACAAAAACTGCATTAAAAATGTGCTGAAAACCTCGGCTTATACTTGAGTCTATAGGGTAATAAGCCTTCCTCCAATCCTGATGCAGAATTCTTCTACATGTAGTCCAGCTTCTCCAGTTATTTGCTCAGCAGGCAGATTGAACAAGTATGGTGCAAGGATACAACCCTGATGCACACCTTTCCTCATTTTAAGCCATGCAGTATTTACCTTGTTCTGTTCACACAACTGCCTCTTGAATCCATGTACAAGTTCTGCATGAGCGCAATGATGTGTTCTGGATTTCCATTCTTCTCAAGGTCATCCAAAGTTTATTTTGGTCCATACAGTCAATTGCCTTCCTATCGTCAGTAAAACACAAGTAAGTCTCTTTCTGGTATTCTGCACTTTGAGCCAAGATCCATCTGATATCAGCAATGATAGCTTTGTTGCACATCCTCTTCTGAATCCAGTCAGAACCCCTGATAGCTCCCTGTCAATAGACTGCTGCAGCTGTGGTTCTGAATCCAGCCCGCACCCCTGACAGCTCCCTGTCAATAGACTGCTGTAGCTGTAATTGGAGGATTGATTGCTTAATGACTGAAGCAATAGACATTATTTTCTAATAGTCCTGGCAATCTAAAACCCAAATGGACCTCATTAGGCTAAAATCAAGATGTTGGTGGATGTCAAGAATCCTTCCTTCTCGAGGAGCTTGGGGGAAATCCATTTCCTTGCCTTTTTTCTGGAGGCTACCTGCACTCTTCAACGTCCTTCAGCAAAGCTGGGCTGCATCCTTCTCGCGCTGCCTTCTCTCTAGCTCTCTTTTCCAATGTTAAGAACGGACTGATTGGATTCCAGGTAACCTCCCACAGTGATGTAAACTACCCTGATTAGCCACCTTAATTCCATTTGCACCCATCATCCCTCTTTGCCATTAGTCTGCCTGCCGGAGGCTGACAGAAACCAGCGCGGATAGAGTAAGAGCGCACGAGGGCCAATCATGGTGCCAAAGAGGTCAGATTCGCAGGAGAGTCCATCCTTGGGCAAATTCCTGGGAGAGTATGATGTAGCTTAGATGTCTAGTTGCGACGGCTAGTAATGTAGCCATGCTGAGCTCTTTCCTCAGTTGTGTCGTGAGGTGTCGTTGAGTTATTTCCCACAATGAAACACCCCTCCTTGGCCCTCCTCACCGTGGCTCTGTGTTTGAGCCCATCGCTGGAGCCGCTGTGTCACCGCATCTGCCTGAAGCTGCTCTTCTTGGTCATTGGCCCTGTGATGCCCTTCTCCGGAACCAGCTCCCAAAGCCTTTGAGAGACAGTCTCACCATCCTTGCTTCTCAGGAGCTTGCTGGCTGTGCTTCCGCTAAGACAGATCTGTTTGTTCTTCTGGCAGTCCATGGAGTATTCAATAGACTGCCAACTCCTTAATTCATAGCTTACAGTTGGTGAAAACACTCCACAGCATCTTTGAGAGTTTGCTTTACGTCAGGCACTCTGCTTAGCAGTGTGCGCGTTACCGCATTTCACTGTTGGGCAGGTACTGGGCTGCTAGCCGTAAGGTCGCTGGTCCAGGCTCATCAGTTGCTCCAAGGGAGTAAGACTCACAGTCTCAGACGTCCCATTCAGATCACTGTGAGTCAGAATGCCCTCGATGGCAGTGGCTTTGGGTTTTGGTTGAGCTCAAAATATGCTGTGAGGTAGGAGCCTGACTTTTAGCAACCTGACAAAACAGGGTAGAACTGTCCCTGTGGGTGTCTGAGACTGTAACCATTGCCGAGGGAGTAGAAAACCTCATTCTCTGACAGTGGTCTCGAACTTCTGGCCTTCCAGTTAGCAGCCCCATTCACAACTTGTAGCACCATCAGTGCACCTTAAGAGGCACAAAGCATTGACAAGGTACAGTGGCTTTGCAATATGTGGATTTGGCTAGGATGAACCATGCTTCCCAGAATTCCCTGTCCTGTATACTTTTGGTTAGATTGCACCACAAGAAAGATTGACAAGAATAGTGTGTGGAGCAAAAAGCATAATGTGGGCTTCTGTTTGGTTTTTAGGTTTGTGCCTAGATGACAGGGGCCGGAGACCAGGTATTGTTGCAACTCACATCCTCTGTCCCTCGCCTGTCAGCTCGTGAAGTTGACCTTAGCTAGCCTGGCCTGCAACCAGTCTTCCTTCCACTTCTCTCACTCCGGGGCCCAGTGCGTGTTCAACTTCAAGTTGAAGGGCACTCTCTTTCCCTGCTGCAGGCCAGCCTCATAAGCACTATTGGAGGCAGGCAGAGCTTGGTAGGTTTTCAACCCATTACGGGTGGCATGGGGTTCCAATTCCCGTATATCTGTCCAGCCTGCCCTTGATCTTCCCCACGCTACATCGTCATATTTTCTTCCCGACAGCCTGCTTTGCTGACTTCAAGCCCCAGCACCAGAAAAGACCACAGTCGTTCCTGGGTGGATTGTCCAGTAAGCAAGGTAAGCATGAGCTCCCTTGTATTTACTTACTAAATGTCAGGAACAGTTCCACACGCATTTTCAATGCATGATGTGACCCGAAACATGTGAAGTGGCCCCTACAGATTAGTCAGTAAGCACGAGTAAGCTTGTGCTTCCCTTGCTCATGGGGCACTCTGTCCCACCCAGGATTGTCATTTTGGAAAAGAGCCTGAGGATTCAGTAGGAAGGTGTTGTGAGGTGGGAGTGAGACAGCCATCCCTGGTAGCAGAATCTTTGATGGATTGAGGACATGTGAAATTGTTCACTACGGATGAATCCATCGGCATAAGGAAGGCCCTGCTCACCTTGGTAACAGACCTGCTGTGCCAGCTCCCTCATTGCCCATACAAACCCCAGTGGTTCTGCTTCCCGGATGGAAGCCTGACTGATATGGCGTGATGGTCCCTACCCTGGTCTGTGTGGTGGCCCCTGTAAGGCTGGAGCATGAAGCTGTGTGAAAAGGTATGCAAGGATGTGGGCACCTGGCAGCATGTCCCTAGCCTGAGAAGGTGGGAGCCAGGTTGTCCCAGGAGCAGAAGAGAGGGACCGGTGGCAGCATCGAGGTAAGCAGATGGGGCCAGGCATGTACCCAGGCTGCTGAGCAGATGTCATGGCCCCACCTGCAAGCTGCCAAGCCCTGTGCAAGATCAAAACCCCGAAGCCCCTGGCACCTGTGCGCCAGGCAGCCGGGCCCTGCTGCACCAGGTACAAACCCAGGAGCCACCTGCTTCCTCTCACCTGAAGCAGCTGGGAGCCTACAGCTGTTCGGGATTAGCATACTCTGTCCTCAGCCACTAAGAGGTTACACTGCAGGCTATTTCTCGCCTGAGCCAGGCTTCTGTTCTCCTAGCCCTTGTGAACTACCTGGAGAGAGTGGTCCTGGGTCTGGAGCACACTCCAGAGTGTAAACCTCTCAACCAGCCAGGATTCGTTTTCAAAGAACACAGCATCTGAACATCCTGCTCTAGCCCCGGGAGTAGATGACCTGGTGGAGAAGCAAGAATCCAGCGGCTTCCACTGTGTGCCTGGCACAAGGTCATCGTTCCTAGTTGAGCTCCAAGCAGTCTCAGAAAGCCAAGCAAGGGTGAGGGTTCTGCCCTAGAGGTCACACTGGAGTAGGCCCACCAGCAGTGAGTTTGGTTTGGATAAAACGTGTTCTCGCGCATTCTCGCGACCCTCCAGGACAGGGTAGAACCGCACACAGGTGTTTCTGAGACTGTAACCCTTTACGGGAGTAGAAAGCCCTGTCTCTCTCCCTCAGAGTCGGTGGTAGTCATAGATACTAGGAAGGGTTAAATTGACCATTTCAGCAACTCCGTGGAGTAGGTCGTAGGCACCTACACTTTCTACAGAAGACCCCGAGGCTCAGAGAGTAAGGTGACTTAGTGAAAGTCACACAGAGACTAAAAATAGCAGAAAAATCAAAACTCACCATCAACCCGGGCCATGACTATGCAAAGATTTGGAGCCAAATAGCAAGTATACAAGGAGCCCTGTGTGGCAAGTAGTCATTTAGCTGCTAACTGCAAGGTTGGTAGGTTGAACAACCCCCCACCCCAAGTAGCTCCGGGGGGAAAAGATTTGGCTCTCATAAACATTAACCCATTGCCATGGAATCGATGATCACTCATAGTGAGCCCTGTAAAAGAGGGGCCTTCCGAGAGCTTGTGGGAAAATTGTATGACAAGATAATGGAATGAATCCACAAAATTTTGGAAGCCGCCTCTTCGGACAGAGCAGAAGTCCCCATAGGGGTTCCCAGGCTGTCACTCTTTCTGGAAGCAGACCGCCACCACTTGATCCCTCGGAGTGGCGGATGGGTTCCACCACCAACTTTGGATTAGCACCTGATTGCCCAAGTGCTATACCACCAGCGCGCCTCTGTACCGCCTCTGTAAAACACACCCCCACCCCGGGTGGGGGGGCAGTTCTAATCTGTGTGTCAGAAACAATTTGTGACACCCAACAGCAGGTCTGTGCCTGGGCTATGGGCCCCAGGGCCCTGGAAAGATATGGGGAACCCACACTGAGGCATCCCTGCCCATGAGGCCACACACAAAACAGCAGCCGGAGATTGAGTTCTGGTCCCCCCCCCACTCAATTTTCAAAGATCCATTGCAAGGAAGCCAACTTTAGGAATCTCTTGAGACTAAGCTAGGGTCAGAGGAACACGGTGTTTGGTGAAGAGCCTTCGTCTGTCCCCTCCTCCAGTGACACCACTCTGCTGGCCATGCCCTTGATTTTTTTTTCTTTGCAGTACACACCCTCAGGAGCTGTGAGAACTTCTAGGGAAAGGATCCACTGTCATGCCCAAGGACCAGACCGTTAGAATGCTTCATATTTGAAGCAATCCGAACCTCTAACCCCTACTTTGATATTACTGCAAGCTATATTCTCATAAATTTCGTGACATAAAACAATGTACGTGTACTATCTCATAATTTCTTTTGTTCAGCAAGTCAGACAGGCTCAGCTCAGGCTTTCGGGGTTTCTCACAGTCTGTAAGCAAAGTGTTGGCCAGGGCTGGGGTCTCTGAGTAACCACTGAGGGAGGACCCACATACATCCCTCCATATGGCAGATGGGGTTGACAAAACCACAAAAGGAGAATCTATTGGCAAGAAGGAAGTTGCATTTTTATGTGAAATAATCATAGAGGTGACATCCCATCATGTTTTCTATATTCTATTTATTGGAAGCTCATCACAGATTCTAACTTCATTCAAGTGCAGGGCATTACAGAAAGTGTGAATACCAGGAGCCATCCTATAGTCTGTCCATTGTAGGCTTCAGCAAACTTTTTTCTGTAAGGAGCCAGACATGAGTATATTTGAAAGTGTTTCAAAAAATTCGAGGGGGAAGCAGCCAAGTTCACTCAGAAGAAACACACCAGCCTTTGTGATATAAGGATTGTAAATAATAAAATCCATGACCAGATGAGGGAATGGTCTTAGAGCTTAAATTCTGACACCCAATTTGCAGAAGACTGTGGATGACAATGAAAACCCAAAATCCATTTCACTTGGATTAAGCCTCTGATCATTGACTAGGCATGTGAATACCAGGCAGAGTGCACTGGAAAGCGGATTAATGAAAATGTAGTTAGGTTAAAATTTAATACCTTATCATTTGTTCTTCTAATAAAACAGGTTTTTCTCTGTTTTATTTTGTCATTGTTATTGAGTTTTGTTTTGCTTTCTGTTTTTCTCTCTACAAAATCCAGGATAAGTAAATCTACGGAGACAGTACGGGATTAATAGTTTCTTGGGGTTATGACAGAAGAGGTTGTGGGAGCTAATAATAAGTATAAGAAGGAAGAAAATGCTCTAAAATTCATTTCAGTGATGATTGCACACATTTTAACATGTGCAAACTATTGTAATGCATGATATGTGAATTATGTCAATAAAATTGTGTAACTTAATTTTTTTAAAGCTCATGGAGAAACTCGATTATATCTTTTAATTCCAGTTTTTCCTAAAACTTCTTGAAGCCTTCTCATATTTCAAGCATACAGCTCAGATTATTTCTGTCACAACTATTCAACTCTGCCTCTGTAGCGCAAAACCAGCCATAGATAATATGTAAAAATATTAGCCATTTATTTATGAACACCAAAGTTTGAATTAATACAGTGCTCACACACCACAAAATGTTACTTATCCTTTAAAAAATGTAAAAAGACTTCAGGTTAAAACAAACAAACAGATAGGGAGCCAGATTCGGTCTATGGCCAGTTTGCCCACTCCTGCCAATTCATCAGTTGGAATAGATCATTTCTTGCAGAGCGACACTTCACATTTTCTCAATGTGCATCTCTATAAAATCGGAGGGCTTAAGGAATCTTCCTGCAGGTTGTAACTTCCCACTGTTGACTTTTAGGAATTGTTCCGTTTGGGGACTTCTGCATCCTACACTCGATTTTCAACTCAGATGATAGACATTGTGTTTTCTGAGCCTCCACATCTCTCAGTACCAGGATGGCAGGTGGTCATGGAAAAAGAGCTATTTGTCCTTGGGCTAGAAGGTGCCCTCTGATGAGAAACTATAGGACACAGATGAGGACAGTCAAGTCGAGGGGGACAAAATGACGGGCTCCCATGGCCTAGGCCCGGGTTGGAGGCTCTGAATCTCACCTCCAAACACATCACCTTCCTTCTCCCATCCCAACCCTCACAGTCTTTCCCGGTCTGCGCTTCCTTGCCCCACTCCCAACCCCTCAAGTAGGCCTGGAACCCACTGGGAGAACAGCCTCTTCTCTTCCTCTGGCTAATCCCCTTCACGTCTTCTCACCCTTTATTGGGGCTGGGTTTCTAATGTAGGGGTGAGGGGGTGGGAGTAAGAGGGCAGCAAGGTCTCATGAAGTTCAGGTGAACTACAATGAGCTCTATGTACAGAAAGTGCTACACAAATCCTTCTTCTGTGTGAATTAAAGCTTTCTGAGCTCCTGCTTAACAGGACTAGGCAGTGTTATGTGTCTAACAACAATTTAACTTTTAAAAATGGGGGGGGGTGCTCTTTTAATTAAATAATAATGCCTATCAGTGTAGGCAAAATTATTGATATTGTGAGACCAAGTAATCAGATTCAATTAAAAGCCTTTTATCATGTATGTTTCAAAATAACCGAGCAACGGGTTTTGCTTTTCCTATCAACCAATAGTTCATTCCTCTTATTTTGGAACTCGTGTTTCTCAGTGATTAGTTCCTAATACCCAAAGTGCTTTGCACATCACACGTGACTTCCCCAGGCACCATTCCACTGGCGGCCACTAGTGCCACGGACAGCCAGAAGGACAAACACACCTGTCTTGGAGGAACTACGGTCAAATCGCTCCTTAGAATGGAGGAGGATGAGACCTCCGGCGTGTCCTTTGGACCGGAGGGGTCAATCATGGAAAAAGACATGGTGCATGGTGAAGGACGGGGTCAGAAAAGCGAGAGGAAGACGCTCGAGAAAGCGGACGGACACAGTGGCTGCAACAATGGTCCCAGCGTAACAACTCTTGTGAGGAGGGCAGAGGACCAGGCGGTGTTTCTTCCTGTGGTTCTTGGGGTGAGTATGAGTCAGAGCTGACTCAGTAGCACCTAACAACCCCGGCACTGGTGTTGTTGTTAGATGCCAACAGTACTAAGGCGTGCTTCTGTTGGCATCTTCATGAGAAGGGTGGGAAAACTCGGGCATCAGCTATCATAAACCACACAGCTTACCCATGAGCTAGTATGGCTGAGGACTCCCTGCCCGTGCTCTTGGATCAAAAAGTGAGTGCTCTTGGATGCTAACTGAAAGGTTGGCCATTCAAGTCCACCCAGGGGCTCCTCAGAAGAAAGACTCTGGATACCATTCTAGGCTGACACCCATCAGGGGATGGAAATGATTCCATACTTTCTGTTTTCTTTTTCGTACAGATGATTTAGGGCCCATGTTTTCAGGATCCAACCCTCCATCTATCTGTCCCTTTTGTGACCCTGGGTAACTGGTTGGAAATCCCACTCCATCTCGATGTCTCTGGACGTCCGGACTCTGAAACCTGCACTCCATTGATTCTCTCCTCTGGACGGGCTGTGGCCACCTGGCACCAACCAAAAGGCTAATTAGCACAACTCTTTTTTAAAAAAAAGAAAGAAAGGGGGAAAAAAAACCACCAACAAACCTCAAGGTGGACTAAGAGAGAAGAGAGGCTCTGTTGGTTGTTGCTCATTTGCGGATGTTTTCCCCGAAAAAACCACATCAAAGCAAAGAAGCCCACCGTGGACTTGGCTGGCAACCAAAGCGCCCTGGCCAATCTGAGAAGCGGCAAGCCCCATCAAGCAGAAAAGTATTTTATCTTCTGCGCTCAGATTTCATACTTAGAGCTGATGAAGGCGGAGCTTCCCAGCAACAGTAAAGCTCTTCCTAAACCCCCACTGGCTTAAGGATCCCCCACTCTCCACTTGGGGAGCCCTGCTCTGGGCAGGCCTGGCTGGAGCTAAAACAGAGCCTCCCGCAGCCTCACAGATGGTCACCGAGTATCCACCAGCTGCAGAGCACATGGCAAGTGTGTCCCCGCCACAGCCAGCTACAAGAAAGGCTGAAAGGTGTTTTAATCTTCCTGAATGATCAGGGAATATGTTTTTGTAAAAATAGAAATCAGAGGGGTCATCCTGCCAGATGGTGACAAGCGAGGCCTGCAGGGTGTTGCAGGAGACACCCAGTACAAATGCCAGGCCCCCTTCCCTAGCCTCTCCCTCGTGTGGCCCAGGAGATTCCAGGATTCACAGCACAGGAAATAGCTCTGATCTCCCAGCACGGAGTAGAGATCACATTTGAAGGATGCCCAGGATTTAGCAGGATACAGGGATGGGTGGCGAGATGGGGTTGCAGTATGGAGGAGGGTATATCATTAGGAGGGGTTGTGTACATCATGCTGTAAGTGTTTTCC
The DNA here is from genome assembly GCF_050624435.1 of Tenrec ecaudatus. Lineage (NCBI taxonomy): Eukaryota > Metazoa > Chordata > Mammalia > Afrosoricida > Tenrecidae > Tenrec > Tenrec ecaudatus. The sequence continues at coordinate 65,295,178 of NC_134540.1, read as the reverse complement.
CAGCTCTCTGGGTGCTATTGTGTTCAACAGCTCTCTCTCTCTCTGGCCCGGAGCTCTTGTCTACTGGGCATTGTACCTGGATCATAGTAAACACAGTGAGTGAGTGAGTGAGTGAGTGAGTGAGTGAGTGAGTGAGTGAGTGAGTGAGTGACTGAGTGACTGAGTGAGTGACTGAGTGACTGAGTGACTGAGTGGATTTCCTCTAGACAGTGATGATTCATTTCTGAGCTGTGTCAGAGGTCCAGTTTTACCTGAGCTGTGGAAGTATAACCTGTCTGGCACTATGAGGATGAGAGGTTGGTGATTTTAGCCGAGTGTTTTAAATTAGAGTGGATTTCATCCCTGGTCCTATGGATCACTTGTGCAAACAAGAACCCCAAACTTGTGAGCCTTTTAAAATATTTGGTGAGCCCCCCACCAATGCTGTGACTTTTCAAAAGGCGGACTAAGTACATAGGGTAGGCACCAATAAAGTGGGAATTACCAGAGGGGGGCATCTCAAAACCCAACCCACCGCCACCGAGGAGCCTCCGACGGACAGTAACCTTGGAGGACACGAGACGGCTGCCCCCAGCACTGCAACAGCACATCCTCCCCGGAGCGACTGCCTCGTCCTTCTGACACGTGCCTGACGGCTTTTAGCTGCTCTGCTTGCGGTGGCACCACCACCAGTCTCCACGGAGAGAGAACAGGAAAGAGAGACATTCCACAGGAATGAACGTGACTCGAGAATTTCAATCTGCAAGCAAGAGAAAAAGCACGTTAGCCTTTTCACGTTCGTTTAAACGTTAGCAACCAGAGCCAAAGTGTATGCAGGGATGGGGGCGCCGCCATCTTCTCAGTATTCACAGCCTTTGTCGTTTACGGTCCGGAGTCTCTGAAACTCAACGGACGGACGGAAACCCAGCCGCTCTAGGGAACGCAGGAGCGGCTCCCGGGACACCCAGCAACGCCTCTGTGGTGAGCGACTCCACGGGGCCCCTCTGGAGTCATGGGCACCTGCCTGAAATAGCCCAGATATCCCACCTAGCCCTCGGACTAGGAGAACAGTTTCCCCATCTTTACACACAGACTCAAGTCAAGCCCTACTTAGAGCTTCATCTCTGAAATTATTTAAGCACTTTTAATTTGTTTGGCAATTTTAACTTTTCAACTTTCTTTCAGATCCATTGCCTTAAGTTTACGCTCACAACATCCCCTGAGGGAGGTGGAAGGATGTCTCCTTCATCCTGATCTTACAGCTGAGGAAACAGCTCTACTGCGTTGTCTAAGTGGACCATTTTTATAGAAGCCCTTCAATGCCATGAGACGCTCTGGGGGTGCCGTGGTTACGAGATGGGCTGCCGACCAGCAGGGCAACAGTCTGAAACCCCAGCCTCCCCTTGGGAAAAGGCGGGACATTCAACTGCCTTAGAGAGGGGTAGTTCTACCCTCTCCTCCAGGGTCGCTGCGAGTTGGCATCAACTCAATGGCGGTGCGTTTCTTCTACTATAGGAGTCTGGTGGCACAGTTGGTTAAGCATCTGGTTGCTAGCCCAAAGGCTGGCCTTTCAAACCCTCTCGCCACTCCCTAGGGGGAAAGTGAGGCACTCTGTACAAATATTTAGAGAAACCCTATGGAGTAGTACTATCCTGGCCTAAAAGGTTGAATGAGTTAGTGTGGTAGTTATATAATCTGCTGTCAATTTGAAAGAATTAAGAGTGAAGGGGTGGAGTTTAGCCTGTCAATCAAGTCATAGCTTGATAGCCTCTTATGGAGCCGCTAAGGAGATAAATACCTCGCTGGAAACAGGACACACACTCACTCTCTGGGAGACATTACAACTATGAGCCTGATAGAGCTATGCTGATGCAGCCAGAGCTCTGGAGCCGGAGGAGCCACGTGGAGACCCCTGCCAGTGCTGAGATGTTTATACCACCACTGGATCCACGAGACTGTCCACCCACTGGTCTGTGATCTTCTTGCATTAGGCATCATTGCATGTGTTTCATGAGTCTGAAGAGGCATTTATAGATTGGTATTGGACATATGGGCTAGTATCAGACTTATGGACTTGATCTGGACTGAGCTTGGATGTTTTCTCAATATATAATTTCTCTTTTATATAAAACTCTTTCTTATACACATATGAATGTCTATGAATTTTCTTTCTCTAGTCTACCTAGACTAACACAGTTAGAATCAACTCAATGCCAGGTTATTTCTAATATACAAAAAATGGGCCAAAGTATGGTAACCCCACAAGTATCCATTAGCCAGACCCAGCAACCATCAATCCATAGCGAGTCCAATCTCACCCTTGTCCTTACAGATGTCTTCCTCTGGTTTTATTTTAGTCCCAATCCATAAATATAACAGTATTGTTAGCATTGGAATTGTGTCCCCACAAAATATGTTATAAATCCTAACCCTTACATCTTTAGCTATGTGTAAGTGGTTTATGTGCAAATGGTTTATCGTTGCTATGTTAGAAACAACCTACTGCTGTCGAGTTCATTCAGATTCATAGCAACCCTGTGAGACAGAGTAACAATCATACTTTGCAACTTAATTTCTAAATTATTTTAATCTAAAACTCTCATCTTACCATTTGTTTGCTGAAGCAACTTGGTCATTTGTCCTCTGAGTTCTCATAATTTGGGATTTGGGTGATTGGATCCCTCTGGTGTAGGTTAACATGCCCGTCTCTTCTCCACTTGTATTCCCAATAAACCAACACTTGGATATGGATTAGGTGACATTGCACTTTATGGGAAATAGGAAAGAGCCTGACGTGAGGGTTCTGTTGGCAGTGGTCCCATGATCTTGGGCCTTGTGTCTTTCGTCTCTATTTGTGAGCCATTGGACAAGGCTGCAGACAGAGGTCAGCTGATGTAGACTCTCTGAGAGATCTTGACCCACAGTTGTTGAACCTGCTGTTCTACAGCAAATGCTCTCTGATGAGCACTGATGGGTCAGGACTCTGATTCTGCCTCAGATGAAATCCAACTGGAATTCTCCTTAGAAGTGAGACCAAGGATACTGTCTGGCTTGTTTTGGACACACCATCCATATGGACCAGTCGCTACAATGGGACATCATCTTTGGTGAAGGAGGGAGAAGGTCAGCATGAATGAAGGAAAGCCTCCCTGAGATGGATCTACACAACAGCCTTAGCCATGGGCTGAAACACATCGACGATCAGAAAGGTGCTGCAGCACAGGGAAACGTTTTATTCTGCTAGGCGCAGGCAGAAGTCGCCAGGAGCCAGTCAGCTCAAAAGCTACTAGCAGCAGCAACAACAATGACCCTTACACTTCGTGCCGTTGTGGAAGTCCAGCCGCAGGCCTCTTTCCAAAACTTCCTAGCCCTTGATCTTCCAAACAAACTTCTCCCAGGCCCCAAACCAAACAGCCAGGTCATCCATGATTACCCAGGAGTCCATGGTTACCTTTCCCTCAGCTGAAGTATCTTTCCGCACAAAAAGGATGGCCAGGGGCCCACTGAGAGGTCTCCTGAGAACTCAGTTGCAGAGCCAACCCTGAAAGGCTATAGAACATCAGCAGTCTACTCTGGGTATGTACCAATCACAGAGCTAACCTATGAAGTAAACTTAGGTTTTATCCTCATCAGACATCTGGTCATAGGGAGCACCTTCATCCCTGCACAAGGCCATGGGTGTGAGCTGAGGGGGATGTGTTGGGGCAGTAGAGTGGGTGATATGGAACTCTGAGCCATCTGTTTGGATAACGTACTCATTCCCGCTGGATCAGTTAAACCCAATCTCAAATTTACCACTTTTACTTTAGGATGGATTTCTGCTGCTCTCCTCCCAACTTTATGGGTTGGTGACTCATAACAGTGTTCAGTTCGTGGCCTTCTACCCACTGCACTTCCCATGGTCAGAGGCTGGTGTTCTACAAAGGTCCGGTAACATATCTGGAGCTGTGTTTGAAATAATGGTTCATAGTTCTATGCTCGTCAGGTCTTCTGTTATTAGTGTTCAATGAGTCAAGTCTGTTCCTGAGATGTTCTCAAAATTCAAGTAGGACAGACTCAAAGTTGTATTTGGGCTCTCGTGAACTTGGTTTCATTTCCTTTAGCTTTACCATGAACTTACGTATGAACAAGTTCCACAGTCAGTCCCTAGCCTCATTTGAGCTGCTGATAGTAGGCGTCCCCATCATCTCTACCTTCAGACGTAGTCAGTTTGATTTCTGTGTACTCCACCTGGAGAAGTCCACATGTATAATCACCTTTTGTGTTGTTGGGGGGGAAGGTAATGGTGGTAAGGAAGTTATTTGTGTTGAAAAATTCTATCAAGCAATCTCCAGCTTCATTCCTAGCTCCAAGGCCGTGTTTTCCACCCACTCTTTCTACCTCTGCGCATTGCAATCACTGGTCATGATCAGTGTATCTTTATTTCATGTTCAATCCACTTCCAAATGAAGACATTGGTAGAATTCTTCAAGAACTAATGGTACTGAAGAGGCAGTTCAAGCTGCACTGAAGACATTGGCCAAAAACAAAGCTCCAGGAGTGAATGGAATATCAATCGAAATGTTTCAACACTCGGACGAAGCCCTGGAAACTCACTAGTCTATGCCAAGAAACTTGGGAGACAGCTACATGGCCAACTGACTGGAAGAGATGCCTATGTGTCCCTATTCCAAAGAAAAGTGACCCCACAGAAGGCCCAAATTATAGAACAATGTCATTAATATCGCATGCCAGTAAAATTTTGCTGAATATTATTCAATAGGAGTTGTAGCAGGACATTGACAAGGAGCTACTGTAAATTCATGTTGTCGTGGATTTTATCTTGCTTGAATCCACAATGAATTTTCAAGGAAGCAGTAGTTAAGAGATGCAGTGATGCATTGCATTGGATAAAACTACTATGCAAGATCTCTGTAAAGTGTTGAAAAGCAAACGGTGACTTTACAGATGAAGGTGCAGCTGACCCAACCATGGTTCTTGGTCTAGTGTGGACTATGCAGCTTCCAAAACCCAAAGAAGCCTACTAAGTGTTCGGCTTTTTGCTTAGTAGTAGGAGTTTTAAGGTGTACAAACTTACTTTGAAAGGGATATCCTGTGTACGAGCCCCCAATAAAAAAATTTTTTTTTTAAAGAAAGGGATATCCTGACCATGCTCCAGACCCTTCAAACTTCATCAACACAATAGATCCCAGAATCTTTTATGGATCTTTCCCACTCTTAAGAGTGCATGTCGTTTTACCAAGAATACCAAGAAAATTTACTGCTTTCAGTGTATCTGATCAAATTAACACAATTTTCCTGTCATGGTAATGAATGCTTTCCATAAAAGACTCAACAGTTTTGAGCCATGTTTTTCTCCTTAAATTGATTTGTACTATTGTTCTGAGTTGCCAACAAGTTGATTACCCTTCATGGCAACCCCATGCATTACATAACAGAATTGCTCCTTTTCAATATCTAGTTAAAAAATATACTGGATGCATTTAGATAATTGCCACCAATATTATTAAATGATGGTACTTTGGAAAATTTATTTACCATAATGATGGCTTATGGAAAGCATTCCTTGGTCTTAAAACATGTGACATCCAATCTATTCAACCCATCCCTGGTGTCCTAACCCTTGACCATTAAGTTGCCTATATAGTTATTCAATAGTCCAGCATTAGCCTACTTGTATATTCAGACTGACAGCTCCCAGTGTATCCATGATGTCATTCAAAGTCCCCTATTTCCCACAGATATCTACTACCCACATCAATCTCCAAGGTTGGAGAAGAAAAAATTTTACATCAAAAACAGGATCCTGTGGCTCCCAGCCTGGGTGTGACCCATACAATCACAAAGTCGGGCAGCCTCCCACAGAAGAAAGACCCAGGCACTCAGAAAAATGGGAGCATAGCAGTTGCCAGGGAACCCATTCTGATGCACAGTGACCTCGGGGTTTCTGACGACTTATAGTTTGAAGGTAGATTGGTAAGCCTTTCTCCCTGACATCTCTGATCAGACTTGAGCTTCCAACTCTTTGGTTTGCAGCCAAGACAATCAATAGCGTGCACCGCCCAGGGAATTCAAAAGGGGGAGATGCACTGTCAAAAAGAAATAATTAATTGCTAACAGCAGCAATAAAACATCACACACATATTGCCAAAAGGGCAGTCCATCTTTTCATCCTTGACCACGTTGTCCTGGCGAGAGAAAGAAAGTCGAGAAGCACTCTTGATGTAGAACTGATAGCAAAGATCCAAGCGGGCCACCTTGCTCGTAATATTGAACACAACAAGGACCGTTCGATAAAGCAATCGTAAATACTTTCATTAAAATCTTTTTGAGTTGACAAAATAACAATCTGTGGATTATCAAGGGCTCATGAGGGAGGGGGGAGCAGGGAGGGAGGTGGAAAAAAAGAGGACCTGATGCAGAGGGCTTAAGTAGAGAGCAAATGCTTTGAGAGTGATTAGGGCAAAGAATGTACGGATGTGCTTTATACAATTGATGTATGTATATGTGTGGATTGTGATAAGAGTTGTATGAGCCCTAATAAAATGTAAAAAAAAAAAAGAAAATGATTAGGGCAAAGGATGTACAGATGTGCTTTATACAATTGATGTATGTATATGCATGGATTGTGATAAGAGTAGTATAAGCCCCTAATAAAAAAAAGAAAGAAAAAATTTTTAATCTTTTTGAGTGCTCATAATTTTACGCAACAGCCCAGGGAGGTGGATAGCCTTCCCATTAGCCAGAGAGCAGGGAGAAGGTGATTGTGGCAGATGTAGTTAGGTTCCAAGGTAACAAATGATCATTTGATCTCCCTTCGGAGCCATTTTTAAATTGTTTCAGATTTTAGCATTTTCCGCTTTCTTTTCAACTGAGGTTTTTCCCTGTTTTATTTTGCCATTGTCTTTTTGTTTATTTTTCTCGTTTGTGTGTTGTATGTTTTTCTGTACATGAAATCCAGAATTGGTAAGTCTATAAAGAGAGTAACTGGATGGATAATTCCCCAGGGGCAGGGCAGGGGGTGGGGGAGGGGAATGGGGAGCTAACAACCATGAGCAGAAGATTGGGGTGCTGATTGCGCAACTCTTCTTCCTATGATCAAACTACTGGATTGTATGCTGCGTGAATTATATGCTAATGAGACTATTAAAATATGTACTTACGCCTCTTTATTTGATGGACAAGAAAGAATTATTCATGCAACTTTATACTTCTACGCTAAGGCAGAAATCGAAATCACATTTTGATCATTTTTGCTGTAATCAGCCAATCTGTGAGACCACTTTCTCCTCCTAGTGTTATCCAAGCGCATTAAAAAAATCAACAAGACCAGAATCACTGCCATTGAGTGGACACGGACTCCTCATGACCCTCTCGGATAGGACAGAACTGCCCCTGCAGGTGTCTGAGCCTGTCACTCTTCATGGGAGTAGAAGACTCATCTTTCTCCCTCACAGAGGAGCTGCCGCTGGTTTCAAACTGCTGACCTTTCGGGTCGAAGCCCAGTGTGTAACTCTGCACCACAAGGGCTTTATTCCCTCCGGGTGTCCCTCCAGTACTTAAATATGTTAAAAGTATTTCACGGAACAGGGCCACGGAAGCTAGTGGAGGGGGTACTTGGAGTCAGAGGGCCTGGGGTTGAACTGTCTGTCATGGGAGCGCTGGGGCAAGTTCCTCGTCCTCCCTAAGGCGCACAGTTTGGCTTTAGTTCGTACCCAGGCAGGACTGCAGTGCTGGGGAGAGGAGTCGGTAATGGTGAATTCACGGGCGCCAGCGAGCAGAATAAAGTGGCCAGAGAGTGCTGGGGGACCGTGGGAACAGCGGCTTCTGCATCTTCAGCACTCTTGCTCTGTGCCAACTTCAGCTTCTGCCTGCCTGTCTCCTGACAGTGCCCGCCCTATTTCCTGAGCTACCAGGTAGTCCTCGGGGGCTGTCCTGTCGCCCAGTCATGGTCTTCCCCCTTTGTTTTCTTGGGTACATCTTGAAACTGCCCGGCAACTGGCAAAGTCTCTCCCAAACAGCTGGATTTTGAATTTTGTCTTGGTGAACTCTGGTAACTAACTCTCGCTGCTTTCTGGCGCTTCTCTCTCTCTCCCTCTCTCTCTCTCTCTCTCTCTCTCTCTCTCTCTCTCTGCCAACACACACACACACACACACACACACACACACACACACACACACACACACACCCCTCCACCAATGCTCAGTGGCCAGCCCTATAGAAATGGTCTCAACCGAGTAGAATCACCTCAGCCAAGGCCACCCACCCCCTGGGGCTGACTCTTGGCCAGTGACTAGTGGATGTCTGTCCGGATAAACACTGCCCAACCCTCTTCCCCAGGGCCTTCCCTTCCACAGGGAGGGCCACCCTGATCTTGCCCTTCTCTGTTGCCCACCCATCCTCCTACCCTCTACCAGATTTGCTCTGCTCTGCGTCATCCCTGGTGTGGCAGCCATGAAACGCTCAGCTACTAACCAAGAGACTGGTGGTTGGAATCCACCCAGCAGCTCCACGGGCTACAGACCTGGTGACGTGGGGCCCTAGCAGGAGGTCACCAGGAGTCAGAACCGACTCACTGCAGCCCGGCAACTATGAGCCCCTTCCTGAGGTCCACTACCCAGCAGCCATGGTGGAAAAGCTCTTTCTGACCTTCTGGTGTCAAAGCTCTTGCTGGTTTGGGGTTTGCTTCTCGCCTTTTCCTCTGGGTGAGAAAAGACAGGGAGCCGCCCAGACGTGAAGCAGGCTAGGGGTGGGGGTAATAAACCAGGCACGCTCAGTGCAGTTGGCAAAGCAATTCTCCACATGATTTTAGAGGGGAGCACGAGGTACTGCTACCTCGCCGCAGTCCACCCACAGGCGATCTTTGCTGTCTTCTTCTGCATCCTATATGTTCAGGATTTCTTTTTTCTCTGCAATGAGCAAAGCATCAGAAGCACACACACACAATAACATAATAAAGTTAGGTTTCAGAAGAAAGAATCGAAGACCCAAGGCGGGAGGGCAGCACCACCCCTCCCTCCCTCCCTCCCTCCCTCCGTCGCAGGCTCCCCTCTCCTGCAGAGCTCTCAGTCCAGGGGGGCTGTGGGGGGAGAGGAGGTGAGGCTGCACAAACCCGGGCTCCTGGCCCCGCAGATTCCCCAGTCTTTGCTCCGAGCCCCAAATCCCACGCTTACTCACTTCACAGCACCTACTTTTCACCTGCCAAATGCCACTAAATCTGCAAATTAAACCTCTGATTACAGAATTCCTTTTGATGTAAAAAAAATGTGGGGATTTTTAAAATGTAATTATTCATACACTAAGATTTTAATTGTGCCGCCTTTCTCCTCTCCCCCTTTTTTTCCAGGGCAGGGTGATTCCCCCGCAGCGGGCCTGCCCGGACAGTGCTGGGGGCTGGGGCTGGGCGCGGGACCCAGCCTGCCTGCCCCAGCCAGCCAGCGAGAGCACAGAGCCCGACACTGACTTGGATCGGGCTGCTCCGTTCTGGGGAGGTTCTGTGGCCCACAGCCTCCCGACCTCCTCCACAACAGACTGACCACCAAATGCTCTGGCCCACCCGGGAGCGAGACCGGAAGTTCAAAGTCCTCTCTCACAGGCTCCTCACCCAATACACTGGGTCATAGGCCAGCTCCCAGGGTGGGACCTCTGCCGGCAGGCTGGTAGGGCAGAGACCAGGAGGGAGAATGGCCTGGGATGCCCACTTTGATCCAGCCCCTTCCCCAAAAGGGCCAATCAAGCCAAGTGCTTGGGTGGCACAAACAGTCCATGTGCTCAGCGGCTAGCACCAAGGTTGGGGTTCAGTTTTGCCCAGTGGCACCTTTGAGGAAAGGCCTGGCGGCTGGTTTACCCCAAATCAGCCTCCGGCAGCACTGTGGGACCTGATTTTACTCTGACACACGGGGCCTGCCAGGGGTCAGACTCAACCAGATGGCCATTGCTTGGTTGGTTTAGATGAAAGTTCCAGTCTTCTCTTACGGTCTGCACACCCACTGTGTGGAGAGGATTCCGACTCAACGGGACCCTTACAGGACAGAGAACTGCTCCGTGGCGTTTCTGAGGCTCTACTGAGGAGCAGCTGGTGGGTTCGAACTGTCAACGTTCGGTGAGCATCCAGGTACCTCACACCCTGCTCTACCAAGGCTCCTTGCAAGGTGTCCACTTAAGGTTCACAGGGTACCACTGTGCCCTGGTCAGCACCATCCCCACCACACTCACCTCCTGAGGAATTCTCCACCATCCCCTGCCCTCCCTCCCCCTCCCCCTGCCCTCCTTTGGTCCAAGGAGCAACTTGCATGGACAGCCCTTCTGCTCCTCCATCTAATCCTCAACCACGCCGATCTTCCTCTCCACCCCCAGAGCCCTCCTCCTGCCTCTCGCCCAGGTTCACGCCTCGGTTTATTTCTCTCCATGGCCTTATCACAATCTGTAATTAGTCGGCTTATTTGTTTATTTATTTGTCTATTGTTGGTGCCTCTTCTCTCTCCTCCCCCAACGGATGATCCAGAAGATCAGGTACTTTATCTCCTACATCTTGTTGGAGTCTGAAGCTGAGCCTGGGTTATGCTGGCATCCCTTGACAATTTGTGAGGGAAGGAAGGAAGGAAGGAAGGGAGGGAGGAAGGGAGGAAGGACAGGAGAGAGGGAGGAAGGGAGGGAGGAAGGATGGATGGAAGGAAGGGAGGGAGGAAGGAAGGAAGGGTTCCCAGCCTGTGCTTTTCTAGGTGGGTGGAGTGGAGCCGCCACACTGTGCTTGGGGGCGCAGACGGTGCCGGGCAGTTTACAGGGATGTGGATTTTATCTGAAGACTGGAGGGGGAAACATTAGTTTTGCATTTATATTTACTTAGCCGGAGAGAGGGATGCTTAAGGAGTCCAATGCAAATGTGCAGGGATGTTGTTGATGAGCAGGGAGGCTTTATTTAACATGAGCAAGCAGCACCGCTAGCACAAACAGTGTGTGTCACGTTGTTCTGCTCTGCTGAAGGAGAACTTGAACAAGCTTTGGCCTTAGCACAGATGCAGCAATTGAGATGAGTGTGTGCGTGTGCGCGCGTGCGAGTGTGTGTGTGTGTGTTGGGAGGCGGGTGCCTTGTCTATAGTCACATGACCCTTTTAAAACTAGAGGAGGGAGTACCCAGGGCTCCATCCTTCCTCAGATGAAAGGGCGGTCTCCCAGGCCCTCAGGTGGAGAACTGCATGCTGGGAGTCTACTGGGGAGTGCCCTCTGGAAACACACCTGTGAAGAAGAGAGGCCTGCAGGAAGGCCAGGAAGAAGCTGGTCCACAAAGCAGCTGCAACAGAGGCCTCAGGCAATCCCGCAGGAGGCCCAGGCTCCGGGCTGGTGCTTTAGAGCTGGCCTGAATGCAGGCCCTCGGTGTCCCAGCTTGCCACCACCCATCACGCTGGGGCAGTCTGCAGGTTGCTGTGGGGCTGGACACCAGGCCACTGGTGTTTCAAATATCAGCAGCCAATGCCATCCATGGTGGTCAAGTTTCAGCAGAGCTGCCAGACTAAGGCACACTAGGAAGAGAGGCCTGGAGATTTTTACCTTCTGCAATCAACCAATGAAAACCTTATAGATCAAAAGAGAATGTTGTCCAACTTGCTCGATTTGGACACATCAGCTACAGGGTTGCCTTGTGGGGGAGGACATCTTGCTTAGTGAAGTAGCCATAGGGCCCATGAGGGCGTGGAAGACCCTCAGTGGGGTGGGTTGGCACAGTGGCCACAGCCATGGCCTAGGACATTCCCGGGAGCATGAGGATAACACAGGACCGGGTACCATTGAATTCTGCTGTTTAGATACAATTGCCATGAGTTGGAGCTGACTACAGCAGCTGTCTATCTATCTGTCCGTTCATCTATCTATCTCTATACATGGAGTCCTGGTAGTCTGGTGGTTACACATTGGTTTGCTAACACCAAGATCAGCAGTTAAAAACCAAGATCAGCTGCTTCAAGGCTTTCTTCACCCATAAACCACAACAGTCTCAGAGACCCATAAGGGAAGTTCTAGTCTGTGCTATAGGGTTGCTATGGTCAGAATCGACTCGATGGCAGTGAGTTTGGATCTATCTATCTATCTATCTATCTATCTATCTATCTATCTATCTATCTATCTATCTATCTATTTTCCTATCTACCTACCTACCTGCTTGGAGGACTGTGTGCAGCAAAGACCACAGCCGTAAGCTGGTAGGAGCCGATACTCCCAGTGGTGGGATGGCCGGAGTACAGACTGCAGAGGGATCTGGGCAGAGCACCGCGGCATCTATTGCTCACCCCGGGGAGGGTTTGTGAATAAGCAGGAAGGGCAGCACTGCAAGTGCCTGAGCCCCTCTTCGATCAGACTCAAAGGGAACACCTCCAGCCCAGCCATGATGGTGACGAGTGGGAAAGTGGGGGGGGGGGGAGCAGCAATGAAGGCTGGGCTCTAGCTGTGTGGCTATGGGCCTGCTCGGTGCCTTCTCCGAGCCTTAGACCCTGTGACTGTGAGCAAGGTTTGGCAGCCTTCAGTGGGGTGTGCCCACCAGGCAGGCAGCTGCTGCTCCCAAATCCAGTCCCTCCACCCTCCTCAAGGCAGGCTGACCTCCTGAGCACATTTTGGCCTCTCTGAGTCCGTGTGTGTGTGTTTTTCATCCTGACTGTTATAAAAAACCTCCCTTTGAACATACTCCAGACCCACGGCCATCGAGTTGATTCCAAGTAGAACTGCCTGGGTGGGTTTGAGACTGTACTTCTGTGGGACTAAAAAGCCTCATCTTTCTCCTGTGGTTTCGAACTGCCAATCTTGTTTCTGGTTAGCAGCCCAATGGCATCGTCAAAACCTACCCACACGTTGACCATATACTGGACTTGTTCCCTGGAGGAAATGTTTTTGCTAATTGCCCGACATCTTACCACTGACTGCCTTCCCTTTCAGAACCCAGAGAAAAGCAGGAAATGATCGAGTCTTTCCACGACTTCTTGTGCACGCACACACGCACATTTCCCAGCTACTTCTGCTGGATGCCTCCCCAGGCCTGGCTGGACAGCGAGCCACGCAAAGAGGTAAAAAGGAGGTTGCGGTTGAACCGAGCCCATACGTGTTACGGCAGAATTCTGTTCTACGGGGGTTTCGGTGGCTGATTTGGGGGAAATCTGCTTCCAGGCATTTCCTCGGAAGCATCTTTGAATGGCTGTAGGGCTCCAACCTTTGTGTGAGCAACATCAACTGTATCAGCCGAGGGCTCCCCCAAGAATGTCATAGGGAAAACCTCTCACTGCCATTGAGTCAATGCCAACTCACAGCGACCCTAGAGGACAGGAAAGACCTGCCCCTGTGAGTTTCTGACACTGTCACTTTTTTTTTTCAGGAGTAGAAAGCCCCGTATTTTTCCCACAGAGCAGCTGGTGGTTTTGAACTGCTGATCACGCAATTAGCAGCCCAACGCGTAACCACTATGCCACCAGGAGTCCTTGCAGTAGAAGCTTCATAGTAGTAGTGGCTTGAGAAGTATGAATCATTCAAGCAACCACTGACATCAAACCTAAGACTGAGAGCAATGTGTGGATCCTGAGGAGTCCCTCCTCCCTGCTGCAAGGACCCGCTGGGAGCACGCAGATGACATCCCCTCACTGGGAGCTTGGCAGAGCCTCGGGCGTGAGGACGAGGAGGAATGCAGAAAGCGGGGTTCAGTCTTGCTGTATATACACTGCTGGGGCCACTGTGGCAGAGAGAGGGCCGTAGGTGTGGCTGAAAGCGTCAACTACTCGTGGAAACAACATTGGTGTGAGATTGCTGGACTCAAGTCCCTGGCAATCGCTACCTCTGCCCCACGGGAAGCCTCTCTGCCTGGAACCATTGGCAGCTTCTTGTCTGATGACAGCGCAGACCCACAAACCTAAACATAGCTAGTGGGGGGAGGGGGAGCTGGAGTTTTCTGGTGCATTGACCAAAATCCCAAACTCCATGCCATGGGGTCAACTCTGACTCCTGGTGACCCTATAAGACAAAGTGGAACTGCCTCATGAGTTTCCAAGGCTGTAAATCTTTTCTGGACCAGAGAGCCTCATGTTTCTCCTGAGGAGTGACTGGTAGATTCGAACTGCTGACAGTGGAGTAGCAGCCCATGTCCTAGCCCTAAGTCATAGAGAGATGACCCATTTTCAAAGAACTTTATATGCCAGGAGAGTATATTCTAGGGACTCCAGTGGGTGGCACTGAGGGGACAGAGCCCCTTTAGGGCACTCTTGGTGGTGCTGCTCGTGCTGGCGGAGCCTCTGCAGGCACCCCCATTCTGAGATTCCCTCAACAGCTGAGAGGTCCTGTGTGCGTCTGAGTCAGAACCAACCAAAGGTGTCCCTGCAAGTTGAGTTTGACCATCTTACTATGCTGACTTGCTCCTTCCCTCTTTCTCGTCAGCTGAGACCAGAAGGAGCCCCTACTTGAGCTACTGAATGACCAGAGCAATAGGCTTTGAACTTCCAACCCGTCTTTCACATCACTTCCAAAATCATCTCTCTCAGACACAAACCCACATACCCCAGCCCCGTTTTCCCATAGTTCAACCCTCCACTCCTGCTCCCCTGCAGAGAAATGGCAGAGAAATCCATCTTGCTTCCCTCTCAACATCCAGGTGCTTCCAAGCCATCGAGCAGATGGTCCTTCATGGCTGCTCCCAGGTGTGTCAGGGTAGGCATGGGCTCCAAGGGCTTGTCAGTAGGTGAGTTTTGTTTTGTTTTTTCAGAAGTAAGTCTCTAGGCCTTTTCTGAGGCACCTCTGGGTGGATTCCAAATGCCAACCCTTCAGTGAGAAGCTGAGTATCTGAATCATTTGACCTCTCAACATACATTCTATCGAGTTAGCTGCTTTTAGCTACAAGGTGAAGAAAGTGTAATGGAAAGAGCTTAACTCTAACCAGTTTTATTATCTCTCCTACCAGGAAGGTCACAGGTGGGAAGCTGCAAGACTGAGGGCCGAGAGCCTTGTTCCCATTTGCTTTGTCACCCACATGGGGACAAAGTGGCCGCAACAGCTCCAAGTGTCCCAGCCTCGCTCACCAATATCAAGAAGCAAAGCCAGCCCTGGGTGAGCTTTCCTTCATGTCTCATGGGCAGAACCAGGTGACAACCTTTTCTGAAACCAATCACTGGCATGGGGAATGGAATCCCTAGAGGGGGCTAGACCAACCTGCACTTACACCGTAGTTTGGTTCACCTTAACCCTCACCTCTCATTTGCAGAATACTCTACCCCATTCCTGGCAGGGCCAGTTGGTCCTTTCTTATGCCCCATTCTACAGCCATCCCCTTAAAACATAGGAGGGGCCAGGCAGCAGCGAACCAAAGAGACACTCCTCTTACTCTGATGCGTCCCTATTCTTATTTTAGTCCTTGGCCTGTTTGTTAGGCTTTATGGCATCTCTCTGAAGCTCAGTTTCCTCAAGTGTAAAATGATGTACATAACAAGGTACTTCATAGTTGTAACTTCATAGTTACAAGATGCAGAAATAATGCATATACAGAATCAAAAGTGTGCCCAGTTCAGGTCTGAAGTCACCCAAAACAGATAGTAATTTTCTCTCTCTCTTTCTCTCTCTCATATTACTTTTTTCCTGACATAAAGCATTCAAATCAGGCATCAAATCAGATTTAAAACAAAAACATTTCACTGTAAATTAGGTGGTGGTTTCTAGAACAGTTTGTCCATTTTGTACTCAATAATTCATATATATTTTGTTTCATCTCATTAATTGTAACCCCCTCATCCAACCACATGTCTGTCGGATTGTTGCCCTGTGGTTGGGGGCTTGCATGTGGTGACAGTGGAAGCTTGACCACCCACATTTCAAATACCAATGGGGTCACCTTAGTGGACGGTTTCAGCAGAGCTTCCAGACTAAGACAGACCAACAGAAGGAATAAGCCATCCCCTTCTGAGGGATGAGACATGGACAACATTATGGCTAGCAGCGGCGCATTATACTGTGCCAGCAGGTGAGTCCGCAGCTTGGAAGACACTCAAAATATGACGGAGGAAGAGCTGCTTCCTCAAAGTGGACTTGACCTTAAGGATGGAACCAAGCTGCCGGGACCTACATTTGCCAGTGGGGCATGACTCATAGTGAGAAGCAGCAGCGACAAGCATCCATCAATATTTGGAACATGGAATGCACGAAGGATGAAGCTAGGAAAATTGAAAGTTATCAAAAACTAAATGGAATTCATAAAGATCTATTGCCTTAGCATTCCTTAGTGGGCTGCGGTGGACCGTATTAGCCATCTTGACTCAAACAGTCACATCAGGGTTTTTCATATCAGGAATGACAAATTCAAGAGGGATGACATCGCATTTATCAAAAAGAGCACTTCAAAATCTACCTTGAGGTACAATGCTGCTGTGGTAAGATAATATCTGCATGTCGACAAGGAAGTCCAGTAAATACAACTATTATCAAATTCACACACCACTGCTGAAGAGGCTGAAGAATTCTACCAACTTCTTTGGTCTGGAATTGATCAAGCATGCGATCAATGATAATAACTTGTGATAAACATGCAATCAAGACGCACTGATAATTAATGGTGACTAGAATGTGAAAGTTGGAAACAAAGAGGAAGGACTAGTAGCCCTTGGTGACTGAAGCAAAGCTGGAGACTGTACAGTAAAATGATACAAGGCCAAAGCCTTTTTCCAACAACAGAAGCAAGGTCTTTATGTATGGACCTCACCAGATGGAATGTTTAGGAATCACATCCACTGCATCTGTGGGAAGAGACTATGGAGAGGCTTGATATGATTAGACCAAACAAGGCCAGGGCCCAATTAGGCAGACAACCATCAATTGCTCATATGTAAATTCAGACTGAAGCTGAAGAAAACATTTAAAAGTCTATGAGAGCCAAATATGACCTTGAATGTATCCCACCTGAATTGAGAGGCCATCTCAGAAACAGATCTGATGCACGCAACACTAGTGACAAAAAGGATGGTGAGCTGTGGGGTGCATCAAGAACACCACACACGAAGCAAAAAGACTGGAAAGAAAAGGCCAACATGGATGTCAGCTACTTGAAAAAAGCTAAAGCTAATGGAAGAAATGATGGAGTAAAAGACCTGACCTGAAGATTTCCAAGAGCAGCTCTAGAAGATAAAGTAGATTATTTTAATGAAGCATACAGAGCCTTGGGGTTAGAAAGGTAAGCAAGGACGAACTCAGCCTCTCTCAAGCTGAATTAATTGAGGAGAAAAAAGAAATCAAGCCTTGAATTGCTCTATTAAAGGATTCAAATGGCACACTGTTCCGCGGCTAGTCCTACAGCTTTCATTTCAGTCTCTGACCACCTTGCTTGTTAAACGAGGAGGACTTCAAATACATGCTGTTGAAAATCAAGGATTACAGCCTTCAAGATGGGTGATAACTTAATGTAAAGAACACAAAAATCTTCAGGCCTGGACCAAGAGGTGACATCATGATAAAGATAGAAAAGATTGATATTATCAAGGATTTCATCTTGCTTTGATCCACAATCAACGCTCGTGAAAGCTGTAGCCAAGAGATCAAGTGACACATTGTGTTAGGCAAATCTGCTCCACTCAGCATCTTTAAAGTGCTGAAAAGTAAGGACATGACTTTGAGACCTGAGGGATGCCTGACCCAAGCCATGGTATTTCCAACGGCCTTATGTGCATGTGAACGTTGGACATTGGATAAGGGAGACTGAAGGGAAATCGATGCATTGGAATTGCGGTGCCGGCGAAGAGTATTGAAAGTGCTGGGGACTATCAGAATTAAGAACAAGTCTGCGCCGGAAGAAAGAAGTCCTGCCAGAAGTGAGGGCGGTGAGACTTTGTCTCGTGTACTTTGGACATGTTATCAGGACAGAGAAGTCCTTGGGAAAGAGCATTATACCTGGCAATGAAAAAGAGGAAGACTCTCAAGGAGACAGGTGGTCACACTGGCTGCAACAATGGGCTTAAACATAGCAATTGTGAGAATGGTGCAGGACCAGACGCTGCTGTCTTCCATTGCACCTATGACTTGGAACCAACCCGCTGGCCCCTAACAACAACATTGGCAACACATGAAATGATACAGGAAGTGTCAAAAGAAGGTGGAAAGAGTACACAGAGTCACTGAACCCAAAAGAAGTGGTTGATGTTCAAATATCTTAAGAGGTAGTATATCAAGGACCAGCGATATCGAAGGAAGAAGGCCACACAGCACCGAAGACATTAGCTCCACACCAAGCTCCAGGAAGTGATGGCCCAGCAATGGACATGTTCCCACAAACAGATGCAACACTGGAAGCACGAAATAGTCTATGCCCCCAAATCCGGAAGGTAGTTACATGACCAAATGACTGGAAGAGATCCTTATTTGGACCTTCCCCAAGAAAGCTGACCCCACAGAACACTGAAATGGTACAGTAATATCACTACTTTCACATGCAAGTAAAATGTTGCTGAAGATGATTCAACCACAGTTGCAGCAGTACAGCAGGTGCTACCAGAAATCCAAGTTAGATGGAGAAGGGACAGCATTGCTGACATCAGATGGATCTTGTTTGAAAGCAGAGAATACTAGAAAGACATTGATTTCTGTTTTATTAACATTGGAATGTGGGGACCATAATTAATTATAGATAACAGTGAGAAGAGTGGGAATTCCAGAACACTTGTGTTCCTGCAGAACCTTCACACACAACAAGAGGCAGCTGTTCATAGAGAACAAGGAGCTACACGTGGATGGACACAAACGCTGAATGGGTGTGGGAGGGAGAGTGAAGGTACACCCATAAGTACAGATACGTTGACAGAGGATATTTGCACATAAGTATTTGCCTTTGCTGCAAAGATATCCAGGAGTGTGGTAGAGCACATAGGGAGCTAAGTTATGAAAACTTCTTAGAGATCACCAAACACCGCGGGGGCATGAGTCACTGGACCCGGGGGCTCAGGACCACAGTTTTAGGAAATGCCAAGGCCAGCTGGTACCACAAAGGCCACAAGGCAATGCTGCACATCTTACTGTGGTGAAGAAGAGAGATGAGCATCAAAATCACATGGAAACAACCAACGAAGGGGCCACACCAACACCGGAGGCCATGCCCCTGAACTGCTGTGACAGGGATCACAGGAGAAGATCCCGGATACAGTGGGAGGGAAATGTGGGACAAAACTCAGAATCACGAAAAACAAAACAAAAAACAGGTCTACTGCTCAGATACAGACTGGTTGCACCCCTGAGATGATGGCTCTGATTGGCCTTCAGGTTTGGGACTGACCTCTTCCCCAGGGCTCAGATTTCAGCCAAACAGGAGACAGGGATAGAAAGCCTATATCATCAGTGAGGTTTGCATGCATTGGAATAACCAACCATTTGAGATTTTTTTCAAAGGGGCAGCTTTCTGTGAAGGGAGCTACATGTGGATTAAGCCTCAGGTGAATTGCCTCTGATCCGACCAGGGATGTGAACAGCCTCGCTAGTGCAGAGTGCATTGGAAAGCGGTTGTCACTGATGCGGTTAGGTCAAAACTTAATGCCTCATCGTTTGATCTCCCTTTGACCATTTAAAAGTTGTTCTAGTTTTAAATATCTCCAGTTTTCTTTTTGATTCAGTGTTTCCTCTGCTTTACTTGGCTATCGAGCTTGTTTGTTTTCGTATGCTTTTCTATATATGAAATTTAGAATAGGTGAATCTATAGAGACAGTAACTGAATGAATGGTTTCTTGGGGGTGTAGCAGGGGAGGTTTGTGGGAAAAGGGTAGCTAACAACAATGAGTACAAGAAAGAAGAAACTTCTCAAACTGATTGTGGTGATGTGAATTATTTTTTTAATCATTTTATTAGGGGCTCATACAAGTCTTATCACAATCATACATACATCAATTGTGTAAAGCACATTTGTACATTCATTGCCCTCATCATTCTCAAAACATTTGCTCTCCATGTAAGCAGTGATGTGAATTATATGCCAATAAAACTGCTTTTGTTGTTTTTAATATTTTAAAATTTTATTTATTGTTTGTTTTAATAATTTTATTGGGGGTTCGTACAACTCTTATCACAATCTTTGTTTTGTTTTGTTTTTAAAGGCGGCTTTCACCCAAGAACAAAAACATCGTAACTCCTTACAGATTTGTTTCTATTCAGAACAAGGATAGGGATCCTGGTGACACAATGGTTAAAGCGTTCAACTAATCAAAAGGTCTGCAGTTCAAATCCACAACCACGAGCACAAGAAAGAGGTGGCTTCTTATGTCGGTCAAGATGTACAGCCTTGGCAATTCGCTGGGGCGAGCCTGCTCTGTCCTGTGAGGTCACTAGGGGGCAGCATTGCCTTGAGAGCAATGGGTTTCTGTCCACTTGCTTCATTTGAGTCCAAGGACTGGCTCTCACCACAGCAACATGCATTGAATTTGCTGTGAGGGCAATGGGTAGACCCGGGGCTTGTAAGTCAGTCTGCGGTAGTCATATTATCAAAAGTAGAAAAGAAAACATCCGTTCTATTTAAATACTGCAATCCTGTTCTAATATATAAATAGGTGTCTTTTTACATAGTAATATCATACTAGACCGAATTATAGATGCTTTACTTTTTACTGTGAATTGGGTGGTTGACTGAGAAGACCGTCACCCCGTACACACCTTGCTTCAATTGATCCATTGCAGTCAGCAGCCCACCCTGCAGCCTGCGTTCTCCCTCTGTTTCTGGTCTCCATTCCTCCTCCCCCAGCCCTCTGACTTTTGTTATTGAGGAAATGCTGACCTTTGGAGCTCAAATGGCTGATGAGTTCTACCACAGGGGGTGAGTTCAGTGCCAGACCTGCAGGCTGACTAAGGGCCATTGTCTGTTTTGTACCACCATTAGCCTGGTCTCTTTGATGACTGAGAGATTTCGTCCACACCTTTCTCCCACCCTATCCAGGACTTTCTTATGTGATTCTCTGTAGGGTAGCCAGATGTGTTAGGCCAGGTTGAGTAGAGAAACAAATCCCAGAGACACTCTTATGTGTCTGTAAATCCAATACTAATCCTTAAGTCCTGAAGCCACATGTAATGATGCAGAATGCAGGAAGATCAGAGGCCGGTGGTGCAAAGTCTTGTGGATCCAATGGTGGTGGTGACATCATAGGGCTCTGGCACCTCCCATCATGGCTTTTCAACAGAAAGGTGAAGCAAAGGGGGAGGAGGGGTGTAGGTTCCCAGGACCCTTCTTAGGAGGAGATCACACCCATAAGGAGGCACCATCAGGCTGTGACCTGATTGGCAAGCTAGACTCCACCAATGCACTTCAAGTGGACAGGAAGTTATGTAACTACCACAGTGGGCACACCGCAGTTCTTTTGGCCTCGGTAGAAAGTTCTCTCTGTGGCCTGCGATGTGCCAGTAGACCTCGGAGTCCCCAGAGGCTATGGCGCTGGTCTCCCAGGCCCAGCAATCTATTCCCTCAAGGAGTTTGGTTTTGCCTAAGATAGCTAACAAAGAGATAAAACGTTGTCTCTTGTATACTCCACCACTTTCATGGACATATTTACAGCAAGGTACATACACATAGACCAGTAGTTCTCAGCCTTCCTAATGCCTTGACCCTTTCATACAGTTCCTCATGTGTGGTGACTGCCCAACCAGAACATTATTTTTTGTTGCTACTTCATCAGCGTCACTTTTCTACTGTTGTGAATCGGGCAACCCCTGTGAAACAGCTGTTCGACCCCAAAGGGGTCTCGACCCACAGGTTGAGAACTGCTGGTCTAAAGCACAGGCTGGCGGGATGAGTCTTCTCAGACAGGCCCCAGGCAGGCTTTCTTCTGTTTAAGAACTCTCTGCATGAAAAGTTGTCATGTTCTTTATTACATGAAACATGTAGGCTTCAAAAAGTTCAGACACGAACCGAAAGAAAAGCTCATGGAAAATGTCCACGACTTCTGGAAGCCTCTCTATCCGTCTGTCTGTCATCGGTTTCTCTCTCTCTGTTTGTGTTTGCAGCAGAATAACCTTAGAAAACAACCAAAGGATATTTTCTGGATCATTTATCTCTCTGCCTTAAAAACAAGTGATACCTTCAGGACCAAGGGTGTGAGGGACGATGCTGGGAGAGTGGAGGGTGAGTGGGTTGGAAAGGGGGAACTGATTACAGGGATCCACATGTGACCTCTTCCCTGGGAGAGGGACAGCAGAGAAGGGGGGAAGGGAGACTCTGGATAGGGCAAGATATGACAAAATAACGATGTATAAATTACCAAGGGCACATGAGGGAGGGGGGAAAGGGGAGGGAGGGGGGAAAAAAGAGGGCCTGATGTAAGGGGCTTAAGTGGAGAGCAAATGCCTTGAGAATGATTGGGGCAGGGAATGTATGGATTTGCTTTATACAATTGATGTATGTATATGTATGGATGGTGATAAGAGTTGTATGAGTCCCTAATAAAATGTAAAAAAAGAAAAGAGGAGAAAAAAATGATTAGGGCAAAGACTGTACCGATGTGCTTTATACAATTGATGTATGTATATGTATGAACTGGGATAAGAATTGTATGAGCCCCTAATAAATTGTTTAAAAAAAAAGATATTTTCTGGATCATTTATCTCTCTGCCTTAAAAACAAGTCTTAAAAAAAAAAGCAAAAACACTGAGTGTTATCAATCACCCAAACTCAGGGGCCACACTTGCATCTGTAACGACAATCCCAAGTAACAAGACTTGTTAGTGGGGACACCGTAACGCATGTTGTGGCCGGGACATTCTCTATGGTTGGGAGAGGAAATGTGATGGGAGAGCTAGGTGACCCCACCTCGAATGGGGGCAGATGACCCTAAACAAACAGCAGAAATCCCGTGGGAGGGAGGAGTGGAATGCCCCATCATTACCTCATCACGCTACGCCGTGGCTTGAGCTGAGCCCGGGACACAGCAGAATTGTTCTCATTCAACTTGACTTCTCACTTCTATTAAGCCATGCATGGGGCTACACGCGTCAGCCGTTCATGCGTACTTTTATGTTTGTACATCCAAGTAACATTATTACACAACTAAATTTAAAAAGATGAAAGAGAGAGGCAATATTGCAGCATTCTCCTATGGAGGACAAAGACCTCGGTATTACGAATATTCAGAAAGAAAGGATTTTAAAAAAATATCTTTGGGGCTTCGACCCCCCCACTCTGCTCCGTTACTCAGGGATTCTGTTCCCCGAGAATAAAACCAGACTTGGCTTGGGGGCCTGTGTGCTGGTGGGGGCTGAGGGTGAGCAGTCATCCCTGGCGGGAAAGACACGTTAGATGTGTTCTGCTGCTCCCTGCTGGTCATGTGAATCATGCCCTGGAGGGCGCTCACTCAGGTAACAAGAATTGGCACCACAAAGTTAATGCAGTCAGCCACTACCTTAAGGTTAGAGGTTCAAGTCCACCCAGGAGTGCATCGGGAGAAAGTCCTGGTGATCTGCTTCCAAAAGATCAGCCACTGAAACCCCACGACACATGCATCTTCTCCAACACTCACGAGGTCACTGGGAGTTGCAATGGACTGCAACAGCGAGCAATGTGGTTGCAGATCAGAGTGGCCTTTATTTGCAAGAACATTACACAGAGCTGGGCCCTTAGCCCTTCTGCACCCTCTCTTCTGGTGAGCAGTGGGCCTGGATTAGGGATGGTGAAGGACAAAGGTTGTGAGCCGAGGGAGGCCTGCGATGATGAAAGACAAGAGGCCCAAGGAGGGCCACACCATAAGCCTATTTAGCGACAAAGTCAAGGCAGAGAGAAGCCAACAACGCTCTATTCTTTCCAAGGGAAGTTCAAGGGGCTTCACCATGGCCTGAATGACCCAGTACTCCTGTAGCTCACCGCTGTGCACCTTTTACAGGACCTTGGCCTTGGCCTTGGCTCTTTGGCTCATTCAGAGGGACCCTGAGCTCCCAAGGGAAAACCAGCAAACCAAATTCACAGCCATAAGGTTGATGCTGACTCACAGTGACCCTGTAGGACAGGGTAGAACTGACCCTGCACATCTGGACAGGAGTAGAATGAATGCATTATCTTTCTCCCACGAAGTGGCTGGTGGTTTCAAACTGCTGCTCTTTCCGGTCCAGCCCAACGTGTAACCGCTGTGCCACCAGGGCTCCAGGGGGAAGGACTCTCCTCCCCTCACTGCACAGAGACCAGCATCAAGACCATCCACTCAATGTCACGTCACTCGTGCAGAGCACGGGCTTTGAGTGACTCTGACCTTGTAGAAGCAAATCACTAGGCCTGTCCTTCAAAGTGCCTGGGGGGGGGGGGTGTCAAACTGCCAACCCTTCAGTTAGTAGTCAAGCCCTTAACCATCTGTGCCACTCAGAGACTTCTCTCCAGGTTCTTGGTTTACGCAGATCTTTTCAATGACCAAACCAGTGAGGAGGTGGAGAAAGGAGCTCTCCTGAATCAAGAAGGGTCTTACTGGTGCCAGCTATCCCTTCAAGACGCAGCTCGCCTTTCATAGAAGCCCTCTCTGCCCCAGCCCTCCCACTCTGAGTTTGCATCCTCTGATCTGCAACCTCCCCCTCCCCCCGCCCCCCGCCCACCACTGGATGACCTGCTCCAGTGCAACTTCGTAAAGGTCACACTCAGGGCTATGTGTCTGGGGCACACGGCAGCAGCCACCTTTCAGGTATGTTTCAATCGTAGTAAGCAGTCCGAAACCAACCACTGCAACACCCTCACGCCAGAGTCGATGCCCACTTATAGCCCCCCTATAGAACAGTGTGTTAGTCTGGGTAGACTAAAATAACAAATCCAGGGAGACTCGTGTGTCTAAGAACGAGCTTTATATACAAGAGCAATTGAATATTGAGAAAACAACCCAGCCCTGTCCAGATCAAGTCCATAATATTAGCCCATATGTCTGATACAAATCTACAAACCTCTTCAGATTCACACAACACATGCAATGATGCCGAATGCAGGAAGAGCACAGGCCAGTGGGTGGGGAGTCTTGTGGATCCAGGGGCAGTGGAAGCATCTCACCGCTGGCAGGGGTCCCTATGTGGCTCCTTCAGCTCTAGGGCTCTAGCGTAGCTCCATGTGTCCTCTCCACAGGAGTGAGCCTGTGTCCCATCTCCAGTGATCTATTTATCTCCTTAGTGCCTCCAAATGAGGTCATCAAGTTGCTACCTGATTGACTGGCTAAACTCCACCCCATTCACTCAAGTCTCAAATTGACGACAGATTATGGAACTACCACACACAGGATAGAGCTGACCCCATCGGGTCAGCAGTTTGAAGTCACCAGCTGCTGCTCAGAGAAAGATGAGAGTTTCCCCTCCCCCAAAGAACTCCAATCTCCGAAACCCACAGGGGCAGTTCTACCCTGTCCCATAAGGTCGCTGTGAGTCGGAATCGACTCGATGACAGTGAGTTTCCGTGAGCAACACCCGGGGGTGAGGGGCCAGGGCTGTAATGGGAAGGGCGAGAGCGAGCTTCAGAAAGCTATACCTTACAGAACCCTGCGCTCACAGCTCGTAGACATCAGCTCTCGGCCCAAGCCCGGGCCCCTGGGAGACACCGGTGACAGACGAGTGTGAACACACTGATGGGCGGGGACTGAAAGAGGGTATGGGAAGAGGCTTTCCTGCGCAAACAGAGGGAGCTGGGGCAGAGAGAAGCCAACCCTTGGCTCTTTCCAGGACCCTAGTGGCCCACCACTCCCTGGGGTGGTGACTTTGGGTTTTGAGAAACACAGCCCAGCAAGCTCAGACCCAGTGCCAGCCTCCGCAGAGTGTCCATCCTCTGACTCGGCCCACAGAATCTCTCGTGGGGCCTATCAGGCCCACAGGGCCTTTCTCCCTCTCTCCGTGGCAACCTCCACGCCAATCAGCACACACCTTGCTTCGGCTCCCCACCACGAGCAGCCGGCTCCAAGCAGGAAAGTCTTGAACCAAGAAACCGATTCCACGCCCTGCCCCAGAAATGCGCTCTTTTCCGTTCTGCCCCCTGACACTCCCAGCTCCCCTCCACTCGCAGACAGCCAACCACAAATTCTGATTTTTAGGGAATGTAGATGCCATCTGGCAGGCTGAGCAGTGGTTAAGCGTACATAGGCTACATCCGGCTTCACCCACCACCACCCCTCCACCCCTCACTGGCTATGTGGCCCTGTGAAGGGGTCTGAGCCTCTCCCAACCTCATTTCCACATCTCTAAGTGGAGAATGTAATTGCACTTTGTCACGCAGTCCTCAGAGGCGGAAAGGAGCCCATCTCTGGAAAAGGTCCCGCACATGACAGAGAGCTCTAGAGAGCAAAGCCTCCCCGTCATCGCCTCGGCAAATTGGCAAGGCTGCTCATCCGCAAGCGGAACCACTACCGACTAAGCCAGGGCCACCAGCCCCAGCTGCCCCTGACAAATCCCGAGGCTGGCCACAGAGGCTAGGCCAGGCCAAGTCCCTCTGCCCCCGGCCCCCTCCCAGGACTGAGCTGTACCGGCACTGCTGGGCCACAGAGGAAGAAGCAATCTTGCAGGCAAGACAAAACTAATTCGCAAAGCAATTAGTAAAAAACACAAGCTAGCTTATAAGTACTAAATTGTTTGCTGCAGACTATAATTGTGTTAATAATAAGTACCATTTGTACGGCACTTTAGAGTTTACCAAGCACTTGCAAATGTATTATCTCAGGTAATCCTCGCAACAGAGCAGCCAGGAATGCACTGGTGCTCACAGATAAGGAAACTGAGGCTCACCTGAGCCACTTGTTTGCGACCGTCCTGTGGGCCAGGAAGTGGATAACTAAGAAAGACCTTCAGACTAAGTCTAAGTTCATTTGATACTCGAGATCTGGGCTTTTTCCATTAAGTAGTGTGTGTGTGTGTGTGTGTGTGTGTGTGTACGTGCGCGCGCGCGATTATGTCTGGGGTGTATGTGTGTGTCTGAGTGTGCAAGCAGCATCTCACTCAGATTTCAAGCTCCCCTTTCCTTGCTGGCAGGGCTCACCTGTGGCCATTGTATCCCAAGAGTCATGTCTCAGGTCTCTGTCCTTCTGTGCAGGTGACTTTATTCCAGGCCCCCTTGCACAGGTGTGGTGGCCTTCTCTCAGAGCTGGGAGGGCTCTGAACCCTCCCCAGCACGGGGCTTTCTCTGCTCAAGACCCTCACAAACGCAGCAGCTAAGGAACAAGATGCACCGTAGGGGCCTGGGCCAGCGACTTTCCTTTGGAGTCCAGCCCCACTGGAGTGCTGGCTGGAAAGCAGAGCTGCAGCATCCTCTGGTGGCCTTCTGGAAAATTGCAGCCAGTTCTCAACGAAAGAAACCCACCAGCTCAGCTCTGCAGCTTTTTAAGGAGCTTTGGGCTCATTGAGTTTTAGCATCAACTTGATGGCAAGTGAGTTTGGTTTGGCATTTTGGGGGAGGGGTCACTATAAGTTGGGCTTCTAATGGCGAGGTCAGTGGTTCAAACCACCAGCATTCCCTTTGGTAGGAAAATGAAGCTTTCTGCTCTGGTAAAAATTTACAGCCTGGGAAACACAAGGGCAGGTGTACTCTTTCCACAAGGGCCCCAGGGGGCATAATTGACCCAGGGGCAGTGAGTTTGTGATTGCCTTTGAGTAGCTTCGACTCAGATCAACAGCGCCCTGGGCTGCAGAGCCTTTCCACCTGACCACTGCCTCAAACCTTAACTGATTGCACCTCCATGGTCCAAGTAACTCCAGGTAGCACCTGATTCTCATTGAAAGGTAGAGCAGCGAGTCGCAGAGATAGGGCCAGGGCCTGTGGAAAGGTAGAGAAAAGCAGAGCACAGCAGAGTGATCCTCACAAGGATGTGGTGTGACGAACACACACACACA
Source organism: Tenrec ecaudatus (assembly GCF_050624435.1). Classification (NCBI taxonomy): domain Eukaryota; kingdom Metazoa; phylum Chordata; class Mammalia; order Afrosoricida; family Tenrecidae; genus Tenrec; species Tenrec ecaudatus. The sequence continues at coordinate 65,267,406 of NC_134540.1, read as the reverse complement.
CACACACATCTACAGTTACTGGGTTCAGTCCCAGCTTCTCTGCTACCCATCAGTGTGACCCCCTTGTTTACACCTTTCTGCGCCTCAGACCCCTCCTCTATAAAATGAGGACAGTCATTATCCCTACTTCACAGGCCGCTGTCAGGAGAAAATGAGGTGCTGATGTGAAGTACTTCCCTGCTACCAGGACCCCAGGACGACTTCTGTGGGTACTAAGCACTTGCCCTTTTGTGGGCCTCTTTGCCCAGGCAAAATAGTTAAAATGCTACCATACAATTGAAAACCATGTGGGCATATAACCCAAGCTGGTTTACATTCATTAATTTTGGTGTGTGTGTGGGGGGGGAAGGGGGGGTGTTTTAAAATAAATTTAAGGTTTTCCATGGGTCCCTAAAGACGTTGGGGATGCTAAGCATTAGCCCTATTGTGCCTAACGGCCACGTCGACTCTGGAGGCCCCAGAAGTTCATGTTAGTGTGGACAGGAAAGGGTCCCACAGATGAGGTGCTATAGCCGATGAGGGGTCCTTTTTACTTCCTTGGGAACGCATCTTCTATGGCCAAGGGTCCACCATCCCTGCCCTGCCCTGCCCTCTTTGTGCTGAACGCCATGGTGACATGTTGAGGTCTCCCGTAAAGGTGTCCCTCTAACATCTCCCTCCAGCCCTTGGGCACAGGATGCTGGCGAGTTCTGACTCGTGGATCACAGCTGGGGGAAAGGACCTAGGGGCACAGACACTCACAGGGTTAGTTCACAGGAGCCCTGACACCATAAACCTTACGGCGTTGCAATAGCGCCCTCTGGGGGCCAAAAGCTGCACTCAATTAAGAAGCCCATTCCCCAGTGGCAGTGTGTCCTATGGCCGCCTCTCCTGTTCTGCTGTGATGCTGGAAGCTATGTCTCTGCCATTTCAATTACCAGCAGGGTCACCCAGTGGGAACAGGGCTCAGCAGCGCTTCTGGTCTAAGAACGGCCTAGGCAGACATAGGCTGTCCATTGTTAAGGACTTAACCACTGAAAACCTATGGATCAGAGCAGAACATTGTCAGATACAGAAAACCTCAGAAACAGCAGCAGAGTGTCCTCAGAGATGGTGCCAGAAGCTGAGCCCCTCTGGTCAGAAGGCACTCAAATTAGGGAAAGAGACATCAGCCCTTGGCAGGGTGCCCCTCGGCAAGACAAATCAACGCGGTGACTTACAACAATAGGCTCAAACACAGAACAGCGGTGACGGCAGGACCAGGTGAACCCGCTTGACGGCACCTAACAAGAGTGACCTACAGTGAGTCATGAAAACAGTGTGTGTGTCGGGGGTGGGAGGATGACTCAATGTTCCCTGGATTTATTAAAGTCCTTTGCTGGGGTCCCCCACGCTTCAGGTCCCAGACTTCCCTGAGCAAGCGTTAGAATGGCAGATTCTACCCCACGTTGCCCAGAGTTAAGCTGCTGCAGGTCTGGCCTGGATGGGGGTGGGGTGTGGACTCTAGAAAGATCCTAGGGCCACACTCTGAAAAGCACGTGGTACCAGGCCCATGCCTGGCCCCTGGGACCTCGCACCCCCATTTCCTGACTGATTACGGAATACCCTAGACATTGTGCTTGGCTAGGGCCATGCTGGGAGCATGGGGTGGGGCTGGGGGTGAGGGGTGCATGTTTTATTATCATTCTTCAGTCCTCTGTAAGGATATAGCGTGTAGAATTTATACATGATTTACTATATACATATTAAACCCACTGCTATCCAGTTGATTCTGGCTCATAGCCACGTGACAGAGGGCTTCCCAGGCTAGCAGTCTTCATGAGAGCAGGCAGCCTCGTCCTCCCAAGGAGCAGCTGGTGGGTTTCAACCGATGACCTTGGGATTAGCAGCCCAAGGTTGATCCCTACCTAGCACCACTATTAGGAGCACAAAATATTGTGTTGTAACCAGTAAGGGTGCAAATCCAAAACCTTTCAGCCCACTGTGGCAGCAGTGCATGGCAGATAGCTACTTGCTAACCCAAGCAGCTTCAAGAGAGGTGGTTACTTACTATCCAGCAGGAAGAATGATAAAACCGCCGCTGGTGGGGGGCAGAAGGCCTGACCGGGGGCGGGGGGCACGTGGCTGCCTTCCATGCAGATCAGATCTGGTCCCTGGCTTTCCACGGCTGTTCAGATGAAGTCCAAGGTCTTTACTTTGGCTGGCGGGCAAGTGCTTACTCACAGGTCCTGCAAGTTCTGACCTAGCCCCTCCTCTTCCATCTGCAGGTATACTGCCCCCCTTAAGGTCCCTCTGTCCTCTCCTCTCTCCCCACCCCTCCTGTAAATCTGGCTCATTTCTTTTTTGTTTTAAATAGTTTTATTAGGGGCTCATACAACTCTTATCACAATTCATACATACATCAATCGTGTAAAGCACATTTGTATATTCATTGCCCTCATTACTCTCAAAACATCTGCTCTCCACCCAAGCCCCTGGCATCAGCTCATTTTTCCCCTCCCTCCCCGCGCCTCCCTCCCTCATGAACCCTTGATAATTTACAAATTATTTTGTCATATCTTGCACTGTCCAACGTCTCCCTTCACCCACTTTTCCATTGTCCATCCCCCAGGGAGGAGGCTATATGTAGATCCCCGTAATCGGTTCCCCTTTCCAACCCACCCTCCCTTTACCCTCCCAGTATCACCACTCACACCACTGGTCCTGAAGGGATCATCCACCCTGGATTCCGTGTTTCCAGTTCCTATCTGTACCAGTGCACATCCTCTGGTCTAGCCAGATTTGTAAGGTAGAATTGGGATCATGATAGTGGTGAGGGGGAGGAAGCATTTAGGAACTAGAGGAAAGTTGTATGTTTCATTGCTATATCCACCCTGACTGGCTCATCTCCTCCCCAAGACCCCTCTGTAAGGGGATGTCCAGTGGCCTACAAATGGGTTTTGGGTCTCTCCTCTGCACTCCCCCTTTACCCTCATTCACAATGATATGATTTTTTTATTCTTCGATGCCTGATAACTGATCCTTGCGGCACCTCGTGATCATGCAGGCTAGTATGCTTCTTTCATGTGGGTTCTGTTGCTTCTGAGCTAGATGGCCGCTGGTTTACCCTCAAGCCTTTAAGACCCCAGACACCATGTCTTTTGGTAGCCTGGCACCATCAGTTTTCTTCACCACATTTGTTTATGCACCCGCTTTGTCTTCAGGGATTGTGTCGGGTAGGTGAGCATCATAGCATGAAATCTGGCTCATTTCTATGAAGTTCAAATGACAATGTTTATTTGTGTGAGCAATTTGCTTCCTGGCCGTTGGCTACCTAAGCGCCAGGGAAGGGCTGCTGTTCTATTTCCTTCGGAGGCCATGGCCTCCCGCTCCCTGTCTGGGATACCATTGGCATTCGGGGAACATACGTCATGTGAATACACGAGCACTGGGCACCTAGCGGAGGTGGTGGGGCTCTAAACCCCCAGAGCACTGTGCACCAGCCTCTTCATCTTCATCCTCCATGAATACCCCCACCCCTCACACACACACCCCTGGGGACCAGGCACTGGGTTTGGCACTGCCAGGGTCAGGCCGAGCACTGGGAAGAGCCTACATGGCCCAGAACGCTCACTGAGGCCGAGGGGCATGAGCAGCCCCCTGCGGCCACAGTCCCATCCAGTGTGGCTAGGCTGAGCTCTGGGCATGGCCTCTCCACTGATCACTGCACCACTCAATGGCGCCCCGAAGCATCAGCGTCCAGTCGTCGCCTCTCCTCATGGGTGCGCAGCGGGTCTCCTTGCGCTCCAGGGCTCGGATCTCTGCAGGGGGGTCCGGGGTCAGCCCGGCTGCCAGGACAGCTTCCGGGAACTTGGCTGCAGAGGCCGGGGCCAGGCAGCACCTGGGGGTACTGCTGGGTGGGTGCAGGAGGCGGGTGGGAGCAGGAGGATGAGGGATGAGGTGGCGGCCAGGTGGAGGAGAGAGGGGAAGGAGGAACCGGGGGTTGGGGGACAGCAGGACAGGGAGGGGAGAGAGACTTATTTAGCACTGCTCAGGTGTAACTGAAAGGGTGGCCTCTTGGAAGAAGGGGGCAGAGATCTACTTCTGAATCTCCGACCATGGAGAATCCTGGGGAGCACAGCTCTCACCTGATGCACACAAGGTGACCCTGGGCTAGAGGCAACTCCGCAGCCAGGTGGGGCTTGCCCCTTGGATCATTCATCCTGGTAAAGCGCTCTTCTGGGGGACACCCCTCTGCTGGAGACCCAGCCCAGCCGCCACACCACTTACAGGATCCCCGGGGCACAGTTCCACACGGACCTCCCCATATATGGCTGCCTCTCCTGCTAGGGGAAGAGAAGCATCCCTAAAAGCCAGAGGCCCCTGGTGACCCATGACCCACTAACTGTACCTGGGCTGCTGTCTGTCTGTCTGCTGGTAATGGTAAGTCACGGCCACAGCCGAGTGTGGGCACAGCAGGTATTGGTTCTGCTCCCAACAGCGGGCCATGGTCCGAGTGATGGCCTCATCCGGCACAGACGCAGACGTCACAGTCGCTGAAAGCTGATGGGCCCCAGGTTCGATGGGGTGGGCCCCAGGGAAAGAAGACAATAATAAAACCCCACTATATAGACTCAGTCAGGCAGACACACACCGCTTGGCGCAGCTTCAACTTGGCAGAGCCTTAGAATCTCTCTAGAAACATCAGTTTGGGGTGGATTTACTCTAATTGGGGGAAGAATGTGTTTGCATGTTCAGAGAACAAATTTAGTTAGGATTTGCCTGGAGAATTGGCAAATTAGTTTATAGTTTTATTCCACAACTTGACAAAACAAAGAAGGTTAAAGGTATTCACGCATTTTGGAGGCTTCCCCCACCCCCCACCCCCAGGTATGCCCCCTTTTGGTGGATGTGAGAATCCTCCCTGCCAGTTCCCTCCTAGTTCACACTGTACCTTCTCTAGGAAGCGCCTCTACTTCCCAGTTTCCCCTGGGGAATCATTCTCTAAAAATGTGTTGCATGATTATGACGTATCAAAACCCCGGCATATACTCAACTGTGGAACACACCTGTGGAACACACCTGTGGAACACTCCTAATGGCAACGGCTCATTTGGTGCTTTTGCTTACAGAGCTACCTCCTCCACTGGGGGGAAGACTGTCTTTTACTTATCTTTGCAGTTCCCGATCCTAGCACAGTTCCTTGCCCATCCAAACCAAACTCACTGCCATCAAGTCGATGCCGACTCATACTGACTGAAGAAGGGCAGGGTTTCCCAGCCTACAACTTGACAGGAGCAGAAAGCCTCCTCCTTCTCCAGCCGAGCAGCTGGTGGTTTCGAGCTGCTGACTTTGCATTGGAAGCACTATGAATAACTACTATGTCACCAGGACCCTATGATATGAGAGAATGAAAGTGAGTGAGTGAGTGAGTGAGTGTGAGTGAGAGAGTGAGTGAGTGAGTATGAGTGAGTGTGTAAGTGAGTGTGTGAGTGAGTGTGTAAGTGAGTCAGAGAGTGAGTGAGAGTGAGTGAGAGTGAGTGTGTGAGGGAGTGAGTGAGAGAGTGAGTGAGTGAGAGTGAGTGAGTGTGTGAGTGAGTGTGTGAGTGAGTGAGAGTGAGTGTGTGAGTGAGTATGAGAGTGTGTGTGAGTGAGTGTGTGAGTGAGTGTGTGAGTGAGTGTGTGAGTAAGTGTGTGTGTGTGAGTGAGAGTGAGTGTGTGAGTGAGTGTGAGTGATAGAGAGTGAGTGTGTGAGTGAGTGTGTGAGTGAGTGAGTGTGTGAGTGAGTGTGTGAGTGAGTGAGTGTGTGAGTGAGTGAAAGAGTGAGTGAGTGTGTGAGTGAGTGTGTGAGTGAGTGAGTGTGTGAGTGAGTGTGTGAGTGAGTGTGTGAGTGAGTGAGTGTGTGAGTGAGTGAGAGAGTGAGTGAGTGTGTGAGTGAGTGAGTAGTGAATGGCTTCCTGAAATGGCATCTTCTTGCTTGGGTCACATCTACAGAGAGAGATGGCCGCACAGCCCCCAAGTCCTCCTCATGCTGGCTACAGAGTGCACGAGCCAGATGCACTCTCCGGAAGTCATGTAATACTTCTCCTCTTTGCTAGAAGGCACTCACTCATCTAAGGCCACTTCCGTCAGGGGCGCATCACCTGTGTGTGCAGCCAGGATTGCACAAAGAAAGGAGGCCAGGGTGCTGGTCCAGGAGCAGCTCGTTTGCATGAGGAGATGGACTATAGCCGTCAAGACCATTGAGGAAACAAATTGGCCTTTGGTTGCATCTAAAGAGCATGTATTCCAGAAGACAGGCATTCTACTCCAGTTTGCATGGCTATGGCCTCACCCACAGAACGATGTCCAGTTCTGGGAACCACACTTTAAAAAAGGCATTGATCATGCAAAATCTAATCATGCACAACACAATTTTATGTACCAAACCCCAAAGACTCAATGAGGAAATTGCTAGAACTAATGGGAACATTTGGCAATGTAATAGGCTATTACAATTAAGACACAAAAACCAACGGGCTTCTGGTATATTAAGGAAGAGAACTCTGAAACTCTGAAAAGAACAATGCCATTTAGAATAACCGCTCCAAAGACGGAATAGTTAGGAATGAGCCTCACCAGAGAAACAAAAGACTGGTAAAAAAAACAACTACTACAGGAAGCCAAAAGACACTTGCCTAAATGGAAGAAGGTTCCATGTTTGTGGATAGCAAGACAATACTGTGAAAATGTCAATATTACTGAAAGCAATCTATAAATGCAGGACAATTCTGATCCGCATGCCAGCACAATAAATGGAAGCAACGATCACCAACTTTATAAGGAAAGAAACTCAAGATAAGCAACATACTACTAAAACCAAACTTGCAGGCTTCTCACTCCCTGGCTTCCAAACCTGTTCTACAGCCGCAGTAATCAAAATAGCTAAGACGTGGTACAGCAACAGATATGCAGACCAATGGATCATAACAGAGAGCCCAGAAATAAAACCAAGTCCCTACAGACACCTGATTTTTTATAAACATCTAAATGGGAAGAGGTAGACTTTTCAACAAACGATGCTGGCAAAATGGACCTTCATCCCCCAAAAGAGGAAATGCAACCCAAACCTCACACCATTTACAAAATGGACTCAGAGTGGATTAAAGACTTACACACAAACCCTAGAACTATAAATATCATCAATAAGAAGACAGAAGACAAACTTAAAGGCCCTGGTCCATGGCATACACACACTACTTAGCACAGTGAAAACACCCGCAGGACAGAAGACGAGTTGGAGGAGTGGGACCCCCTAAAAAGATGACACTTAACTCACAACAAAAGATTTGATGGAAAAGGGAAAAAAATTTTGGTAATGATATATCAAATAAAGGGCTAATCCAGAAAATCTATAGAAAATTGCAACACCTCAGTAAGGAAAACATGAATAGCCCAATTAAAATATGGGCAGAGGACATGAATAGACAATTCACCCAAGACCAACAATCATAGGAAGAACTGCTCACAATCATTACCTATAAGATACATGTAAATTAAAACAATGATGAGATAGCACCGCACACCAGCATTGTAGAAAAATTAAAACACACAAATAATCAAAAACCAGAAAATAACTGTGGCAGTTACATAATCTGTCAACTTGCGAAGGGGTAGTCTAGCCTGTCAATCAGGTCGCAGCTTGATGACCTCATTTTGAAGGTGCTCCTCATTTTGAATAGCTTCCTGGAGGTGGGACACACACACAGTCTCTGCTTCATCTTCCTTCTGACAAGCCACGTGGAGCTACCTGATGTAGCCAGAGCCCTGGAGCTGGAGGAGCCGCATAGGGACCCCTTAAATAGATGCTAATACAAATACCAGTGACCCCGCAATCTCTCTACTCGGCACCGACATCACAGAAATGAACAAAACATGGAACGGTACACCCACACCCACATTTATCACAGTGCCATCCACACTGCTAAAAAGATGGAGACCAACATGTCCATGAGCAGAGGAATGGATAGACGGGATACTATGTGACCCTAAAACACAATGCTGAAACTCGCACGTCTCATGGCAGGAACGGATTTAGAAACATTATGTTCATCAAAGTCAGTCAATCACATAAAAACAAATGCTGTATAAGACCACTATTATATAGGGGGGAAAAGATTAAGAAAAATGCTTTGCACACCAAGAAATGGAAACTTCAAAGGCTACAGGGACGCTAGGATGGGGACGTTTGGGGATGAAAAGGAGCATGGGAGAGAGAAAGAATGAAATGCTTAGGGATGATTAAATTCAACCAGACGGTATAAGACTGCTATGCAGAAAACTAAAAATCTTGTTGCAATGAACTGAAAGATGTGATTTTAAAAAGTCATGTAAGGGACAGCTAAAGGAAGTGGGAAGACTCGTGTGTAAATGAGGATTTCCCTCGCCTGGGGGGGAAGTCGTCAAGTGGAATCAGTCTGCATGTGCAAGCCACAAGGAGCAAATTCTATCTCAACATCAAGAACTTGGAGCCCTGATGGCGTCGTGGTTACACGTCGGGTTGCAAGCCGCATGGTCCGAAGTTTGAAACCACCAGCAGCTCCGCAGGCCAAAGACTGGGCTTTCCACTCCCACAACAGGGACAGCCTCAGAAACCTCCAGGGGGTCGTGGTGAGCCAACACTGACTCGATGGCCCTGAGAGAGGAAGAGCAGGCGAGGTCTTCAGAGTCATGGAATAAGTGCACCTGATTGGATTGCATTAGAATAAAAGAAACAAAACAACAGTGGTCTCTACTCACCCTGATTGGCAGGGTGGGTGCCCATTATTGAGCCCCAGTGGACGTGAAGCCTCTCTCATAGCTGCTCACCATGCGATTAAGCCAGCCACGTAAAACCGAAACCCAGCTCCTCACTGCCATGGAGTGCATTCCGACTCCCAGCATCCCTCTAAAGTGACCGAAGGTGCGCGGTTCCCAGGAGGTGTGCCAGAAACCATGAGTCCTCCCTCTGCGCACACCTCAAGCACACTGCCTGCTTTAGTGGCGGTCCCTTCCTCTCTCCGTGGTGGGTGGGCAGTGACTGACCTGGCTGTGCAGTTCCTTGGGCAGTCTCAGATTCTGGCTTCTTTCAAACTGCTCCATGAGGGTTCTTGTCGCCTGGCTGTCAGAGCCGGAGAGCAGCCAGAATATCCTCTCCATGTTGTAGGGCACCTGGGCAGAAGGGCAGAGTCCTGGGCCCACCGTGATCTCAGCCTTTGTCTAGGCCCCACTCAACAACATCTAGGCCAGACCTACCCACCGCCGCCTCCCTACAGGTCCCACCTGGATGTCCATAGCTGATGCCAAGGTTGGTTTGACGGCCTTGGCCAGAGAGAAATCCCCCCGCTGGATGGTCCTGTGGATGATGTCGTTGTGGTTCACTGTGGCGACCAGGTGGATGGGAAGGCCCATCTTCTGAGCAATGCACCCAGCTTTAATCAAGAAGAGGGGAACAACAGTTTCTTACTTTTCCAAACATGTGGACAAATCTTGCCTTTGGTCCTAATGAAGACATCATGGTATCTCTACATAACCCAAACCAAACACACTGCCATGATGTGGTGTAATGATTACAGCTTGGGCTGCAAACCACAACGTCAGTAGTTCGAAACCACACCTTAGGAGACAGGATTTTCTAGTCCCATAAAGAGTTACACCAGTGGTTTTCAACCTTCCTAATGCTGAGACCCTTTAATGTAGTTCCTCATGTTATGGTGACCCCCCCAACCATAAAATTATTTTCTTTGCTACTTCATAACTGTAACTTTGCTACTGTTATGAATCAGGCTACCCCTGTGAAAAGGTCATTTGACCCCCCCAAAGGGGTCGCGACCCACAGGTTGAGAACCACAGAGTTACACTCACAAACACACAGGGCAGTTCTACCCTGTCCTACGGGGTCACCATGAGTATCTCTGCGTAGCAGCGGAGAAATGGAGGCTCAGGATGGCTCGGGGTTGACGGCTACACGATTGGTTCTGGGCTGACCAGAGACAGGTGGAACACCCTGAGCAAGCAGCCATCGGGTGTTTGTTTTGTGTGGAGCACACTGGCAGCAGCGGCCCTCAGGGTGCACCACAGGATGATGTGAATGGGGGAGTCCGTGAGCACCCTAACGTGGTAAATAACGCTGGTCCATCCTTGTGATGGTTAGCGACAAGCCCGGCTAGAGGTGCAGACCTTTCAATTGAGTTGCCTTTTTTGTAAGAGAGAGAGCCCAAGGAGAGTTACACTCCCTTTGACCCCTCGCCTTCTGCCGAACCTGGATCTTGCGTCTGGTTCCTCCAACTTGGTCTGCTGATGGAGGTGACGTCAGCCAACTACCACGGTTGGATTTGCTCAGCTGACTGCGGACCTCTGCTGCATCCCTCAGCCAGTGCCGCCCCCTGTCTCAGCCGCACCCTCCTGGTCTGGTTCCCCATCCCCTGTTGCTTCCTGCTTATCAGCTTCACGCGGCAGGAGAAGCTACACCTGAACTGGGCTGAAGTTAAGCCATTCCTGGCTCTCAGCCTCTTTCTATTGACAACACGCACAAGCGTCATGGTTGTGCTTCTCATGAGAACCTCACTCCCTGCCCCTGGCCCTTCCATCGTCCTCGTGGCGAGAGGAGAGAGGATGCTTCCGAACCCCCAGGAGGCTTTCCTGGTCTCACCCAATCCATCAGAAGGGAAGTCACTGAATCAGTAATGCCCCCCAGGAGGCAGACTCCCTGCCGGGTTCTGATCCCAGCTCTGCCCCTGAGCAGCTGTGAAGGGCGGGGGCGGGGGCGGGGGCAGGTTGACTGAAAGAGCTAATCACGCAGCCCTCCTCCTAGGCTCACGTGAGGATTAAGTGGGTTCACACACGAGAAACACTTCCAGGAAAGCCACCCAAGACACAGTCTCCCCCTGACGCCCAGCCACCCCAAGCGCCCAGAGGGCTTCCTTGGCTGTGATCTTTCTAGAAGCAGACGGCCAGGGACTGCCTTCCACGGCATCATTGCCGCCTTGGGTGGGTTTGAACTGCTGACGTGTGGGCTGACAGACGAGCACAAACCATTTCCTCCACCCGGGGACCTTACAAGACACGCAGGCAGGGCTCAGCAAGGCTGATTATGATTTAGGAAAAGTGACGTGATGCCGGGTAACGGTGCAGCCCTTTGCCCTGACAGCGTCCACAGGCACAGAGAGAAGCCAATTGGCTCCTCTCGGCAATCTGCCCAATCCAAATGCTCGCCTAGATAAGGAGGGTGTCCAAGGGACCATCCCACAACAGCTCGACTAGAAAGTGGTGCACTTGGAGCGGGCACCCTAAGTGCTGACATGTCCTCTCACAGCACAGCACCTAGAGAATGTGCTCAGGTGTGGGAACAACTGAGCAACTTGCCCTTGCTTCAGGCAGCTGGCCATGGAGTCTGATTCAGTAGAGGAGGGCACTGCCAGCTGGGCATAGCACCTGGACCCTGACCTCGTCCCTCCACGCTCTGCCACGCGGATAAGGGCAGGCAAGCCCAACCATGGAGCCCGCTGATACTACTTCCTCATCCTTCCCCTGTAGCAGGAGCCTGGGATCGCCCCCCCCTCCCCGGGAGGTTAAGAGAACGTTTTCCACTAGGACTTTTCCATCCCCTTCCGGACAAGGACTCTACAACTGTCCTCTTCACGGTCCCCGTCAAAGGGCAGCTGGAAGGAGGGCACACTGGGGTCAGAGATGTTTTTCTAGCGGTCTGTTTTAGCCTGGGGACCCTCCCTACTGTTTGGGCCAGGTCCGGACCATGCAGCCCCTTCCCCCAGCCTTTGAGAAAGAGGAATGGCCTGTGGGACATTTCAGCCCCTGCTTCCAGCATTCCAAGGAGCTTATCTCTCCGGGCAGGGCCCACGTGCCCCACCCCTCCCTTCTCAAGGCCAGAGCTGGACTATGCAGCATCTTGTCCCACCTTCCAAGAAGCTGGTGTGTGCAGGGCTCAGACCCTGCAGCTGCAGCACCAGGAAGCCTCCCTGCTCCTTATGGGCGCAAGCACCACCACCCCCACCCCCGCTCTCTCCACCTCATTTGCATATTTCCCTGACCCAAATCCTACAAATATCACACTGCCCCACAAATGGGCACGATTTGCCTGACCTAACTCGCTGGGTCTCCGAACCGGCCTGGAAGCTCTAGATGCTCCTGCCCCTTTCTCTGCTCTCCCTCCCCCCCGCCCCCCCCCCATGCGCTTTCCCTACCCGAATAAAGCCGCTCTTAACCTCATTTTCTCTGTCTCAGTTCCTGTGTCTCGGTGTTGACCTCTCACTTACCTGCAAGGTTACCGCCAGCCCCAGTTGGCACCACAACCTCCACAAGGGGCAGGGGGTCTGTTTCCATGGATGGTGTGCACCGGAAGTAGGCAAAGAAGTGGTGGGCCATCTGCACCAGCACCCGAGACCAGTTGATGGAGTTAAGGCTCATCAGGTTGTGCTCTTCGACAAAACCCGCATCGGCAAACACATCCTTGATGGGCTGGTCAAGCTCATCGCTGTTTCCCTCCACTGTCGGGGCCAAAGAGAGCAGACAGTTAGGATGGATGAGTGGCCAGACTTCCTCTGAAAGGCCCTCCCCAGCTGCGCTTCTCCTGCTTGGACCGCTGTACGCCTGGGTGTCTTTGCTGGGTCTTCTCTTGACCTGGCTTTTTCGATTCCATCCTGAGCTCCTCTAGGATAGAAACCATGTCCCCCACTGGCATGCCAGGGAGTTCTGGGCCAACTGAGACACAGCAGAAAATGTACGGGAACCTTGGCCATTGCTTAAACCTTTGTAGGAGATAAAATACACAATGTCAACCTCCTGGAGGGAAAAATGGAGAAACAACACGCCTTGGGTTCTATGGTTTAGGTTTAAGTTTCTCTGGGAGGCCCTGCCCCACCACTTGTCTGTCAGTTTGTCATACTGTGGTGGCTTATGCGTTGCTGGGATGCTGGAGGTGATGTCACTGGTATTTCAAGTACCAGCAGGGTCAAACCAAAGTGAATGGGCTTCAGCGAAGCTTCCAGTCTAAGAACAGACTACAAAGAAGGAATAGGCTGTGTCCACTTCAGAGGAATTAGCCATGTGAAATCTTACAAATAGCAGCGGGATATTGCCAGAGATGGTGCCAGGAGATGAGCTTCTCAGGTCAAGAGACATTCAAACTACGACTGAGGAAGAGCTACCTTCTCAAAGTAGAGCCGACCATAATGCCTCGGGTGGAGTAAAGCGTGCGGGATCTGCATTTGCTGATGGGGCGCGACTCAAACTCAGAAGAAACAGCTGCAAACATCGACTGAGAATTGGAAATTGCAATGTAGAAAGTATGAATCCAGGAAAACTAGAAGTCATCAAAAATAAGATGGAATGCATAAAAATGTATAGCCTAGTGATAGGAGAGCTGAACTGGACCTTAGGGACATTTTGAATCAGAAAATTATATGGGTTACTATGCAAGGAGTGACAAATTCAAGAGGAATGGCATCGAGTCGTATTCGCCATCAAATTTCGAGAACTACCTTGAAGTATAATGCTGCCTGTGATAGGATAATATCTATACTCATACAAAGAAATCCAATCAATACTCTTATTCAAATTTATATACCAACCACTAAATCTAGTGATGAAGAAATTGAAGAAGTTTACCAAGTACACAGTCAAGATGCATGGTTGAATGAAAAAGTTGGAAACCAGGAGGAAGAAACAGTAGTTGGAAATGATACTCTTAGTTATAGAAAGGAAACAGGAGATGAAATGATAGAATTTTGCAAGACCAACAATTTATTCACCACAAATACCTTTGTCAACAACACAAGCTGTAACTATGCATGTAGACTTCTCCAGGAGGAATACACAGAAATCAAATTGACTACATCTGTTGGAAGAGATGATGGGGCAGTCCAGCAGCTAAATGCAGGCCAGGGGCCAACTGTGGAATAGATCATCAATCGCTCATACATAAGTTCAGGTGAAATCTAAGAAAAATTTAAATACTATCAGGGTCAAATAAAGTGAACAAGTTTCAGCAAAGCTTCCAGACTAAAAACAGACCATAAATATAGCTGTCCATTTCTGAAGAATTAGCCACTGAAAACCTTCTGAATAGCAGCAGAACATTCTTGGGTACAGCAGTACATTAATAGGCAGCTGCCAGAGGGTCAGGCTGGATTGAGAAGAGGATGTGGAAAAAGAAATAGCATTGCTGATGTCAGATAGATCTTGGGTCAAAGCAGAGAATACCAAAAAGATGTTTGCTTGTGTTTTATTGACTATGCAATGGTATTAGACTGTGTGGATCATAAGAAACTACGGATGATCTTAGAAGAATGGGAATTTTATAATACTTCATTGTGCTCATGCGCAGCTTGTACATGGATCAAGAGGCAGGTGTGCAAATGGAACAAGGGAATACTGCATGGATTAAAATTAGGAAAGGTGTGAGACAGGGTTGAATCATCTCACCATACTTATTCAACATGTACGCTAAGCAAATAACCAGAGAAGCTGGACTGTATGTAGAAGAACATGGCATCAGGATTGGAGGAAGGCTTATTAACAACCTGTGATACACAGATGACACAGCCTCGCTTGCTGATAGTGAGAAGGACTTGAAGCACTCACTGATGAAGATCAAGGATTGCAGCCTGCACTATGGGTTACAATTTAATGTAAAGAAAACAAAAGTTCTCACAATCAGACCAATAGGTAACATCATGATAAACAGAGAAAAAATTGAAGGTGTCAAGGATTTCATCTTACTTGGATCAACAATCAATGCTCATGGAAGCGGTAGTCAAGAATTCAAACAGTGCATTACACTGGGTCAATCTCCTACACAAGACCTCTTTAAAGTGTTGAAAAGCAAGGATATTGTTTTGAGGATGAAGCTGCTCCTGGCCCAAGCCATGCTATTTTCATTTGCCATGGACTTCCAAAAGCGTAAATTTGTCTTAGAAGTACAGCCAGAACACTCCTTCGAAGCACGAAGGGATAGGCTTCGTCTTGTGTATTTTGGACATGTTATCAGAAGAGACTAGTCCCTGGAAAAGGCCATCATGGTCGGTGAAGTAGAGGAGCAGAAAAGCAAAGAGGAAGATCTTTGACAAGAAGGATTGACACAATGGTTCCAACGATGGGCTCAAACACAATTGTGGGAGGAGAGCAGACTAGATTGTGTTTTGTTATGTTCTTTTGTTCTATAGAGTCGCTATCAGTTGGAACCAACTGGACCAGCACCTAAAACAAACAAACAAGGTCCTACTGCTCAGGTTCCCATCCCCACCTTGGGGAAAGTTGAGGGAGGTCCAGGGGGCGTGAAACAGGAAAGAGCAATGTCTGGCTGCAGACATCCTTGCCCATCTTTCTCCATTCTCAGCCTCCATAATGATGACGGCGACTGGGGTAGATGGATGACCATGGTCTAAAAGGAGATGGTTCTCACCTTCCTCCAATCACAGGATGTGGCTCAGGACACATGTCATTAGCAATGGGCACCGCCAGGTATTAGATCCTTAGCCCTATGCATCACGTGCATAGCTTGGTGGTTTCTATATTATAAAGCAGCAGTTCTCAACCTGTGGGTTGTGACCCTTTGGGGGTCAAACGACTCTTTCACAGGGGTCGCCCGATGCATAACAGTAGCCCAATTACAGTTATGAAGTAGCAACGAAAATAATTTTATGGTTGGTGGGTCACCACACCATGAGGAACTGTGTTAAAGGGTTGCAGCATGAGGAAGGTTGAGAACCACTGTTATAAAGGAAGGCACGGACTGTAAGGGCCTGTTCTCCAAAGTCAATTATTTAACATGGTGGTCTCTTCTAAATTCTAGTCCCTTGGGGCAACTTTCAAGGCTATGGTTCCTGGTGGCTGCCTATAGACATCGCCCCAGCAGGCTGAAGCTGCCTGGAGGTGGCTCTCTTTGGAGTATGGTGTCGACTTGCACTTCTGTGTTGTACTGCCACTACTGAATTATGCGCCTGTGACTTCCCATCATTTAGGAGATGCTACACCAAGATACAGACCATCCTCAAACATGACTGATGAAGGAAAGGACGGCGAGAATAAGAGGAAGGAGAAGGGCATTTGGTCTGTCCGTCGGTAGTTTCTGTTTCACCCCAGCCCATCTCTCAAAGCAGAGCCAATCAGGGCCGGGCCCCACTGCCCCTGGAGCCTGTGCCTCCGTGCCTACCTGCAAACACGTGGACATTCTCCTGGAGCACTGTCGTCATCTGGAGCTCCTGTGTCCTGGAGCAGTGACCCTTGGGAAACAGAACAATGATGTCCACGGTCTTCGCCCCCTGAACACTCTCTATGGCAGCACTCCCCGTGTCCCCGGAAGTTCCTGGAGGGGAGAAAAGAGAACGCTCCCCTTTAGAACAAACACACAACGAGCCCCCAATAAAATTATTTTTAAAAAACAACAAACACACAAAATAAGTCAACAGCCATCGAGTCTATTCTGGCTCACAGTGATACTACAGGGTGGAGTCAAACTACTCGCTAGGGTTTTTGAGACAGTACATCATCATGGGAGCAGACAGCCTCGCCTGTCCCTCACAGAGCAGTTGGTCGGTATGAACTGCCCACCTTGAGATTAGCCGCGCACCACCTAATGCACGGCATCAAGAGAGATGAAACAGGAAAGAAAAAAAGTGGTCCTTAGATCATGTGGCAACATCCACTTTCAAGTACCTTGAGAATCGAAACCCAGTTCTTCAACCTCCAGTAGATGCATGGATTGGTTCCAAGGTGCCCTTGAATTTGGTACCACATAATGTTAGCAACTTTGTGTGTTTCAGCATATTAGCCTGAGAATTAGCTATAAGCTCACTGTCACTGAATCAATCCATAGTGACCCTGTAGGACAGTACTACTGCCTCTGTGGATGCCAAAACTAGCTCATTACAGGAATATGATGGGACCGCCCCCCCCCCCAAAAAAAACCCAGATTTTCCCCTCAAAGCTATGTATTTTTAAAAAAATTTTTTTTACAGAACAACCTTATCAACTTCAAAGTACTCTCCATTATACTTATTACATTTGTCAAATCGGCAATTCCATTCTTGGAACCATTTTTCAAACTCATCTGATTGGAAGGCCGATAGCACCTCCCGTGTTTTTTTTTTTCTTCACCTTTTCTATGTCATCAAATCACTGTCCTTTCATGTCCCTCTTCATTCTCAAAAACAAAAAGAAGTCACACAGACCGAAGTCAGGTGAGTATGGTGCATTGGTATGCAAGAGAGGTATGCTGTTTTTTGCCAAAAATTGACACTCTGAGATGGCTGCATGAGCTGGTATATTGTTGGGGTGGCAGAATCAGTCCCCCGTCTGACACAAATCAGGTCTTTTTTGTTGCACGTTACAGCAATCTTTTCAGAACCTTTAAATAGAAAACTTAACAGTCCCCAAATGAACTATGGATTAATGAGCTCCAAATGCACTATGAGTCAACATTTTTGTCTGTTCGGGAAGTTGATGGATGTCCAGAACGAGGTTTATCATCAATCGACATTTCACCTTCTTTGAAATGAGAAACCACTCGTACACTTGAGGTTTTCCCATCGCACTGTCCTTGTAAGTTGTGTTCAATATCACAACAGTTTCTGCAGCATTTTTCCAGAGCAGGAAAAAAATTTCACATCTGCACGCTGTTCTCTTAAATTGGTCATCACAAAAAAATGAGGTTCAAGCAAAACTGCTTTTATGAAAAATTCACTGTGGCCAGAGAGAACCTTCCCAGGCAGTGTCACTGGATGCTCTAACTCAGAGTGAGTTGCACATCTTTCTAAATGGCAGGCGGTTTTGAACTGCAAACCTTGTCGTTAGCAACCCAACACATAACCCACCAGGCCACCAGGGCTCCTACGGAATTATGGACAGCCTCTACCGTACTATTAAAGGGGTCCACCACACAGCACTCCCTGAGAGAGAAACCATGGAGGAGGCCTGTGAGCGGGCTTGCCCACGTCTGGGCACCAGGGGACCCCAGCACTCAGAATAATGACACCCACCTACAAGCACGGTGATGTGGCTCTTCCTCTTCTCCAGGAAGTACTGCAGAAACTTCCCTGCGCAGCACAGGGACAGGTCTTTAAACGCATATGTGACCCCATGCCAAAGCTCCAACACGTTCAGTCCGTTCCTCAACCTGGACAGATGGACCACCTCTGGGTGACGGAATCTGCGGAAGGCTCGGTCGATCAGATCTGTGAATGAGGAGAACACAACAGCGGAAGGATATTGTCTCATCCTCTAGTTCTTCCGCAGCCGCTTACATTTTAACATCTAAAGCTCCTGTCCCTTCACGTTGCCATTGAGTCACTTCTGACTCCTGTCGACCCTAGAAGACAGAGAACGACCCTGTAGGGGTCCCACGGCTGTCATCGTTACATTAAACTGCCACATTTATCTCTCATCCCACCCCTCAAATTCATTGCCACCGTGTTCATCACGACTCGTAGTGACCGCATAGGAAAGGGCAGAATGGCCCCTGCGGGTTTCTGAGACGATAAAGAGTTATAGGAGGAGAGAGCCTCATAGTTGTCCCGAGGAGCCGCTGGTTGTTTCGATCTGCTGACCTTGCGATTAGCAGCCCAACATGCACGCCCACTAAACAGCCCACTAAACACCAGGGCCCCTTCCAGCCCTACGCCCAAATCACAGGAACATTTTCATCTTAAATGACACCATTCATATATGTAACTTAGAATCCTAGGAAAGTTGTCTGAAAAAACATGCACCAACCCATAGCCTCGGGAGCTGTAAACTTTTATAAGCTTATTTACTTAAAACATTTTTAAAAAGCCACTGTGGGCATGTATTCCAAAGGGGGTTACATTAAACAATTATATAATAAATCGATGTCTCGATTTTATTTTTCCTTGTGGAGGTGGAAAATGTGTTTCCTTTTTAATTTGTGGTATCGCTGAATCTCACACTGGCGATGCTGGAATTGTAATCCTACTTAAATTTTAGCATAGGAGCCCTGGTGACGGAGTGGTTACAAGTCAGGCTGCCAGACTGTAAGGTCTGCAGTTCTAAACCACCAGCTGCTCTAAAGGAGAAACACGAGGCCTTCACTCCCATAAAGAGTAACCGTCTCAGAAATCCACAGCGGCCATTCTCTCTTGTCCTATGGGGGTCACTATGCGTCAGAATCAGCTCGAAGGCAGGGAGTTTGCATTTTTTTAAAATACTTTTATTGGGGCTCGTACATCTGCACATATGCCACCATCATCATTTTCAAAGCATTCTCTTCCCACTTGAGCCCTTGATATCAGCTCCCAGAGTTTGCATTTTTAAATTGGGGCAGTCTATAACAGTACTCCCCAAACTTCAACAAATCACCTGGGATCTTGCTAAAAATATATATATTCTGGTCCAGTGGCTCTGAGGGGGCCTGGGGTTTCTAATAAGTACCCAGGCTGTGTAATCAATGCCAGCAATTGGCCCTAAGCTCCCAACACAGTGTTATGGATTAGATTCATGTTACTCAACGTGTGGTCTGTGGACCAGTGTTGCCTGGACACTTGATTTAAAAACACCACCACCATCAGCAGTTGCTGTCAATCAAGTTGACTCCGCCTCATGGTGCCCCATGCGTCTCTGAGCAGAACTGCGCTCCACGGAGTTTTCCAAGGCTGATTTGGGGGAAGGTAAACAGCCACGCCCTTCTTCCAAGGGGTCTCTTGGACTCCTTGGCCATTTGATGGAACTGCAGGATTGTTAGGCCCCACCCCAGACTCACTGGTACCGAAACTGCTTTTTAAAGGCACATCTAAACATATTAGTTGGGGACACTGCCAAACCCCTCTTAGAATTCCCATTTGTGGAAATAGGAAACACCATCTTGGGGCTCTGGGCAGATTATATGCATTAAGGAGGCCTTTCAAGATGAACCCACTGAAGTTGAGGGTGAGATGCCTGGGATGTGCTCTGCAAATGATTGCGGCAATCAGCCCACAGGATGAGCTCCAGGGAGACCTCCACTGTGGAGGTTCTGGACTCGGGAAAAGTCCCTCCACGTTGGGGTCTGACACAAGAACCATCCTACCAGTTGGGCACCCACGGAAGCCTGGGCTGGCAGGGGCCGAAGACTTACCATCTAAGTCATCTCTTGGCATGAGCTCGGGGTCAATGAAGAGGGCACAAAGCTCCTTCACCAGGCCAGGGTAGGAGAGCGTGCTCCACTTACGCAGAGTCTCTGTGTCCAGCTGAGGGAGCTCCTCGGGCATGAAGAGGCCCCCATCGGGAGCATAGCCGGAGAATAGGGCCCCCTCAAAGTCCACGCAAGGGGCCCTTCCCCTGGTGCTGACGTACCGCATGATCCTGGAGGCCTGAAGAGGGGACAGAGACAGAGGGTCTCAGTTCCTGCCACCCCATAGGGCAAGGCTGACGAGCACAAGGCCCTTCAGGTAACAGCTGGTCTACCCCTCACTGCGGTGGCAGCAGGTCAGGGCAAGGTGACATGATTCTTGGTACTCCAGACTAGGGGGCTGGAGCCCTGTATCATTTCATGAAATCAAGCTCCTGGGGGGAATCCCTGGGTGGATGAAACGGGTTAATGCTTGGCAGTACCTAGAGACTCCCTGGAAGAAAGCACCGGAGACATACTCCCCTAAAATCCGCTGCGAAAGACGCTGTGGGGCACAGGTCTATCTGACATCCATGAGTATGGTCTTCCCGTTGAGAACCATGCCCCTAACTGTGGCCCAGAATAATAACACGAAGGGCTGACCCTCTGCCCTTGGTGGTCTGCTGCTTATCACCAGGAGTTGGCTCTCAACTCATGGTGACGCCACACACAGTGGAACAAAGTGCTACCAGCCCTGCACCTTCCTCCTGATCCACTGTGGATCCAATCTTGTAATCCACGGAGTTTCCATCAGCTGATTTTCAAAAGGAGGTCACCAGGCCTTTCGTGCAAATCCATCTTGGTCAGGAAGCTCTGCTGGGAGCGGTACAGCATCACAGCAACGCGCAAGTCTCCACTGACAGAAGGGTGTCGGCTATACACGTGAGGCACATTGGTCGGAAAGCCAACCCAGGTCTCCAGCATAGACAGCGAGAATTCTGCTCCTCGACTACCAATGCCTGTCCCAAATCCAAAACTTCTACCATGGACTGTTTTGACTTATAGAAACCCTATAGAGCAGCAGTTCTCAACCTGTGGGTCGAGACCCCTTTGCCAGTCAAACAACCCTTTCACAGGGGTCGCCCAATTCATAGCAGTAGCAAAATCATAGTTATGAAGTAGCAACAAAAATAATTTTATGGTTGGGGGGCTCACCACAACATGAGGAACTGTATTAAAGGGGCACGGCATTAGGAAGGTTGAGAACCAATGCCATTCTTTCCAAGGTGTCCTGGTGGTGTAGTAGGTTATACATTGGGCGTTAACCACAAGGTCATCAGTTTGAAACCATCAGCCGCTCCTCGGGAGAAAGATGAGGCTTTCTGCTCCCATAAAGAGTTAAAGTCGCAGAAACCCACAGGGGGAGTTCTACCCTGTCCTCCAGGCTCGCTATGAGTCTGAATCGACTGGATGGGAGTGAGTTTGAATCCCGTTTGACAGGATTCCCAAGGCTGTAAACTTTTTATGGGAGTAGTGTCTCGTGTTTCTCCCCAGGAGTGGCTGCTGGGTTTGACTCACTGACTCAGACCTTGAGGTTTCCAGTCTAGAGATGATCAACTGTGCCGCCAGAGCTGTCCTACCTCCTTAGCCAGGGCTCGTTGGTCCTATGTGGGCCCAAAGGCCTCTGGTTATAGGGGAGGGGCCCCAGGGAACTTGCACATCAGCTACGTTCCCAGGAGCCAGTTGCTATCAGAGTATAAGCACCCACGTCAGTCACAGAAATAAGTCTGCAGTGTTTCACAAAACAGAATGAAGGCCGGACGTGGGAGGGGTGGAAGTATTTGAGTGTGTGGCTAGCAGGGGCTGGGGAGAAAGAGACCTTCAATAAAGCAGGGGTGGTGGGCGGGGAGGGTCTGTAACTATGGTACAAGTCAGAGCCAACACATACTCCCCACGATACTGGAATAACAGGCAGGATCCCCGTACTCCAGAATCAATGTCAAACTGCCATCAAGCAGATTCTGACTCATAGAAGTGACCCTGTAAGGACAGAATAGAGCTGCCCACCCCTTTCTGGCTTTCTGGGACCTTCCATCTTTCCGGGAGCAGACAGCCTCAACTTTCTGCCATGGAATAGCTGGTGAGTGCCAAGTGCTGACTGTGTGGCTCGCAGCCTAGTGTACCCCACTACCCCACCCGGCCCCTTGGGATGACCACAGCAGCAGAATAAGAGGAAAGATAACTGAGCCGACGCAGGAGCCCCCCATGCGCGAGGGGAGAAGCAGTCAGTGCCGCGACAAACCGCAGAAGGAAATGGTTGCAGAGTGCCCTGCTCTGGGTGGATGGACCACAAGACACCAGACTCTGGGCTCCATCCTGGCCATCACATGTTAAAGAGGCTGTGGACAAATTGCCTCGGGAGCGACAGACATGGTCTCTGCACTGTTGCTGTATGGAACTGGGGTGTGGGCTTCAGGGAAGAACTACCTCTGGTCTGGAGACTTTCACACCAATAGGACAGAGAGCACTGCCATTGAGCCAATTCTGACCCAGAGCAACCCTGAGGACAGGTTAGGACTGACCTTTGGGTTTCCAAGGCTGTACCTCTTTACAGGAGCAGAAAGCCTCATCTTTCTCCTGCGGAGTGGCTGGTGGTTTCAAACCGCTGACCTTGCAGGTAGTGACCCAACTGGCAAACAACTACACCACCAGGACTCAGTTTGGATTCTGGGCTGGCCATTCAACAGGAAGACAGGACAGCGCCCCAGCCCCAACGCATTTAGTCAGACTTGTAAAGCCAAGCCAAACAAAGCCAAACGCCTAAGCCAAACGAATGATAAACCAAGTATCAAACAGAAAACAAAAAAGTAATTGATGATCAAGACTTCAACTCATGTCCTGGTGGCCCAGGGTACCAGGTGGAACTGCCCCTAAAGCTCTCTTTGGAAGTACTGCTCTAGCTCCCTTCCCAGAAACCCCAGGTGCACTTGAACTGGAAACCTTTCCATTATTAGCCAAGGGCCTAACTGGGGCTGTCAACTCAAAGCAAAAAAGGACCAAAACGAACAAACTCACTGCCACGGAGTGGATGCTGACTCAGAGCGACTATATAGGGTGGAACTGCCCCTCGGGGTTCCAGAGAGGAGACTAACTATGCAAGTAGGAAGTCGCGTTGGGGGGCGGGGGTGGGGTTCCAATGGCCGATCTTATGGTTAGCAGAGGAAATGGACTCAGCTGCCAGAGGAGGCGGCGACTTTCACAGAATCCGAAACACCTTTGCCGGGCTGTTCCCTAGGAGCTGAGCTAAGCGACGGCTTGAGGTTATGGATTTTATAACTCGACTCTGACTCCGCGTTGCCCCATACAAGAACGGAGGCAGGTCGGAGAAACCCGGTGGGAGAAACCCGGCCTGGATGTCGAGAAGGGCACTTTCTCGGGACCTGGAAACAGCTCGTGCCGCTCAGGGAGGTGGGGGTCTTTCTGCGGAAGGAGGAGGGCACCTCAGAGACTTGACCCTGGGAGCTGACTGCACCCCTTCCGGGATGAAGGCCCTGCCTCTCTAAGGCCACTGGGCACCGGGCCTCGGACCCGCCTGTCCCTGGGGCCAGAAAGGAAGGTGTCACCGCCCCCCCCCGGACGGTGGGGGGAGGGGGGGTCCCAGGAGCCCAAGGCTCCAGCCCCAGCCTCTGGGCACACCGCGGACGTCTCCGTGTGGCCCAGGAAGGTGCCAAGCGTCCTAACGCTCCACCCTCAAAGTCACCTGGGAGAGGTTGGAGAAAGGAGCGAGGAGGCCACAGCCACGCTGGGAGTCACCGTGGAGAGGAGCGGCTCTGGATTCGGGAATGAAGGGGCGTCGCTACGGGGGGCGGGGGCGGGAGCGGGCAGCGTGCCAGAGGCGCGAGGGGCGCGCGGGCGCGCAGGGACTGTCTCGGCCTCTGGGATGCCCCCGGGGTGGGACGGTCCCCGGTCACCGCAGCGCACTCCGGACCGGATCCGGATCCTGGCCCGGGAATCAGCCCGGGGTTCCGGGCCCAGTCTCAGAGCCCGGCGGCGGAGGGGTGGGCAGGGGCGGGCGCGCGCGCGGTTACCCAGGCAGGGCGCGGATGGAAGCAGGACCCGGGCGGCCACGGGCGGCAGGGCTTCCGGACCGGGACCCGCAGTGTGGAGCGGGCCGGATCGGCTTCCGGTTGGAGCTGGTTGTTAGGGTTCTCGGTTCTCAGCGCGGAGGAGTGGGGACCGCAGAAAGGGGCGCGGGGAGCGGTGGAGGAGCCAGCGGGATAAGAAAGGATAATGAGGCCACGCCTGGACGGAGCTCTTTATTCACATGCAAGAGGAGCCCAGGTGACCTAGAGGTTAGGCGTTGGGCTGCGATTCGCAAGGTCGGCGGTTCGAAACCACCAGCCACTCTGAGGGAGGACGATGGCATTTTCTACTCCAGTTAACAGTTACGGTCTCAGAAACGCACAGCGGCGATTCTGCCCTGCCCTGTAGGGTCTCTAAGAGTCGCCAGAGACTCGGTGGTAGTGAGTTTATTCACCTTCAATTCCTGAATCCTCACCGGTACAGGGACCCCGCGCTGAAGCAGCAGCACCAGGCGGTCTGATACAGCTGTACCTGCCGGCAGGGCCTGCTGGCAGGAGGACCTTGGCCAACCTCAGGGATGACTTATTTCCCTCTGATCTTCCGCCAGCACTGATTGTGTGACTGTTTCTCTTGTTTTCCAGGTCTTGTTTAAGGGACCATGGGGCTGGTGATTCTTTTGATACCTTAAAACTTCATGCTGGGGGTCTCCTGCATTCAGATGATTCGTGTTTTTGTCTTTGTCTTTTCCTGTTTAAAATTAATAAAGGTGTCTATAGATACATATATATATATGTATAATCTGAGGTCTTCCTCCCCTGTGAACATGCTGAGCGGCTGAGACTGACGCTGAGTGTTTGGAGAAGCACCGAGTGCTGTTTCTCTCCTGTGATGCACACTGGGCCAGCTTAAGGGGGGCTTTCCCAAAGCTGTGCACGCAAGTCATTGTACAATTCTGCTTCACGTGATTGAACTATGGGATGATATGATCTACGTATTAACTTCCAATTAATAATTTTTTTAAAACTTACTTTTGCTGCAAGCACTGGGATGTAAGAGTTAGAAACCAGAGTCCCCACTGAGGACTGGAAAGCAGCGGTGTGCTTGGAGAACGCACTACCAGATCACAGAGCTTAAAGACGCTGTTGACAGTGTGTATGGAGGAACACAGCAAGTCCAGTGTCTCCCACCAAATGGCATGAGCTAGTGCAGACGATAGAATACTGAGAGAATTGCATTTTCAAGGGACCTGCAGCTACTGACCTGCTCGCAGCCCAAGGACTGCAAGGCCAGGTAGACTGGGACTGGGAAGCACAGTGGGGCATGTGGGAGGTCAGTCTTGTGCTAATGCAGGCCTTTCTGTTGTGATGTTTTCATTTACTTTCAGAGTCCAGGCATTGATTTGGTGGGGCTGGGGAGTGATGGTCCTGTAACTTTATGATGGGTGTGCTTTCATAGGGGAATGCTGAAAGCATGCAGAGAGCTGGCTGATGGTGGCCACAAGCTTCAGGCTTCTTGTTAAAATAAATAAATACCCCCTGGGGGTATGGTGGCTTATATGCTGGGCTGCTAACTGCAACGCCAACCATTTGAACCCACCCAGTTGCTCCTTGGAAGAAAGAGGAAGCTTTCTATCCCTGGAAAGATTCCACTGGGGCAGTTCTACTCGGTACTGTCAGGATCTAGGAGCTGAAATCAACTCCGTGGCCAAGGGCACAGAGCAGGGGCCAGAAGTCACCTCTCTTCTAGTGCCGCATACT
This sequence comes from Tenrec ecaudatus, assembly GCF_050624435.1. Taxonomy (NCBI): domain Eukaryota; kingdom Metazoa; phylum Chordata; class Mammalia; order Afrosoricida; family Tenrecidae; genus Tenrec; species Tenrec ecaudatus. The sequence goes on along the minus strand of NC_134540.1, from coordinate 65,241,534 downwards.
GAGTGAGGGAAGTAAGGGAGAGGGACCAGATGACGAGTCAGACCTTTGAAATCAATGGTCCAAGAGTCCGTCCAGCGTGTGTGCTGGTTGTTGGAGGGCAAGGGCAATGTTTACACTCAAGCAGCCTTAACTTCGGGCTCCCCCCACTACCTGCTACCTCCCCCACCCCCAGTGGTGCAAACATTCCCTCGCTTTCCCAGGAATCGTTCTGAGTTGGAATCAGCTCCACAACTACAGGTTTGGCAAAAATCATATTAAAGGAAAAAAGATAACATTGATTCAGTAAATTGTGAATGGCTATATAGTCATGTGTTACAATGAATTCAAATGTTAAGCACACAGAGAATATTGCGTTCCATATTCAGCGGGGGAGCTTCTCCTGAGGGACAGGGCATAAGACCACCTGTAGCAGTGGGTATCAACCTTCCTAATGCTGCGACCTTTTAATACAGGCCCGTGTGTTGTGGTGACCCCTCCCCCAACCATAAAATTATTTTTGTTGCTACCTCATAACTGTAACTTTGCTTCTGTTATGGATTGAGTGACCCCTGTGAAAGGGTTGTTCGACCCCCAAAGGGGTCTCGACACACTAGTTGAGAACCGCTGGTTTAAAAGATTCATAAGGGAATCATATTGTTTGTAAAGACATAACAAGAAATCTTCCATAGCTTTGATCCTAAGGTGAACCCTTCTAACTTGTCTCACAGAGCATCCTGTAATTATGTCCAAGCACAAATTCACAAGGACACTAAAAAGACTCAACTCTTATCTGAGTACTATCAATCTTTCTTTCCCAGCTCATTAAGAGTTAGAGCCTGCATACTCAGACTATCTCCTGGAGATTTGGGGTCCCTAAGTTATTGAAACTTTGTAACATAAGATCTTTGTTCAAACAAAACTTTGTTTACCCAATTTGTGCTTGTCATTCCAAGATTTGAATCTGTCTAAAAATCCATTTCATTCCGCCTGTATAGATCCTGTGAGAACCAAAGGGCAGGAGAGGGACATTTTAGAAGAAGAGTCCCTGCCCTACACCCCCTCCTTTCCCATGTACGCAACATAAAACTTAGAATGTTTCCAATGGACCAGATTTATGCACAATCTGGCAACAGTCACTGGGCAGCACTCTGTGCCCGCCCTGCAACAAGCATGCTTGGTAAAGCAGACAGAAAAAGAACAGAAGGCCTTTAAGGGATGGAACGAACGACACAGTCATTGCAACCATGAGCTCAGGTGGGAAACTTGGGAACAGGAAGAGAGTGTATGCGGACACGTTCTTTATTCTCACATTTAAGAAGCCTGGGAGGCCAGGGTTCTGGATGGAGAGAGGCCTTCACACTTGTGAGTTAGAGATGGGTCCCAATCACATTCTCATAATCAAGATTAATCCTCACAATAGCCTTCCATAACAGTGCTACCTTAAAGTTACCTCTTATAACAGTAGTTCTCAATCTTCCTAATGCCACAACCCTTTAATACAGTTCCTCTCGTTGTGGTGACCGCCAACCATATAATTATTTTCATTGCTGCTTCATAAATGTCATCTTGCTATTGTTATGAATCATCGTATAAATATCTGATATGCAGGATGTATTTTCATTGTTATAAATTAAATGTAATTAAAGCATAGTGATTAATCACAAAAACAGTATGTAATTATATATTGTGAAATATTTATTTCTAATGACATATCAATGAAATTTTGTCTTGAAGCATGGTGTCACAAGGGTAACAGTCTTCACACCAGGTACTTGTATGTGGGCGTATCTGCATGTGGGCAGACCTGCCTGGAGACAGATAGAGGAGCGGTGTCTCGGTTCCTAAGACCGTCAGAAATATGTGTTTTCCGATGAACTTTGGCAACCCCTGTGAATGGGTCGTTCAGCCCCCAAAAGGGGGTTGAGAACTGCTGATGTATAGGATAGGCCAGGTCAACTGTGCAGGCGGGTGGGTCAGAACAAAATGGATTCAGTTTGTGCCTGTCCTAATAGCTGCTTTTCTTCAGAGCAATGTGGATAAAATTAGTTGCCTTTTCACGTTAGCCAATGTGAGTTTATGCTACTCTGAACAGGTTTCAATAATGTGTTAGAATCAGAAAGTAGGTATGGAACACACATTTTTAAAAAATCCACCAAACAGAGTTGAAGCCTGGGAAAACAGCATGGAGGGCCATATGTGACCTCCTCTAGCTTCACAAGGGAGAAGGAGCACACAGCTCCATGCAAACCCAAGGTCAATTGCTACAAGGTAGAGGACAGACATACCTCCTCCACCCTCCATCTTTCTTTACCTGTGTTCCTCCCACGGCCTGCTACTACTCTGCTGGATCTGACAGCATGTTGCTTTCCAAGCCCTCTCTTTGAGTGGGATTAAATGCTGCATCCCTTTTTAACCAGACTCTTGTATCTCCAATCCTCACTATTTTAATCCAAGGAAAACTGTAAAGTACACTAGGGATGAAAAAACCCAAACTCCAATATATTTCACAGGGAAACTTTGATTAAGTCTTAAAAAGAACAAAGACAAGTCATCATCATGAGGCCATAATGGTAACCAAAAGATTCACTGCCATATGGCTAAGTAAGTGTCATGTGCCATAGAAAACAAACTAACTCATTATGATGTCATGATTATAAGCAGGTCAATTCATCACTGTCAATGCAGAAGGTGGTGGTGGGGACCATGACTGGAATGGGTACACAATTGCAGATTAGACAATTGCACAGAATTGGTTCTGGTTCCAGTATTTCCAATACCCATTATTATTCCAATAATTCCAATCATTATTATTATTAAAATTATTAGGGTATGGTTCCTAATCATGTGGCCCTGTAGCTCCAATTTCTATTAAGGGCACTCCTGGCAGGTCCTCTAAGAGCAAGATTGTCCCCTTGGTAGGCTGGCTAACCACAACCAAAATCCCACTGTCATTGAATTGGTTCCTACTGATTGCACCCCTATAGGACAGAGTGGGATTGCGCCATTGGGTTTCTAAGGCTAAATCATTTTATAGGAGCAGACAGCCTCTTCTTTCTCTGGAGGAGCAGGTATTGACATTGTGGTTAGTAGCCAGACACGTAGGTAGCCCACCACACCACCAAGACTCCATCCAGGTTGGCTAGGGGAATTGTAAACTACTCCTAGATACACTCTGTCTGAGGGCACAGCCTTTAACCATGCTGGTTTAAGATCAGAAGGAATTCGATGGAGACTGAATTTATAACAAGACTCCAAAAGGAGTATAACTCCCACTGTAGACTGCAGCTTCTACAAACCAAGTGCTTTGAATTTAAGCGCCAGGATAAAAGAATACCAGCTGTCTCTTCAAAGGCAAAGCTGTTCACTCAACTAGCATATATGCAGTAGTTACATAATTTCATGCCACCTTGATAAATTTAGGTGTGGAGTCTAGCTTGTCAATCAGGTCACAAGCTGATGATGCCTCCCTGGAAGTGGGCCACACTCCGCTTCACCTTCCTGTTGACAAGCCACATGGAGCTACACTGATGGCAGCCAGAGCCCTGGAGATGCATCCACCACCATTGGATCCACAGGACTTTCTAACCATCGGCCTGTGATCTTCCTGCATTTGGCATCATTGCATGTGCTGCATAAGTCTAAAGAAAAATTCATGGACTAATAACAGCTATATGGGATAATATGGGACTTATGGACTTGATCTGCAGTGGGCTGGGAGGTTTTCTCAATATACAATTGCTCTTTGATATAAAGCCCTCTCTTACACACATATGAGTGTGTCAATCAATTTGCTTCTCTAGTCAACCTGGATTAACACAATGTATAAAAACCACTGAGTACAAAGCACTGCTCTGTGGTTGTTATTGTTATAAGTACCATTGAGTTGGTTCTGATTCATAACAACCTTATGCACAATGAATGCACTTATGCCAAATGAAACCCTGTTCAGTCCTGCACTGCTCTAGGCTGAAGAGTCAACACTGAATATGCTGGTCTCAATTCTCCAGATGCAGTGTGGTAAGAGAGCACAGGGCAGTCCCCAACGAGGTGCCTGTACTTATTTTGTTGTTCCTACTAAGAATAATACATGAATTAGAATATGCTAATCTAATCCACTAATAATACTGAGAGTACAAAGAGCACACACAAGGCATATATCAATTCAACAATTTCTACATGTATAATCCAGTGATGTTTGATGACATTCTTCTAGTTGGACAGCCATTCTCATCCGCCTTTGCTGAGTTAGTTTTTGCCCACTGGCATAAACTTACTGCCCTTAGATCCACATGGCATCTTTATGGTGGCTGATACCGATTTGGGGAAAAAGAAAATGGCTTTCTACTCCCATAAAAAGTGACAGTCTCAGAAAGCTCCAGGATAAGTTCTAGCCTGTTCTGTAGAGTTTCAATGAGTCAACTTTAACTCGATGGCCTTGAGTGAGTTTTGAGCTGTTCATTTGAGCGCATATAGATAGTTCTTGAAAAACCAGAATACTCGGACTTCCATGAAGATGGCAACGGAGTGACACATACCAGAGGAACTCTGCAGAATTCAGCCTAGGAGAGTTGCTTAGAGGGAACTTTAACACAGCTGGAACGCAGGAGGAGCATCATAAAGATATGTAGTCACAGACCCCAAGGGTTTTGAGGGGCTGGGGGTGTTTGGCTTACGTAGTGGAAGCCTGCTGAGACTTGACCTTGGCCCTGCCACTGTCTCTGCCAGTATGGGACCATTTGGAGCCCACAGGGGGCCTTGGTCTTAACACAACCACAGTTTGCCACTGCCTGCCTCAGGCCAGGGACGGGGCCCTTGCAGCTCCACAGACAGGAATCAGGGATCAGCTAAATTGTTACTTTTGTTCCCATCTCTGCCCTCTAATCCCCCCACAGTCTTGGAGGTCTACTCAGGGGCTTTTTCTCAACTCAGCCATGGCTTGCCATCACTGCCTCCTCAGCAGCAACTAAACCCTTGCAGCTCCAGGGACAGTGATCCGGCCTCAGCTACATTGTTGCTTTTGTTTCCCTCCCTTCTTTATATCACCCCACCCCACCCCACACAGTCTAAGGGGTCTTACTTTTTAATTTTTTCTCCTCTTTGTCTCTTTCCTGTTCTCTCACGCCACTGCTGACCTCCAGACCACTCCCCTTAGCCTAGGGCATTTACACCTGCACCACACCCAGCTAGGTGAGGCACCTTACCCAGCTAGGTGAGCTCCACCCTGTGTAGCTAGCCCGAGGCTAGAAAAAGCCCTGCTGACCTCCACCAGGGGATACTCTGCCCAACGTCTTACCTGGGAAATCCTGCCTGTTACCTGAGGGCATAAAGCAACTGCGCTAGCACTCATCAACATACCAAGCTGCTGCAGGAAACTCTGCCCAACCTCGGCAACACCAAAGCAGGAAACCCACCAGTCTTCTGGGGCACTCCCCTGAGAGGGAAGTCACGGGGATAAAGTGGTAGGTTAATTCCATAGTGAAATTAGCTGTAGGCAGTTCAAACAAGCATTCCTACAAGTCTCCCAGAGAAAGCCAGTTCTCTTCAACTCCCTGGAAAATGGCACCTGATTCCTCTAAAACAAAATGCAATGCAAACAGCCATCAGCCCAACGACCTCAACGAAAAAACATGAGAAACAAAAAGCAATGGCAGAAGATGTCCCGAACATAAGGATATACATAGATGAAGCAGACGTAAAGCTGCCACAGAAAGAAATGTTCAGAATGCTGCTTGGAGTCATATAGGATATGAGAGAAACAATACAGAAAAAGGATGAAATGATAGAGGAGATAAAGACCATACACCAAAGGGAAATACAGGAGCTTAGGGAGGAGATAACAAACACCAGTAGCAGAAACACGGACCTTGAGAATCGACTGGAGGAATCAGAGAACCGCATCAGTGACTTGAAGGACAGCCAAGCAGACTTTAACAAACGTAAACAAAAATCAAATAAGATCGTCAGAGAAGCTGAAGAAAACCTAAGAGCTATGACTGATGCTATGAAGTGGAACAATATTAGACTTATTGGCTTACCGGAGGAAGACACAACAAAGAAGTCATCTGCAACAATAGTGAGAGAATTCTTGGAGGAAAACTTCCCCAGCTTAATGAATGAAAACCAGGCAACCATTCAGGAGGCTGAAAGAACACCAACTAGACTGAATCCCCAAAAGAAGTCACCAAGGCACATAATGGTTAAATTCTCCAAAGTTGAGGAAAAGGAGAAAAGCAGGAGAGCAGCTAGGGTAAACAAGCAATCACATATAAAGGTTCCCAAATAAGAATATGCTCAGACCTATCAGCGGAAACTATGAAGAAGAGGAGAGAGTGGAGTAACATATTCCAAAAATTTAAGGAAAACAATGCATACCCAAGGATACTCTACCTAGCCAAATTATCAATCAAGATAGATGGAGAAGTAAAAGTCTTCCCAGACAAGGAAAAACTGAAAGAATACGTTAGATAAAACCCAGCCCTACAAAAGGTCTTTGCCGACCCAATATGGGAAGACGAACAACACTCACCAAGCGTAAATAGGAGACCACCACATAGAACAATCTCACCCAGAGGGTAACAAAGAGAAAAGACCCCAAGATAGCATTGGCTTAAGGGTGGAAAGAAGTCTAGAATGATACACACATACACATACACAACACACTAATGGGAAAAGAAAATAGGAAAACACCAAACACAAAAGGTATAAGATGACATCACAGAGTCCAAAGATCGAGATAATAACCCTGAATATCAATAACCTGAACTCAGGCATTAAAAGACTGAGACTAGCAGACTGGCTTAGAAAACACAACCCATCAATCCGCTGCCTACAGGACACATCTCAAGGCTACAGACCAAAAAATGGCTGACAAAGCCTGGAGAAAGGCATATCAAGCAAACAGCAATTCAAAAAAAGCAGGGGTTGCAATCCTAATCTCATAAAATTGACCTCAAAGTGCAAACCATAAAAAGAGATAAGGAGGGGCATTATATAATGCTCAAGGGAATGGTAGACAAAGAACCACTAAGCATTGTAAACATATATTCCCTGAATGAGAGACCCGCTGAATATGTCAACCAAACACTCCAAAAAATGAACGAAGAAATCACAGTCTCAACAAGTACAGTGGGTGACTTCAATACACCACTCTCTGAGAAAGATAGATCACAGGAAAAGAAACTTAACAAGGAGGTTAGAGATCTAAACAGTACAATTAGACAATTTGACCTGATAGATATTTACAGAGCTTTTCATGCAAATACAAAAAAAAAATCACATCCTTCTCAAGTTCACATGGCATATATTCGAAGATAGATCACATGCTATGGCATAAGGCGAATCTACATAAATTTAAGCACGTTGATATCATACAGACCTCACTCTCTGACCACTGTGCAATAAGGCTGGAAATCAACAAAAGGAAGAAGAAGAAAACAAGAGCAAACAATTGAAGGATGAATATCTCTCTATTGCAAAAGGAGTGTGTACTGGCACAGATCAGAGATGAAATTAGGAAATTTCTAGAAACCAATGAGAATGAGCACACGATGTACCAAAACTTGTGGGACACAGCAAAGGCAGTTATCAGAGGAAGTTTCATAGCAATACATGCACACCTGGGAATGGAAGAGAGACATATGACTGATGTGCTGGCACAAAACTTACAACACTAGAGCAGAGTAAGCAGGATAATCTTACTAGTAGCAAAAGAAAAGAAATAATAAAAATCAGGGCTGAGATTCAGGAGAGGGAAAATGAGAAAACTATGGGGAAAAAATCAATACTGCTAAAAGCTGGTTCTTTGAAAAGATAAACAGAAATGACAGACCACTGAAAAACCTAACCAAAGAGAGGAGGGAACAAATTTCAATAGCCAGAATGAGGGATGACAGAGGGGACATTACCACAGACCCTAATGAAATCAAAAGGATAATTACAAAGTACTACAAAGGATTGTACTCTAATGAATTCAAACATTTGGAAGACATGGACAAATCCTTGAAAAACAATCCCTCCCTAGACTACCCTCGATGGACGTCAAGAATCTCAACAGACCCATAGCAATAGAAGAAATAGACAAGGTTGTCAAGGGATTACCAACAAAAAGGTTCCCTGGACCAGATGACTTCACAGGAGAATTCTACCAAACATTTAGGGAAGAACTAACACCAATCCTACACAAACTCTTCCAGAACGTAGAAAAAGACGTCAAACTCCTGAACTCCTTCTATGTAGCTAGTATAATTCTGATACCCAAACCGGGCAAGGATCCCACAAGTCAAGAACTACAGACCAATATCCCTAATGAACATTGATGCAAAAATCCTTTAAAAAAATACTAGCCAACAGAATACAAAAGTATATAAAACAAATAATTCACCATGACCTAGTGGGATTCATACCAGCAATGCAGGAGGGTTCAACATATGAAAGACCATTAGTATTATTCATCACATTGACATGTAAAACAATAAGAACCACATGATAATATCGATAGATGCAGAAAAAGCATTCGACAACATCCAATACCAATTCCTATTTAAGACACTTGAGAAGATAGGGATGGAAGGAAAATTCCTTAAGACAATACAAGCTCTATATGAAAAACCAACAGCTAACATGGTAGTCAATGGAGAAAAGACTAATACAATCACACTGAAAAAGGGGACTAGATAAAGATGCCCCTTGTCCCCACTCTTATTTAATATCGTGCTGGAAGTTTTAGCTAACAGAATAAGGCAAAGAAAAGACAGCAACGGTATTCTCCTGGGGAAGGAAGAGGTGAAACTATCATTATTTGCAGATGATATTTTATATATGCAAAATCCCAAAAGTAACATAAGGGGAGTACTGGAAGCAATAGAGGAGTTGGGCAGAGTGGCAGGATACAAGATCAACAAACAGAAGTTCATCCGACTGCTATACACATCGGATAAGACCACAGAAAAGATTTAAAAAGGTACCCTTCACAATAGCCAAACACAAATTGAAATATCAAGATATGTACCTGACTAAAAGAACAAAAGGTCTATATGGGGAAAACTACAGAACACTATTACAAGAAACCAAGAGCGACCTCAACAAATGGAAGAATATACCATGCTTGTGGTTTGGAAGACTCAATATAGTTAAAATGTCAGTTCTGCCAAAGGCACTATATAAATTTAATGCAATCCGATACAATTACCCTCATCTTTCTTCAAAGAAATGGAAAAACTGATTACCAACTTCATATGGAGAGGGAAGAAGCCCAGAATTAGCAGAGAACTCCACAAGAAGAAGGACACCGTGGGAGGGCTTGCCACAGTTGTCAGAACTGCATGGTATTGGTACAATGACAGATATTCAGACCAATGGAAAAGAACTGGAAATCCAGAAATAAAATCATCAGCATACAGACAACTGATCTTTGATAAGGGCCCCAAAAATATCCAATGTGAAGCAGATGCCCTCTTTAACAATTGGTGCTGGAAAAAATGGATATTTACTTGCAGAAAAATGAAGCAAGACCCATACCTCACTCCATGCACAAGAATAAACTCAAGGTGGATCACAGGCCTTGATGTTAAACACCAAACTCTTAGGGCCATCAGTGAGGGAATCGGGACCAACTTGAGAACTTTGGCACAGGGAATACATAGGCTATCAGAAATAGGGAAGGACGCAAACACAGAGGAGGCACAAATTGACAAATGAGATATACTGAAGATAAAACATCTGTGCATATTGAAATAATTCACCAAGAGAGTAATAAGAGACTCCATGGACTGGGAAAATATCTTTAGCGATGACACATCAGACAAAGGCCTTATTACTAAAATCTACAATACTCTGCTCACTTAAAAAAAAAAAACCCAAAAAACGAATTGCCCAATGAGGAGGTGGGCAAAGGACCTGAACAGATGTTTCACAGGTACAGAAATTTGAATGGCCAACAAGCATATGAGAAAATATTCCCTATCTTTAGCCATAAGAGAAATGCAAATTAAAACAACAATGAGGCACCACCTAATACCCTCAAAGGTTATCCAATTCAAAAAAATCAGAAAACAAGTGTTGGAGGGGCTCTGGGAAATAGGAACTTTCATCCACTGTTGGTGGACCTGTAGGTATATACAGCCACTATGGAAATCAATCTGGCGATACCTAAAACAGATGGAAGTTGAGCTACCATATGACCCAGCAATCCCCCTACTGGGCATATACCCAGAAGAGGCAAGAAACAAACCAAGGCCAGACATCTGTGTTCCAATGTTCATTGCGGCACAGTTTACAATTGCAAGGAGTTGGAAACAACCTAAATTTCCATCAACTGATGATTGAATTAAAAAGCTGTGGTATATACATACAATGGAATACTACTCATCACTAAAAAGCAGTGATGAACATATGAAGCACACCGCTGCATGGGAAGAAATGGAGGAAATCATGCTAAGCAAAGTAAGTCAAGCACAAAAGGACAAGTACAACATGAGTCTGTTGAGGTAAGCTTTAAAAAAAATGCAAAAGGGGCATATGGAAAAAGCTACTGTATACAAACATTCCTGGGGTGAGGACAAGGTAATATGGCAGAGACCAGACCAAATACAGGCATACAAATGGTAGAAAACTAAAAAGGAGGTGGGGAAAGGAAAAAAAAATTATATTCATAAAAAAGAAATGGGTAGCAGGGACCCAAGACACTAACCTACCCAAGAGGGGGGTGGGCATTGTTTATATCTTCACAGGGAAAGAGGGACCAGACTTAAACCCAGTGCTCCAAGATGTGAATGCAACATGCCGGTGTGGAGTAGGGAACCAGTGGAGAGGTCTGAGGCCAGCTCCAATCCAAACTACTACGTGGACACCTGCCCCTACCCCCAGAAGAATTTATTTCAAAGGACAGCATTGAATCTGCGGCTCTGGGAGAGGGACATATCTGATTGGAGCACATGGGAACAGATGAGGGGAGAGGAAGAGAAAGTGCAGCACATCCTGGTCCACGAGGCCGTGAGGATGATGTTCTCAATAGAGAGGACGACATGGCCAGCCCCACTATGCGACATGACACCTCTCACTGACCCATATCCCTACAGTGGACAACACGGGAGACACAGTGTGGGAATTCACCCGATCTGATACCGCCACACCGAGGCAAAACACTAAGGGGGTGCAACAGAACAGCAAGGGAATGGAGAGGCGAGGTCCCCAGGGAATGCCAAAGGTGGACTTTGGGGCGTGGTGCCCCAACAGACTGGGCTGGAAAACACTCCTAAAAACCAACAAACGATCCTTGAACTAACTACAAGCTTTTCTTTCTTGTTGTGTTTTGTTTGTTTTTGTCATTGGTTTGTTGTTGTTGTTTTGTTGTATATTGTTTCTTGGTTTTTCTCTGTCTTGTTTTTGTGCATGTTATTATCTCCGCAGGTCTGTCTAAATAAAATAGGCTGGATGAACAATCTGGAGGAGAAAGCAACCGGACTGACAGTTCTGGGGGAACATGGGAGAGGGGGAGATGGGCGGAAAGGTAGTGGTGTTAACAAACCCAGGGACAAGGGAACAAGTGATTCAAATTGGTGGTGAGGAGGGTGTGGGAGGCCGTGTAGGGCATAATCAAGGGTAATCTAACCAAGAGGAATTGCTGAAACCCTGGTGGGGTCTGAGCATTATATTGGGACAGGAGGAAAGTCAAAGGAAATAGAGGAAAGAGCTGGGAGGCAAAGGGCATTCATAGAGGTCTAGATAAAGACATGTACATATGTAAATATATTTATATATGAGGATGGGGAAATAGATCTATGTGCATATATTTGTAGGCTTAGTATGAAGGTAGCAGAAGGACATTGGGCCTCCACTCAAGTACTCCCTCAATGCATGAATACTTTCTTCAATTAAATTGGCATTCTATGATGCTCACCTTCCTGACATAACTGCTGAAAACAAAGCGGATGAATAAGCAAATGTGGTGAAGAAAGCTGATGGTGCCCAGCTATCAAAAGATGTAGCATCTAGGGTCTTAAAAGCTTGAAGGTAAACAAGTGGTCATCTATCTCAGAAGCAACAAAGCCCACATGGACAAAGCACACCCGCCTGTGTGATCATGAGATGCAAAAGGGATCAGTTTTCAGGCATCAAAGAACAAAAAATCATATCATTGTGTGCTCACCTCCCTGATATGATAGCTGAAGACAAATGGATGCATAAGCAAATGTAGCAAAAAAAGCTGATGGTGCCCAGCTATCAAAAGATGTAGCATCTGGGGTCTTAAAGGCTTGAAGGTAAACAAGAGGCCATCTAGCTCAGAAGCAACAAAGCCCAACATGGCAGAAGCACACTAGCTGGTGAAATCATGAGGTGTAGAAGGGATCAGGTATCAGGCATCATCAGAACAAAAAATCTTATCATAGTGAATGAGGCAGGGAGTGCGGAGTGGAGACCCAAAGCCCATTTGTAGGCCAATGGACACTCCCTTACAGAAGGGTCTCGGGGAGGAGACGAGTCAGTCAGAGTGCAATGTAGCAACGATGAAACATGCAACTTTCCTCTAGTTCCTAAATGCTTCCTCCCCCCCCCACCCCCACTATCATGATCCCAATTCTACCTTGCAAGTCTGGCTAGACCAGAGGATGAACACTGGTTCAGATAGGAACTGGAAACACAGGGAATCCAAGGCAGATAATCCCTTCAGGACCAGTGGTGAGAGTGGCAATACTGGGAGAGTAAAAGGAGGGTCGGGTAGAAAGGGGGAACTGATTACAAGGATCTGCATGTGACCTCCTCCCTGGGGGACGGACAACAGAAAAGTGGGTGGAGGGAGACGTCAGACAGGGCAAGATATGTCAAAATAATAATTCATAAATTATCAAGGGCTCATGAGGGAGGAGGGAGCGGGGAGGGTGAGGAAAAAATGAGGACCTGATGCCAGGGTCTTAAGTGGAGAGTAAATGTTTTGAGAATGATGAGGGCAATGAATGTACAAATGTGCTTTACACAATTGATATGTATGAATTGTGATAAGAGTTGTATGAGCACCTAATAAAACAATTAAAAAAGAAAAGCCAGAATGGTCAAGCAGACTTGGTCACTGGTGAAGCTAAAGCATTGTTTGGCTGTCCCCGGTGGCTAAGTGGATGAGCTGTCCATTGCTAACTGAAAGTTCAGTAGGCTGACCCCACCAGTTGGCCAGCTGCTCTTTGGGAGACAGCTGTGGCCGTCTGCTCTGTAAGAGTCAGAGTTTGGAGAGCCTACTGCTACTGTGCCCTTTGGTCTCCTAGGAGTCAGATTTGGCTTCAGCAGCAATGAGTTGTTTTTGTTTTGTTTTGATTTCAATGTATTGTTTGGTTTTTAAGAGGCCTTCAGGAGACATTTCTGGGTTAAGGTTTAGAGATTATCCCAGGGCAATAGTTCACAACCAAGAGCCTCTATACAAGAGGGGGTGACATAGATAAACAGCAACAAATTTAAAATTGTGGGCTGCCTCTCCCACTTTTCACGAGCTGAGGAGATGCTATAAAGTGAACCGTTTGCAGATTGTGGCAGCAAAGCAGCCCCTGGGGGACGAGAGAAGAGCAGCGGAGAGGAGGCAGGTGGCTCAGCATGCTCAGAGAAGGCAAAGGAGACTTGAGAGATGGCTGGCGAGGGAGCCTTAGGTTTGTCTGGGGTCAAAGCAGTGGTGGGATGCAGGGAGTAGCATGGGCCATGGAGGGGGTGTAGTGAAGACTGAACCTTCTATGACAGATGAAGTGGGGGCGGGGGCATATCAACTGTGCTTCACGAACATTCACTGACACCCCCTGCCCACCAGAAAAGGAATTTGTCTAATTGGTCAACCCACAAAATGATCAAATATGTCCTATGATTCTTATCTTCCATGATCATAATTCGTTTAATTATGTTGAAAACCTTAAAAGGGAAGCAGGGGGTGGAGGGAGAGAAACGAAGTTCATAAGAAATGCACCATTTGGAGATAAGTATGAGAGAAAAATTAGTTCAAATTGCTTAAAGTGGTTATAACAGTCCCATTCCTTTGTCTTGGTCGTGATCTTGATTCTCAAACGTGAGTGTACACAAGCAGCATGGGGGGTCGGGGGGCTTGCGAACCTGCAGACCCTGTCCTCAGAGGTCCCAGGTAATGGATTGTTTGATCTGATACAGGACACAGGTGGCTCACCCCCGATTCAAACATAGCCTGTCGGGGTGGCCATGTGTTAGGGCTCCTTTCCTTCCTGTCTCTGTGACTTTGAGGGACTCGCTTCACTTCTGTTTCTCATGTAACAGGAAATGGCACTTGGCCAGGCTTCCTGAATGTGGGGGAGACTAATGCTTCATACACAATTGTGGGGTGCTTCCAAACCCACCAGGATCCCACAGGCCCAGGACTACTTGAAATAAATAGGACAATCTCTTAATATAAATATTTTCAAAGAACATTTCAGCTCGGATCATCGAGAATGATCTGAAATCTGGCTACTGCAGGCAGCTGACTGGGAAGAGCAGGATGAACTCAGTCTGGCCAGTAGCTTTAGAAATCTGACTCATGTGGGCTTTTTGGGGAACCTTCAACAGGCACCTCATTGAGCTTTCTATAGATATAAGGAGTGACTACTCCCCGAGCAGCTACAAACCTTAACCCAATCAAATCCACTGCCCTTGAGGGAACTTTGACTTAACGTGGCCCTGTAGGACAGAGTAGAATGTCTCTGTAGGGTTTCTCAGGCTGTGAGTGTTTATGGGAACAGACAGCCCCATCTTTCTCCCATCGAGCAGCTGGTGGGTTTGAATTACCAACCTTATGGTTAGCAGCCCAATAAACACCACCAGGGCTCAGGATCCATATCTCCCTACTTTCACCAAGATTCCATTGTCATCGACTCAACTCTATAGGACAGAGTAGAGCTTCCCCATAGGGTTCGCAAGACTGTGCTCTATATGGTATCAGACTGCTACATCTTTCTCTTATGGAGCAACTGAGAGGTTCCAACTGTGAATCTTCTGGTTCGTTCGTAGCTGAGCTCTTAGATACTGCACCACAAGACTCCTTTTGACTAGTAGCTAAACTTCCCAGGAGTGCCAAGCGTCTAAGGACATTCAGGACAGGAAGAAAACATCCCAAATGAATTTAACCAGAAATTGATTCTCTGGAAAGCTAAACATTTCAACTTAGAGAAATGGCCCCAGCCCCACCTTCCCCTTTGGTCTGAGAATAAGTGCAAAATCTGTGGATAGGCACAAGGTCTCTCCCAGTAATGATTCTGAAGGTGGCAGTGAGCAATATAAATCCCCCATTCTGGGGTGACCATATTGTTTGGAAAATTTGTAGACTGTGGAACGAAACAGACCCTTGGGTGTCAGAGTAGGGAAGCTGAGAGCTCATGAACAGAAACCTGGGCGGGGAGAGTTCTGGTTAACTGGGAAGCGGCAGGGCGGTGCTCATATGAAACTCAAAGGTCTTCGGTCAACCTTGTCAAGGTTAGGAAGACCTTTCATCCAGATGGCAGCCATAGTGAGCTCTGCCCATCACCTGGCGCCACCGGAGGCTTTTGATTGAATGCTGAGTTCAGACTGTTGTGGCTTAATCAAAGGACATATTTGCTCTGGTTGCTTCTTAATCTTTATACGATTGATAGGATCCCAGGGTCACAATCTTAGATAGGAAGGGTAAGCTCAGGGCCACTGAATTTATGAGCCACGCACTGGGACACGTGTGTTTGCACAAGGCTCCTGACCAAAGTCCATCATTCTTCCAAGCCAGCAGGGGGAACTGTCTACGTGAGGAACACATCAGAAGACTTCACTTGACCCAAAGACTGATTTCCCTCTTTAAAGTCTGTCCTCCTCCTCTCATTCCTAGTCGGAAAATATCCCAATTGTGTGTGACTGGGTTATACAACACATCAGTTTATGGTTGCTAACCATCCTATCTGGGAACGATCTCTGCTCCCCACCCTCCTGATTAAAACTTCTATTATTTGTAGTTTGAAATCTATATTACCTGTTATTATTGTTATATCCTAGTATCTTTGTAACTGAAGCATTTTGGAAAACATTACTGATTGATGAAACTGAACTGTCTAACAGGATTGCTAAACACCCTCTTCTCTGCCTTCACCCAAGTCTCCTTTGTCCCCTGGGTTTCTGACTGCTTAATCTGATCAACACTGTGAGCTACAACGTAAAGAAAATGGAAAACATAATCCCAGAGTTTTAGGCCCTTGATCTAGACAGATATAATTCACAGATCTACTTTTAGCCTATTCAGAAAGGAGGTTTCCTCCAAAACAAAAGTGAATCTAAAAGCCAAACTAACAGGACCCAAGTCTACGTTTCCAACCTCTTTCCCCACCACTCCATTCTTTCCTGAAGACTCTGGGTGCGTCTGAGTAGCTGCGTTTGCAGGCGCTTTTCTTTCTGCTTGTAGTGCCATTTCCCTTGGTCAGAGCATTGGACTATAATCCATCCTTCAAAATTAAGCTGAAGTATCACCACTGCTGTGAAGTCCTCCCTGAATTCTTCCCACACCCTCTTTTTTGGACAAGCCATGTGCCCTTTGTCTCTGTGCCCATAGAGCTATGGACACATTTTGGGGTGTGTGTGTGTGTGTGTGTGTGTGTGTGTGTAACCCTCTGCATCTGTAACAGCCGACTTTCTCTTCTGCCTTCTCAACTGTAAGCTCCCTCCCTCAAGGGCTCTCCCATTGCATCTTTCTATGCCCAGCATGTAAAATATAGTTCTTGACCTATATGGTGCCAAAGAGACTCACTGAACTCAAAATGGGATTGAAAGGACGGGAATATTAATGGCTAAAATCTGCACCAACCACTGTTGTTGTTGGGTGCCATTGAGTCCATTCCAACCTATAGCAATGTTATGCACAACAGAATGAAACACTATCCTGTCCTGCACCATCCTCACAATTGTTCCTGTGCCGCAGCCCATTGTTGTCACCATCGTATCACCCCATCTCATTGAGAGCCTTCCTCTTTTTCCACTACTGCTCTCCTTGACTCAGCATGATATCCTTCTCCAGGGACTGGTCTCTCCTGACAACATGTCCAAAGTACATAAGATGAAGCCTCGCCATCCTTGCCTCTAAGGAGCATGTCTGAATTCTTCCAAGACAGATTTGTTTGTCCCTTCGGCAGTCCATGGTACTTTCAGGATTCTTCGCCAGCAACACCAAACACGACACTTCACTGAAAACTTAACAAAGCATTACAATGAAGAATAAGGCAAAACAAGCCACTACTACGCCATCAACGGCCATCAAATGAATTTCCACTCGTGCTGGCTTCTTGTGTTGCAGAGTAGAACTGCCCCAAAGGGTTTTCAAAGTCATGACCATTGGCTACAGATTGCCAGACCTTTCTTCTGATGTGTTTCTGAGTGGGTTCAACAATACTAACTGCAGTGTTAGTTGTCAAAAGTTTACTTGTTCACACCACCCAGGGCCTCCTGCACACAATCATCACTATTCTACCATAATTATGGAAGTACTGACTTACACTGTAAAACAAGAAAAAGAAATGACAGGTGCAGGGATTGGAAGGAAAGAGCTAAAATGATATTATCTGAAGATAAAATACTCATTAACTATTTTTAATACGAAGAAGACTTCTGTTTCTAGCCAAGATAGAGTAGTGAGAGCCCGATGAACCTCCTTTCCTGAAACAACAACAAGTTAACAAAATACACCACAGGACAGTGTTTAAGGCATTCGAAATCAGGCAATGAAGAACACTAGCCTCTGAGAGGTTGGAAGTAAATGATAGTTTCTACGTGATGGCATAATTAAGAGATGCCCATGCAGATCCTGGTGAATCCCTGATGGAAGGAGGCAGATCTGAGAGACTAGGGAGATCATGGCAGCCAGAGTTTCAGAACAGAGGACCAGAATTGGAGAATTGTGTAGCAAGGGAGGCACTCAACCTGCAGAGGATGCCCTTAAAAGATTTAGCAGGGGGTTGGGGGGGGGGGAACGATTCAGCAGAGAACTGTGCAGAGGAAACCCCTCACGGCCAGGGAAAGAACTAACCTGAAAGAGTGGAAGTGGCAGTGCCTGGAACACATGCAAGGCCAAGAATGGGGCTCATTTCCACCAGCCAGAATGGAAGGCTTCATGAGTTATGGAGCATTGACTACATGACACCAAAAGTCTAGTCTTAGTATTGGGGAAGAATGAGCCTTAGCCAGTACACTGCTTGTCCGTACCTCGTCTGTCAGTTTGTCCTAGTGTGGTGACTTCAGTGTTGCTGTGATGCTGGAAGCTGTGTCGCTGGTGTTTCAAATGCCATCAGGGTCACCCAAAGTGAACAGATTTCAGTGGAGCTTCCAGATTATGATCAGGCATCGAAGGACTCAGCTCCCCACTTCAAAGGAAGAAACTGTTGAAAACCTAATGCACAGCTTCAAGACATTGTCAGATACTGAAAGACACCCCCCCCCCCAAAAAAAGGATGCAGAACATTGTCAGAGAGACTTCTGGAGGATGGGCCCCTCGGGTCTGAGGGAACTCAAAATGTGAGTGAGGAGGAGCTGATTTCTTGGAGTGGAGTGGACCAGAGTGACATGAGTCAGGTGCAGCCTGTGGGAGTGGAGACTTAGGGATCTTCATTTGCTGATGGGGCATCACTCAAGGTAAAGAGAAATGGCTGAAAAAAATCTATTAATGATTTAGAACTTGGAATGTGTGAAGTAAGAATTTAGGAAAATTGGAAGTGAAGAGTGTGAATATAGGAAAACTGGAAGTGGGCAAAAATGAAATGGAACAAATGAAAATCAATATCCTAGGCATTGGTGAACTGAATTGGACTGGTATTGACATTCTGAATCAGAAAATCATATGGTTTACTGTGCCAGGAATAACACAATAAAGAGGAATAGTGTGGCCTTCATTGTCAGAAACAATCTTGCTAAATTTATCATGAAGTATAATGCTATGTTTGATCAGATTATATTTATCGGCTTTCAAGGGAAATGTAATGACAAAGAAATTGAAGAACGCTACCAACGACTTCAGTCACAAATTGATCAAACATGCAATCCAGACGTGTCGATAGTTATTGGTGATTGGATGCAAAGGTTGCAAATAAAAAGGAAAGGAAGAGTGGTGGAAAAATAAGGACTTGTAATAGAAATGAAGTTGGAGAATAAAAAATGCATGACAGAATTTTGCAAAACCAATACCTTGTTCAGAGCAAATGCTTTTTGTCAACAACACAAAAAGCTACTGGACTTCTCCAGATGGGATACACAGGAATCAATGGTTGCAGCATCACTTTGACAGGGAGCTTCCAGAGGTTCAAGCAGGATTCAGAAGAGATAACATTACTGATGTCAGCTGAATCTTGATCGAAAACAGAGAATACCAGAGAGATGCTTGCTTGTGTTGATTGACTATGCCAAGGAATTTGACTTGTGGATCATAACAAATTATGGGTAACTTTGAGAAGAATAGGAATTCAAGAATGCTTCATCAGGCTCATGAGGAAAGTGTACATGCACCCAGAGGCAGTTGTGTGAACAGAATAAGGGAATACTGCATAACTTAAAATCAGGAAAGGTATGTCTCAGAGTTGTATCCTTTCACCATCCTTATTCCATCTGTATGCTGAGCAAATCATCAAAGAAGCTGGATTACACACACACAAAATGTGGCATCAGGATTGAAGGAAGGCTCATTAACAACCTGAGATAAGCAGATGCCTTAACCTTGCTTTCTGAAAGTGAGGAGGACTTGAAACACTTGCTGATGAAGATCAAGGACTGCAGCCATCAATATGGATTACAACTCACACTGGCACAGATAGCAATGTTGAAAAAAACAAAAACAGAAAATGACAAATACTGGAGAGGATGCAGAGATTGGAACCCTCAGACATTGCCGGGGGGACTGCAGAGTTGTCCGGGCACAATGGAAACCAGCATGGCACTTCCTTCACTAGATGCTAATAGAAATACCAAGGACCCAGCAATCTCTCTACTCAGCACCTACCTCCAAGAACTAAACAGCAAGCACAAACAGGTATACGTATGCGCACACCCACGTTTATCGCAGTGCGATCCACAATGGCAAAAAAGATGGAAACAACCAAAATGTTCATTGGTGGAGGAATGGATAAATACACTCTGACACACGCATCAACGGAATACTTTTAAAAATGATCGAACTGTCACACATCAAGTGACATGGACAAATTTGGAAGACATGAAGCGCTGAAAAGTTGGTAAGTTTCATAAAGACATCTACTGTCTGAGACCACTATTATAAGAGAAAAAATCAAGAAAAATGGCTTTCATACCAAAAGAAGCAGACTTTGAAGGTTACACGGAGGGCAGGACGACAAAGAAAAGAGAGGGAAGGGGGTAGGAAAAAAACTCGTTTTTAACTCTTAGCAAGTTTGCCAGATAGCTATGAACTAAAAAATAAAAATTTTTAAAAGACTAGTAGTATCTGTACCAGTGATGCCGACAAAATATGATACCATTCATAAGAATTGCAAAGTCTAGAAATATCTAGGAATTAACTTTAAAAAAACACTTGGAGAAATTTTAAAACTCTGTAATGAACCTAAGAGGATATGCATGCACTTGGTGAGATGACTGAATTGGGTAAAGATAAAAGTTCCTTCTAGATAGAAAGACCTCGGCCTAGGTTCAGAAAGAGCACGGTTTAGCAGAAACCCATGTACCAGAACAGCAAAGAAAAGTCAACATCATCTGAACCAGACTGGGTTTGGTTAGTCAGGAGTCTCGCTAGGGCACATGTACTAGGAATGAAACACAAGTCTTAGTGGCGCTCATAAGCGTGGTACAGGGAAGCAGTCCTGGATCGGGAGCTAGGATTCCAGGGTTCAAATTCCAGCTCTAAGACATGAGCTAGGTCTTGGGGACAAACTCTTATCTTTTTGGCCTCTTATCCTGTCGATAAAAGGGAAAGTTTGGACCAATTGATCTGTAAAATTGTGTTTAGCCCTGCATTTCACCCTGAAGATAACAGGTTTGGAGAAGGTAGGATGTGCAACCTCTCCCAACTTCCTTCTGCCTTCACCTTCAGCTGGTGCACGGCCCCGGGGAGAGGGAGGTGGCTCAGCATCCACGATCCCAGCCGTGGTCCTTTAGGAAGATGTCTGTGTGCTTGGTCTCCTTTCATCCTCTCGGTAGTGCCAAGGGGCAGGCCGGTGAGTCCCGGAAGAACCACAGAACGACGAACCCTTCAAAGACAGCCCGTATTACTTGCTAGTTTCTAACAAGGAATGCACAAAGGCCCGGAGTGATGTAAAAGCCACACAGATGTTTGTTGGACGGGCAGATGAACAAGTGACCTCTCATTTTGTACAGGGAAACCTTGTGATGGTCGGGGAGGTGGATGCGCTTCAGTGTTGTATAGCCAGGAATCCATGATCTTGGACTACAAGCCTGCACTCTCTTCAGTTTGTCACAATGCCGCGGCTTCGGCTGCTTGAAGGGTTGGGAGTGGAGGTAGGAGTAGGGACTAGGGAATCCCTCCAGAGTCTCTGAAGATGCTGCACAACAGTCAGCTCCAGAGATGGTCATCGGAGTCTGAGACTGTGTCTCAGTGAGAACGTGAGGCAGTCTGGTTTTGCTCTCTTGAGTGGCGGAAGGGTGTCCTAAAACCGGATGCAATGATCGTGTGGCAGGTTTGCATGGAGATGATGGCTGGGCAGTGAGAGGTGCCGAGTGCTGGGGGGTTGAGAGGGCAGGGCTTCCCAACCTTCTCCACGAGTGTCACCTTACTCTCGACACCAAAAATCAAAAGTAAACTCACTGCCATCTGTCCAAATCCACCTCACAGCGATGCTGTCGGACAGAGGACTGTCACTTTTGAGTTTCTAAGGTTGCAAGCCTTTAGGGAGCAGAAAACCTCATCCTTCTCTCACAGAGCAGCTGGTGGGTTTGAACTACTGACTTGAGCAGGTCGGAGCATAACCCACTGCACACCGAGGGAGGTTCCAGTGCTTCAGTAAAGCCGTGCCTCACTACTGAAATGCAGGCGTCTATTGATAAATATTCTTTCTTTTAAATGTTTTCATAAAGTGGATTCATACTTTTCCTGTGGTTATGTGACCCTCACAACCTGATCTTGACATGCACATGCGAAGGTGAGCAGAAGTGCGGGTGGACCCTGGACTAGGAGAGCAGACGGTGCGGTTGCTTGCGTGTGGAGGCAGAAGACAAGGTTGGAAAGGACCTGCTGCTTAAGACCCCCTGTGCTCGGCCGAGCAGGGCCTTGCCCCCAGCATAACAGAGAGAGGGTCGGTGTCTACACAGAGCAATATGCCAGAGACAGGGACACCCCGCCCTAAGCATCAGGGCCCTGCTCCGCCCACAGCTCAACCTGTGCACATGCATGACTGCTGCTGAGAGATGATTAAAACCTCACTCATTAGATAGGTATGAATAATAATAATAACAATGCATTATTTATTAAGGGATCGCAGGGTGGGAGAGAGTGAGGGGGAAAGGGAGGAGCTGATATCAAAGGGTTCAAGAAGAAAGATAATATTTAGAAATGGCTGACCCCAACAACTCCACATCATGTCTATTATGTCCGCTTGATATCAGGGAGGTATGGATTGTTATAATATTGGTTAAAAACCCCCAATAAAATGATTTATTAAATTAAAAAAGAAAAGCCTGACTCATTCATTCACTCAGTAGCTGTTTAACCTGCGATATGCCAGGTATTGACTGCCCTGATCTAGTAGCTAAATGTACTAGTGATGAACTACAGG
This sequence comes from Tenrec ecaudatus, assembly GCF_050624435.1. NCBI lineage: Eukaryota > Metazoa > Chordata > Mammalia > Afrosoricida > Tenrecidae > Tenrec > Tenrec ecaudatus. Next base: position 65,218,825 of record NC_134540.1, on the reverse strand, counting down.
CTCACTGTCCAAATCCCAAGTCGTTACCCTTTATGAACTTGCAAGTCTTGGCCTGCATCTGACGCAAAGGGTGGCAGCTTTGACACAATGGCAGTAGGTCAACGACTGCTCCCGGGTGACATGTCATTGCTGTGGGGCATCCTCTCTGCGTCTCGGATTTCTCTCCGGTAAAACGGGAGCTGCTGAACTGAGCCGTGTCTGCCCGGTGAGGTTGCTGGAAGTGAGTAGCCATTAGGAAGCTGGGGAGCCTTATGCAGGACTAGGAGGTCTATCATTTTATTCAAGTCTTTAGGAATCTGCAGTCTCTCTGAATAAGTCTCCCCAACTACAATGAAAAAAATATTCAGCAAAACCAGGGTCAGCAGTTTGTCCACTTTGGCCTACTTGGAAAAAGAGGCTGGTCGCTTCCAGGCTCCTGAGTTACAACGCAATCATTTAGTCAAACAATGTTTAGTTAAAATGTAACTGAGTTGTCAAAAGTCTTGGTGGCATTTGGACCAGAGCTGGCTAGCTGGGCGTGTGGTTTAAAGTGCCCTCCTTCCACACTTGCCAGTGAGTGGGGTGATCTGTCCCACTCTTGCTCTTAAAGGGCAAGGTGCACAGGCATCCAGTTTCCGGTCCACCCAGGCTACTTCTCAAGGACAGATAGACCTTAGAGTCTCTGGAAAGTCTCTGTGAGGATATGATGAAGCGGATTGCTGGGCCTTTCCCATAGGTTTCTCTTTTCTTCACCCTGTGCAAGGCACTTACGTCCACTGTGTTTTCACTGTCGTCATATGCATGCGGAAGCTGGCCAGTGGGTGAAGAGGACTGATGCATTTGAAGGGTGGTGCTGGAGAAGGACATTGAAAGGGTCATAGACTGCTGGAAGGACAGAAAAAATATCTGTAATTTGTTTTAGTTCCCCACCCACACATCTGTCTTGGAAGAAATACACCCGGAATGCTCCTTGGAAGCAAGGATGGAAAGACTTTGTCTCAACTACTTTGGACATGTTGTCAGGAGAGAGCAGTCGGTCCTCTTAGACAAGAGCATGCTGGGTAAAGTAGAGGGGCAGGGGAACACAGGAAGACCCTGCTGCACACGATGGACGGACTCAGTGGCTGCAACAAGGGGCTCACACATAAGAACAAGTGTGAGAATGGTGCAGGACAGGGGGGTGTTTCTTTCTGTTGGACATACGGTTGCTATGACTCAGAACTGACTCGATGGTACCTAACAACATCGACAACCATCAAATATCCTACTACCAAGAAGAAAAGAAAACATGAACTGAAGTGTCCAACTTACTTTATGATGCTGCAACAGAAATACTAGTGAATGATTTCAACACAGAGAAATTGGTTGTTTTGCTGTGTAAGAGGTTCAAAGTCTGAATTCAGGACACCAGCTCTAGGGATTGGCTTTCTCTCTGTCAACTGTGGGACAGTCCTTGTCTCCTTTCAACATCGGTGGGCCCATTTTCCCCTGGAGAGCTCTGTGTGTCTTGGCATCAATATTCCTCGGGATCTAGGAGATTCTCAGTATGGGGGCCTTAAGTCTAAAGGACTTGAGCCACTACCAATTCTTTTATTTCTTAGTCAGGTGGTCCCTCTGGTTTCTGCTCCCTTATTAAATCTCTTTTACATCTCAAGAAGGATTGGCCCCTGTGTTCAGAAGGCACTCAAAAGGTGATTGAGAAGTGTGGTAGTCCGGGTGGACTAGAGAAACAAATTCATAGACACTCGTGTGTGTAGAAGAAAGAGCTTTATATCAAAGAGCAATTGTATTTTGAAAAAAAAAAAATCCCAGCCCCGTGCAGATCAGGTCCATAGGTTTGATATTAGCCCATATGTCCAATACTTGTCCATAAATTCCTCTTTAGACTCATGCAGCACATGCAATGATGCCAAAAGCAGGAAGATTACGGGCCAGTGGGTAGAAAGAAGATCTTGTGAATCGAGTGGCAGTGGAAGCATTTCAACGCTGCTGCGGGTCTACACATCTCCTCCAGCTCACTGAGTGTCTCACCAGCTGGAAAGGGAGGGCAGAGAGAGTGGGTCTGGCCTCCAGTGAGCTCTTTATCTCCTTCAGTGCCTCTAAATGAGGTCATCAAACTGTGACCTGATTGACAGGAGAGATTCCACCCCGTTTCTCAAGCTGACAGGAAATTATGCAACTGCCACAAGGAGGATCTGCTTTCTCAAAGTCAAGTCCACCAGGCCGATGTGAACAGAGTGAATCCTGTGAGAGGGGAGCCTTCGGGAGTGTCATTTGCTGATGGGCACAAGTCCACATGAGAAGGAGCAGCTGCACAAATCTAGTAATAACCTGACTTTGGAATGTACAAAGTGTGAATCTAAGAAAATTGGAAGCCGTCAAAAATGAAATGAAATTCATAAAGATCGATATGCTAAGTAAGCAGATGGATGGGTTTAGGCCTTTTTGCATCAGAAAATCCTACAGTTTACTAACCAGGAATGATACAGTCAAGAGGAATGGCATTGCGTTCATTATCGAAAAGGAACATTTCAAGATATGACCTATCTGTAAAAGAATATTTCTAGTGGTGGGATTCAGCCAGTTCACACTGCTTGAGCAGAATCACTACTTAATTTTGGCAACTGGCTATTAAAATGATATTTGTAACCACGGTTCTTTCTAAGGTACACGACGGGGCAGCTGCCCAATGTGGAAATCACAAACTTATATTCCTTACCTTTTTTAACATTCATCAGCGCAAACGTATATTCTAAGCAACTGTAGTAATGTTAATTCTGGCCACAGGTATAAAAAATAGAACTATGCTTATAATATTTATTCATTTCTTGAAACTTATTGTACTTTTGATGAGACACTACATTTTATTCCTTTGTATTCACTACTTCAGTAAAAAACATATACTGTAAATATAAAAAGTGTCAAATAGCCGTAAGGTGACACGCTGTCATTTGTTTCAGCTTTGTGTTACACCCCAAATACCAAAGAGCTGAAAATATTGCCAGAACAATCCCTGTAATAGGGGTACAAACCCAAATGGAAAAGAACGCTACTGGGAGGAGCTTTTGCAGTATGCATTTTCCAGCTAGGTGAACATCAAGCCACTCCCTCTGAGTCAGTACACCCAGTGGCCCAGAAACTGTTGTGATGTTGAACACAGCTTATAAGGGTAACATTATGGGGAAAACTCAAGGGTACGAGTGGATATCTTGTTGCAAAAAAGGGTGAAATGTTGATTAATGACAAACCTCAATTGTGGACATCCATCAATTTCCTGAAGAGACGAAAATGTCAACTTGTAGTGCGTTCTACCAGGTCAAACTATTCATCAAGCTTTCTATTTAGAGCAGTGGTTCTCAACCTTCCTAATGATGCGGCCCTTTAATACAGTTCCTCATATTGTGGTGACCCCTCAACCATAAAATTATTTTCATTGCTACTTCATAAACTGTAATTTTGCTACTGTTATGAATCAGGTGACCCCTGTGAAAGGGTCGTTTGACCCCCCAAAGGGGTCGTGACCCACAGGTTAAGAACCACTGGTTTAGAGGTTCTGAAAAAAATTACTAAACAGTGTGAGACAAAAAGGCCAGATTTGTGGCAGATGGGAGTCTGGTTTTGCCACCACGACAATGCATCTGCTCATTCAGCCATCTCAATGTGACAGTTTGGGGCAAAAAGCAGCAGGCCTCTAGTGACCCATGCACCTGAGTCACCACAAAAGAAGAGGAGCATGAAAGAACAGCAATTTGATGAATACATAGAGGAGGGTATAGGAGGCCTGGTAGGGCATGACTAAGAGCAATGTAACCAAGAGGAATTACTGAAACCCAAATGAAGGCTGAGCATGATGGTGGGACAAGAAGAAAGTAAAAGAATATAGAGGAATATGAGGCAAAGGGTATTTATAGAGGTCTAATAAAAAGCATGCACATATGTAAATATATTTTATATGATGATGGGGAAATAGATCTATGTGCATATATTTATAGGCTTAGTATCAAGGTAGCAGAAGGACATTGGGCCTCCACTCAAGTACTCCCTCAATGCATGAATACTTTCTTCTATTAAACTGGAATTCCATGATGCTCACCTTACCAACACAATCACTGAAGACAAATGGTTGCATAATCAACTGTGGTGAAGAAAGCTGATGGAAACTGGCTATCAAAAGGTATATTGTCTAGGGTCTTAAAGACTTGAAGGTAAACAATCAGCCATCTAGCTCAGAAGCAATAAAGCTCACATGGAAAAACCACACCAGCCTGTGCAATCATTAGGTGTCGAAGGGATCAGGTATCAGGCATCATCACAACAAAAAATCATATCATTATGAATGAGGGGGAGTACAGAGTGGGAACCCAAAACCCATCTGTAGGCAACTGGACACCCTCTTACAGAAGGGTCTCAGGGAGGAGAGGAGCCAGTCAGGGTGCAGTGTAGCAACAATGAAACATACAACTTTCCTCTAATTCTTTAATGCTTCCTCTTCCACCCACCCCCATCATGATTCCACTTCTACCTTACAAATCTGGCTAGACCAGAGGTTGTACACTGGTATAAATAGAAACTGGAAACACAGGGAATCCAGAGCAAATGATTCTTTCAGAACCAGTGGTGAGAGTGGTGATACCGGGACGGTGGAAGGAGGGTTGAATAGAAAAGGGGAACCAATTACAAGGATCTGCATATAACCTCCTCCCTGGGGGAAGGACAACAGAAAAGTGGGTGAAGGGAGAGATGTCGGACCATGTAAGATAGGACAAAATAATAATTTATAAATTATCAAGGGTTCGTGAGGGAGAGAGAGGGAAAATGAGGAGCTGATGCCAGGGGCTTAGGTGGAGAGCAAATGTTTTGAGAATGATGAGGGCAACAAATGTGCTTTACACAATTGATGTATGGATGGATTGTGGTAAGAGTTGTATGAGCCCCCAAAATGATTAAAAAAAAGAAGTGAAGAAAAATACAAAGGAGGTGCTGTCAGCCATCCAAACAGGTGAGCTTTAAAAATGTTTCCCGAATGAAATCACAGGTTTGACAAATGTAGTATGATGGAGACAGTCCTTTAAAGGTGATAAGTTTGTTTAATTTTAAAAATTTAAATACATAGCTTTGGAAAAAAAATAATTCCAGGTTTTGGGGGGTACTTCTCATATGTTCAGCAAAAGTGGAAAGGGGTTTTTCAAAGATGAACATAATAGGTTCAGAAATAGAAGATGCCTGTTGCTAATATATCCAACACAATGTCTATTGTCTACCTCTAAAAGAATGGGATTCTATTCCTACAATGAAAAGATGGTTAAGGATAAATCACACACTCGATGATGCTCGGATAAAGGCAAAGAATGTGGCAAGTGAGGACTCTACTTAAGAATCCATTTGGAAATATATTAAATAATATTTTTATTGTTTTATCAGATCTTATTTAATATTTTTTTCATTAGTTTAGAACTCTTTCTTATAATATAATCTAGTTAGTGTACCTCTTGCATTGTTCTTATTTTAGTATTAACTGTATGAAATAATAAACTGCTACTGGTATTTTTTTTATATTTTAAACTGTCATTGTGGCAGTGAACCAGTTGTTAAATTATTTGATTCTATCGCTGGTTATATCTATCCACTGCCAAGAAAATTCAATTGATACATTATTCAAATTTGTCCTCCAACCATGAAAGCTAGTGATGAAAAAAATTAAGATTTCCACCAACATTTTCAGTCAGCAACTGATCAAATATGCAATAAAAGTACATTGATAATTATTGGTGATTGTCATTTGAAAGTTGGAAACAGAGGGAGGAACGGTAGTTGGAAAGTACTCTCTTGGTAATAGAAACGAAGCTGGAGATGGCATGATAGAATTTTGCTAACCAACAACTTTTTCATAGCAAATACTTTTTTCAACTATATAAGTGGTAACGATAACAAGGACTTCTCCAACTGGAACACACAGAAATCAAATTGACTCCATCAATTGGGAAGAGACAATGAAGAAGCTCAATAGGTGTGCTCACCTCCATGATATGATCACTGAGGACAAATGGGTGCATAAGCAAATGTGGTGAAGAAAGCTGATGGTACCTGGCTATCAAAAGTTATAGCATCTGGGGTCTTAAAGGCTTGAAGGTAAAAAAGCAGCCATCCAGCTCAGAAGCAACAAAGTCCACATGGAAGAAGCACACCAGCCTGTGTGATCATGAGGTGTTGAAGGGATCAGGTATCAGGCATCATCAGAACAAAAAATCTTCTCATAGTGAATGAGGTGGGGAGTGCGGAGTAGAGACTCAAAGCTCATTTGTAGGCCACTGGAGATCCCCTTCCAGAGGGATTTCGGGGAGGAGATGAGCCAGACAGGGTGCAATGTAGCAGCGATGAAAAATACAACTTTCCTTTAGTTCCTAAATGCTTCCTCACCCACTTCCCCCACTATCATGATTCCAATTCTACCTTACAAGTCTGGCTAGACCAGAGGATGTACACTGGTACAGATAAGAACCAGAAACACAGGGAATCCAGGGTGGATGTTCCCTTCAGGACCAGTGGTATGAGTGATGATACTGGGAATGTAGAGGGAGGGTGGGTTGAAAGGAGGAACCGATTACAAGGATCAGCATGTGACCTCCTCCCTGGGGGACGGACAACAGAAAAGTGGGTGAAGGGCATCGAACAGGGCAAGATATGGCAAAATAATAATTTATAAATTATCAAGGGTTCATGAAGAAGTGGGTAGTGGGGAGGGAGGGGGGGAAATGAGGATCTGATGCCAGGGGCTTAAGTGGAGAGCAAATGTTTTGAGAATGAAGAGGGCAATGAATGTACAAATGTGCTTTACACAATTGATGTATGGATGGATTGTGATAAGAGTTGTATGAGCCCCTAATAAAATGATTTAAAAAAGAGAAGAAGATGGAAAGAATGCACAGTGGCTGAACTAAAAAGAGCAAGTCCACATTCCACCATTTCAGAAGGGAGCATATGAGTAAGAATCAATGGTGCCGAGGCAGAAGTCCAAGCTGCACTGACAGCATGAGTCAAAAGCAAGGCTCCAGGGATCGACTAGCGATTGAAATGTTTCAACAAGCTGATGAAGCCCTGGAAGCACTTATCCATCTATGCTACAAAATTTGGAAAACAGCTGCTTGACCAACCGACTGGAAGAGTTTCATATGTGTACTCATTCCAAAGAAAGGTGACCCAACAGAATGTGAATCTCATAGAACAGCATCATAGACATCACGTGCACATTTGCTGAAGCTGAGATTAAAAAAACAAAGTTTGCTGAAGAACTTACAACAAGGGTGGCAGCAGTACATTGACAGGACCTGCCAGAGGTCCAGGCTAGATTCCGAAGAGCACATGGAACAAGGCGTACCATTGCTGATGTCAGCTGGCTCTTAGCTGAAAGACTAGACTCCCAGAAAGATGCTTATTTGGATTGTGTTGACTATGCAGCGGCATTCAACTGTGTGGATCATAACAAACTACCGATAGCTTTGGGAAGAACGGGAATTCCAAAACATTTACTTGTGCTCATGTGGAACTTGTACATGAATCAAGAGGCAGTTGTGCAGACAGAACAAGGGAATATTGCATGGTTTAAAATCAGGAAAGGATTTCTTTGGTGGGGGTGGGGGGAAGCAGGTGTTATACCAGGGCTGACTTCTGGGTCGCGTTGTCCTGTCAGTTTCAGGTTGCTCTGGACTGCGATTGTCTTATGCTCCTCTGACCTTGGGTGTGGTACACCCAGTACCCAACCTACAAGGGCATGCCTCTGATATCAGAGGGAGCAGGGGCTTCGGAGGGACAGGAGAGTGGTTGGCTGCAAGGTGAATGGGAGGGGGCTTTCCACATTTCTGGTAACTAGGAGGGTGTGAGAGCAAAGAGTCTCACCTGGCCTGTTGCTAGCCAGTGCACATTTATGAAAGTCGGCTTGCCGTCTCGAGCACTGTTTGCAAAAGTCTCTGGCTGCTTTTTCCTTCTCCTAGTTGACATTCACTCCACTTCATTATACTTTCCTCAGACGCTCATGGTTCCAGGATTATCATCGCCGTGTGCTTCATCGGACCCGTCGTCTTCGTTGGACAGGCCCAGGGTATCCTGTTTGCCTAGTTTCTCGTCCTGACTGAAGTCCTTTTCCTGTCTTTTAAAGGACCCTTTGCTTTCCTCGTGTATTTTGTTATTCCTGTCATCCCGCCTTGTCTGGTCTTTGGTCATTAGTGCTCAATACATAGAATTTGTTCTTGAGATAGTCTCCAAAGTCAGGTGGGAAATACTCAAGGTCATATTTCGGCTCTCATGGACTTGTTTTAATTTTCTTCAGCTTCGGCTTGAATTTGCATATGAGCAAGTTCTTCGTGTATAGTCACCATTTATGTTGTTGGGGGGAAAAGCTATTTGCAATGAGGAACTTGTCAGTCATGAAAAATCTATCTTGTGATCTCAGTGTCATTTCTGTCACCCATGACATATTTTTCAACAATTGATCCTTCCTCATTGTTCCCAATCAAATCACCAGGAGTTAGCAATGAATGTTGATAGCATGTTTGATTCATTTCTGTCTGAAAGACATTAAATTTTCAATGTCTTTATCACTGCTTTTAGTAACTGGTATGTAAATTTGTATAATAGTTACAGCAACTGAACTCTTTATAGGTGTAGAGGTATTATCCCATCACACACAGCGCTGTGTTTCAAGATAGATCTTGAAATATTCTTCAATGTGACATCATTTCTCTTTAATTTGTCCTTCCTGACATTTGATTGTCAGGCTCAAAATGGTCAGTATCAGTCCATGTCTGTTCACCAATGCCTAGGACAGCAATCTTTACCTAAGTCCATTTTACTTTTGACCACTTCCAATTTTCCTAGATTAGCATTCTATATATTCCACATTCTAATTAGTAATAGATGTTTCCAGTAAGTATTTTTGTTTGTTTGTTTTTGAGTCATGCCACATCAACTGGTAAAACTCTGGAAAGCTCTGCTCCATCTGCTTCTTCAAGGTGGTCTCTAGGTCACGTCGGAAGTTCTTCCCCACTTGGATTTTGAGTGACTTCTGATCTGAGTGATTGGGGTGCTCATCTTGCCGCACTAGATCCCACAGTGTTCCATTGCTGTGTGTGAGGTTTTACAGGATGAATCCCTCAGAAATCCCTCCTTTTCCCTCATCCTAGTCTGTTCTGACTCTGGAACCTCTGCCGAAACCCATCCATCCTGAGTTCTACAGCTTCCAGCATTGAGGCAGCAAGCAGGCCACCACAGTACAACAAACTGACAGCCGAATAGTAGATCTGAAAGCGTATCAAGCCAAACAAACCCCCATCATGTCCATTCTGACTCATAGCCTCCCTATAGGACAGGGTAGAACTGTCTCTAGGGGTCTCCAAGATTCTAACTCAATAGGAGCAGAAAACCTCATCTCTCTCCTGAGGAGCAGCCGTGTGTTCCCGGTGAGCAGTTCAACTTATATCCCACGGTAGGATCCAGGAAATCATAAGATGGTGTGACATTTTCAAAATGCATAATAGGCTGAATTATTAAGAAAAAATTTTCACTGATATGTCACCTAAAATCAACTCTGGTCCTAATGTATGTCACCTTCTGGGAAACCATAGTCCAGAGAATAAAATCCAGCCTCCCTTTGCCATCTGCTAGATCTCTAGATCCCATCTCTAGTTCCCCTAACACACTCTCCCATCTTCCGCCTCCATTTCCTGCTTCTTCACGCCTCTGCATGCACTATTCTCTGATCCTGACTCCACCCTGAATTCGGAGGTTCCTTCTGACTGTGAATTCACACATCTCCTACATGTTGAACCTCACTCAGCTTCCCGGGCAGCTCTCCCTTGCTTGGTGCTTCTTAACAGACAGCAAGTTCCGCTGTAGCTTGAAAATGCCACCTCAGTACAAATCCCACATAGATGCCAGAACAAGTTCTCAGATTGCATAATCAAGTAATGGGAGAATCGCCTGGCGCCTCCTGGCTTCATTGGCATCTAAGGCTAGGAAAGACCAGGGAAGAAGAAGAAGGAAACACGATGATGCTTATGAGCAAGCCTGAGCAGAGATGCCAGTTGGCACACTTAGGCACACAGGGAGTATTCCCATAAACTCAATAGCATAAGAACCATAGATCCCATGTTTAAAGACTCTGAATGCTGTCAAATATCCATACCATTGCACTTCTCTTGGGCACAAGGACTTGGCAGCCCCCTCGGGGTCTTTGTTTTTCAGGGCACCCCTCTCCATGCACACAAAGTGTCAGGTAGGTAGTCTAGATTAAGCAGGCTTTTCTGCGCCACAAATAACTCAACAATGAATGACTCAAGAGGTCAATAGCGCCTAGACTGTTGCCTTATTATGTACTCTATGAGATGTGAAATGCTAAGGTCTGGTTTAGAAGAATTTTCACCAAGAAGTGTCACCAAGCTCTTGGAGTGAGTCCCTGGGCGGAGCAAACTGCTGATTGACATGGCTGCTAACCGGAAGACTGTTAGCAAAAATTCAGAAGAAATGCTCGGAGATCTACATCTTCAAAATACTGTTTGCCAAGAGACAAATTCGATTATTGTTTCTTGTTTTTTTAATCATGCTATACCTTTAGTAATTATAATATGGACATAATAAAAATTTAAAACATGAGCTTTGGAATCCAATAGACAAGGTTTTGAATTCCTGTTTGGCCACTTCCTATGTGTGCAACTAAAGGCAATTATTTACTTCTTGCTGCCTTAGTTTCCACATCTGACAAATGGGGGTAGCAATACCCACGGTGATGTCTTGAGAATTCAAGGAAGTAGTGCAGAGAAAATACTTACTTAGTGCTCAATAGATGGGGGCTGCAATCCTCTCGTCACTATTAATTAACAGAGTGATTAGAGTATAAATTGCTACTGTGGACATGAACCTACAGGGGCAGAGAAGGCAGAAGCCTCATCAGGCCTTCCCGGAGGAGGACTGTGGAGCTAAGCCTTAGAGGGGCCAGCAGTGTGACTGTGTGGCCCGGAAGGCCCAATGACTCATGGTTCTAAAGCAGAGAGAATGCAGGGTTGCAGGGCAGGGGTCAGAGATCACTTGGAAGAGGCTTCTCTTTGAAGTGTCAACCTGATTTTGAAGCCACATGGATCAGGGGGCAAGGGTCACAGAACAAACCAACGGTGTTCAATTTTACAGCCAACACAGGGACCTTATGAACCAGGCTGTCAGATAAGGCTGATGGCTTTTGGGATTTCATCAGTCCCCGGTGTACCTCCACTACACAACGCACAACCTGCAGCCTTTTCCACTTGACCATGCAACAGTAAAGGAGCGTTCACTGGGGGCCCACAAGTATATCATAAGAAGGCCTCATTTTACACAGTCAGTTGGGAGGATCAGGAGTCGAATGCTCATCTTCCAAGCAGGAGATCAGAACTCAATTCCCAGCCAGTGTGCCTCATGTGCAGTCAACCACCCATGTGGAGGTTCTTGGACCACTTTAATACCAAACAGGTTTCAAGGGAACTTCCAGATTAAGAAGGACTAGGAAGAAAGACCGGGAGATCTACTGCCTTTAAAATATCAGCCAATGAAAACCTATCAATCACAACCTCTGATCTGAAGTCAAGCATGGGAGGGGAAGGATGGGGCAGCCTTCTGTTTCATTGAGTATGGGGTTGCCATGAGTTGACCTCAGTTCCTTTGCAACTAACAACCACAACAACATTCCCCAGAATGTAATATGTAAAGGCATCTCTCTCTCTCTGTCTCTTTCTCTTAAATGGAGTTGACTGTTCTATGTAGTCTGTATAGTCTGGTTTCTTTCACAATACACACCACTACCTGCAATTTTTGTTGGCCAAATTTATACTTTTGGCTCCACCCCCCACTCCACTCCACCCACACACACCTCCTGGGTTCTTAAAGCAAGTAAGTAAAGACATTGAATGGTCTCTTAAGGTGCATCTCATTCTAAGTACTGAACAATTGTTACAAGGGAATTCCACAAAGAACTTTCCATGTGGTTGGCAAGACAGAATAGGCATGTCCAAAAGGACTCAATATTTGGGGTTGTTGAAGTATGTTGTTGTGCATTGAACTGCATCTCACCACACTCCGCATTGTAAACCCTGACCTCTATGTCTGTGGTTACAGTCCCACTGAGAATGGGCTGTCTTTGTTCTCTTGAGACAGGATTAGCGTGTGCAGTATTTTAAGACAGACTCCTTTGAAATCTGCAAGAAATGGCACAGAGCAGAGATATAAAAGAGAGATAAAAATGGTCCAGGAACAGAAACTCAAAGGGGACAGGGAGCTTCCTCCAGAGTGGACAGAGAACGAAAGCCTTGCCTCAGAGCTGGCATCTGAATTTGGACTTCCCACCTCCCGATCTGTGAGAAAATTAACTTCTCAAAGCCATCCTCTCGTGGCATTTGTGTCACAGCAGCACTTGATAACTGACGTGTCTGCGGAATCTTCAGAAAGTTCGCGGGAAAACAGAACTACAAGCCAACGGCCGTGCATATCTTGAAACCTTAGCAAAAGGATCTAGTGTAGGCCAGGGTGAAAATGCAAGCCTTCTAGGGACAAGCATGACAGGCTGAGCTGATGCCAGCTCTCCCCACCGCCCAGTTAGATTTGCAGGTTAAAATAAACCCATTTTTCAACTATACAGCTGAGCTCACAAAAGCAAAAGGACATCCCCGGTTGCAGACACCCAAAGAGAACTGGATGTTGATAAGTAAGGAGCTGAGGCCATGGCACCTGAGGTGTTGCCATACCTGGAAATAAATGGGATGACCAGGAAGTGTGTTGTCAAGCCCACAAGGAGCAAGAGAGAAGGATTCAGGCCTATAAAAGACACGAGTGGGAGGAATGGTGCCTGGTCGGACAGCTGCACAGACATCAAATGATCTCTCCAGGAGTCCGTGGAGTTGGGAAAGTCTATCCTGATGTGAGGAGAGAGATAGATTTGCATGGACATTGGTCCTGGGCTGGCCATACCTGAGACACTGCTAGAAGCAAATGCAAAGTTCTCCGGTCCTCTCATGTTCTGGAAGGACCTGACAGCTGACCCAGCTTTTTCACGAGACAGCTGTTATTGTGACCAGCTTCATGGATGAGAAGTTAGAGACCCACCAAGGCCGAGTGACTCGTCCAATGCCACACTGGATAAAAACAAGAACTGGGCCTCAAGGCAGGCCCTTCCTCGCTGCAGCCCTGCCTCTAGCAGAAGTGTGGGCTCAGCCAGAAGCCTCCTTCCACCCAAACGCCCAGGAAAGGGGCACACTGGCCCCACTAACATAGCAGGCATGTGGGGTCAGACCCAGGAGGTGTCTAGCCAGAAATAAGTGCCAGTCACATCCTGGTGTCTGAGAGACACCCCCACCCCCACACCCCCCTCTTGTGCGTCTATCCCCCTCATCTGAGTCGTGAGGGTCTGAAGAGAAGATAACTAGGAGACGGGTAGGAAACATCGGGCTGAGGAAGTTCAGAAGCTGTGGCCACAGAGTGACAGCGTCCCCAGCATGCACCACCCCCACGCCGCCCCTGAAGCCACTTGAACTTTGACATTGCGATAAAGCTTATCTCTCCTTTATTTACTCAGCTTGTGGACAGACCATGTCATTCCCCTCTCTCTATGGAAAACTACCCCTACATGCAATACACCTTTTTGAAATGGTCACTGATCTGTGTGCGCTCAGGACTCATACCCCAAAATTGGCTGAGCTGAAGGAGGCCATTGGAGGCTGCCCAAGAATTGCTGCGTCTAGGCTTAGGAGGAGATACCAGCCCTCACCTGTGTCTCCCGTTTGCCCGTTAGGCTGCTCGTCTGCTTGTCCGAGGGAAGCAGTGAGCATCCGGGCTTCCCCGCTGTGCCAGGTCCAAACCAACCTCAGAGTCAGTTGGGTCCTCAGTCTGCAGGCACATCCACACCCACAGGCCAGGCACCAGAAAGGGTCTCTTGGGAACCTGCTCTTGGACTTTGCTCTTCCTGATCTGGGCGTCCCCACAGGTGTCAGGGACTGAGGTTGACTTTCCCTATGGACCCCCGCCACCTTAGACACCAGAAAGTCCTACAGTGATCCAGGGACGAGGGCCTGGGAGCAGACTCGAAGTGCAGGCACGGGGTGCGTGAAGGAGCATGGATGGAGCCCCCTGCCAGGACATGGCCAGGACCCGACACTGCCACTTTGGCAATTGTCTCATTGGTTTCAGACTGCAAGTCTCCTGAGTGACCCACTTGCCAGTGTTTACTGATTCACTTGCTGAAGAGTGTTGGGTGAGTTCTGTAGGAAGGTGGGTGGGCTGCGGGGGGTCTCAGAAACGGACCTGCTCAACGATTGCACAGTCATTACACAGCCTAACTGCAGCGATCAGCCTGGGCTGCAGGAGGTGTGCATCACCCACCTGCCCTCTGGGTTCTAGATGACAGCCAGTTGAATGCCTCCAAAGCCCCACTGGAGCATTGTAGGAACCCCTGGGAGTGGGGGAACTCCCCCACCAGACACTCTGTTTCCTGACTCAGCCACAGCACACACATGCTGAGGTGAAACACGGCCCTTTGTCGTTTCCCAGGTGGCACATGTGGATTCCTGGGTCATATTTGACTGAGGCTTTGGAAGTAATTGGGGAAGGAATGAATGAGGCGTGGATGGGGCTTCACTGAGCTGTGAATAAGAGCTTCAAAGTCAGCATGAGCCTTCCGAGAACCCTCCCTGACTCACTGCTACTGGGGGTGCCTTAGAGACCTCACCCCCTCCGGCTAGCTGTGTCCTCACTGCCTGTGAGACTCTCTCTCTCTCTCTCTCTCTCTCTCTCTCTCTCTCTCTCTCTCTCTCTCTCTCTCTCTCTTTCTCTCTCGTCTCCTGCACCACGAGTGGCCCTCCCTTAGCCAGCTTGGCTCTTATGGATACAGATCTTGCATCTCACTCTCTCTCCCAAGCAGCTTATTCAGACCTTCACACACACACACACACACACACACACACACACACACACACACTTCTCAGAGGTGCCCATTGTTAAAAGGCAACAGCTTTTTTGTCGCCTTACCCGCTGCTGTTGAGTCCATCCTGACTCACACTGAGACCCCAACTGCTCCCTCCGGTTCCCAAGACTGAATCTTTTCTGGGTTGAGCAGCCTCCTCTTTCTCTCACATGTCCTCACACACACGAAACTGAGCACTCCCCATCCCCCCAGTGGAGGGTAGGATCCCATGGGACCCTCTTTAACACAATGAGACACCTGAAAAGAGACACAGCGGCGACTCCAGGCACGAGAGGGGCCTGCGAATGTGTACTTCGTCATACACTGAGGGTCTCCACCCATGTCTGTGCCCATGAGAGGGCCTTTCTGTGGCTGTGTCCAGGTGCCATCAAGTGGGTCCCAATTCTCACGACCCCGTGGACAACAGAACATCCTCCCATTGCTCCGACACCTGAGCCTGTTGTTGCAGCCGCTGGGTCCATCCATCCTGCTGTGGGTCGTTCTCCTGTTTGCTGCGCCTCTACTTTACCAGCATGATATCCTTCTCCGAGGACTGGTCTCTCCGGACCACGTGTCCAAAATATGGAGATGAAGTCTCACCATCCTTGCCTTTAAGGAGCCGTCTGGCCGTCCTTCCTCCTAGACAGATCCGTTTTTTCTTCTCGTAGTCCATGGTCCTTTCAATATTCTTCACCAGTACCATCTTTCAAAAGGTGGCTACAGATGGCTTTAAGTTCCCAACTTTCTCCAGGATATCCCAGATCTCTGGCCTGGGTGGCCCTTGCATTCAGGCAGGCCAAGCAGGAGGGGAGGGCAGAGCACCCCGTGCGCTGGAGGCCCGGGTGATCAGGGCAGGAGTCTGCCTGGCTACGCACACTCATGGAGTGCTCTCTGCCTGCACTGCTCAGGAATACATCGCAGGGTGTATTCTCGTACCACCTGTGCAGGTTCCTGGAGAAGAGTGTCTGCCCTGGGACACACGGCTAGCTGGGAAAACGTCTAAGGTGCTTTGAAGGTATCAAAACATCCCAAACCCAGAGATGTTGGAGGGTGGCTGTGTGGGGTTGGAGGACCAGAGTGCCTTAGGGCTGTGGCCAACGTGTCTGCATGAATCCAGGGGTCCTCGTGCATTTCTTCCTGTGACACCGAGGGCCCTGGCGTACGCCCTCAGCTCCACCTGATGCGCCACTGGACCTGCGGACGGCGAGGCTCCCAGGTCAGAGGGCCCTCCAAACTCAGTTTAGAGTTTCCCAGGGAAGAGGATGGCAGGGCTGCCAGTTTGGCAGAAGATCAGGGGAGCATTTAGTCGCCCTGGCACTTGTGCTGCTCGTAGGAAGAGACAGGAGCTCCGAGCAGGAGAGGGAGCTTTCCAGGAAACAGAGCTTGCTGTTCGCAATCTTCCCCCATCTCCCTGGGTGCAGTCTGGAATGGAAGTGGATGAGGGGAGGCATGAGAATGAAGGAAGGAGAGTGGCTGGCTCTCACACTGGGCTCTCAGCAAAGCTGGGCCCATGACATAGATTCACCTGCCAATGCAAATGCACGCACAGGGCTTTAGGGTTTCGTGCCCATGTGATGGCTCCTCCCTCTTATTCCCTTTAACAAGGGACTGTGATGCTGAAAGCTATGTCACTGCTCTCTCAAATACCAGCAGGGTCACCCACCGTGCACATGGGTCAGGGGAGTTTCTAGGCTACACAGAGTGGGACGAAAGACTTGGAGATTTACCTCTGAAAATCTGCCTGTACAAGTCTGATAGATCTTAAGAGAGTATTGCTCGGCACACTTGCCTTGAACACATCATCAGGAAAGATCAATTGCTGCAAGAAGATATTCTGTTTGGTGACTGGGGATGGGGGTGGGGCAGGGAGAGCCAAGGAGACCCTTTGAATTGGCACAGCAGTTGCAAACACAGACTAGAGCAGGCCGGCCCTCCTGGGATGGCCTGGGACCAGGCACGGTCTCATGCTGTCGTAGGCAAGCTCATCAGGAGTCAAAGTTCACTTGATAGCAGCTATCTATTATTATCGTTCGATGGTTTTTAATTGCTGAACCATCATTGATTGGGCACCTGCCAGGTGTCAGCTATTGGGAATACCAAGGTAGGGGCACAGAGAATGCCTAGAGGAGCCATCCCCATAGGAGTTGGGATACAGATGTTTGCAAGGTGCTCTCTCCAAGCCCGGAGGACGGGGTGGCTAGCGCTCTCCGAGGGAGTGAGCAGAGGTTTGCACTGGGGAGATGACATCATCCAGGCAAAGATGATAGAACAGGCCCGATGGAAGGGAATGTACACAACCAAGAAGATGTGGAGGCCCCGATGTGTTCCATGGGCCCTGGTGCTGGGACTATGGCCTGGGGGAGGAAGAAGGCAAAGGAATGAGGATGGAAAGGTAGACAAGAGCTAAGACATGACTTTTTCCAGGATTGGGAGCCCTGCTAGCATCGAAAGCAATGGATCTGGCCGTTAAATTTCCCCAGGCCAAAAGCTAGAGCTAGTGATGGGAGAGCACAAGTGTGCATGGTTGGTGTGGTTGGTCGGTCGCCATAGCGTGGATTCCAACTCACGGTAGCACGACGGGTGCAGAGCAGAAATGCTCCGCCGAGTTTTCAAGGCCATGAGATGTCAGAAGTAGATTATTACTTTTCCGTTAGTCTTCTAGTGCTTTGCTTCCCGAGGATCCCAAGTGTTCTTGGAGGATAGCAACCAGAGCCAGATCAAATAGTCCAAAGTTCTGGAAGACCATCCAGACCCTGTGGGCGCTGGAGCGATGGGGACCACTGGAGACTTACATCTCGAGGATGAGATTTCTCCAGCTCTGTTTGACAGGCTCTCCAGCCTCCGAGCAGAGGGGGGCTGTGGGGTGAAGGCTGCAAGGGAAGAGGCTGACACCGACGTACAGATAGGGAAGAGTGGAAAACAGTGCCGGAGGGTGAGCTGTTTCCAAGGCAGGAAGTGGAAGACCTGGAGAAACTGCTTACCTTTTCCAATCAGTGGACCTCCAGCTCAAGAGCACTGCTCTGCCATCTCCCCAAGACCAGCGCTTGTCTAGCAGAGGGGTGTCCACGGGGCTCTACAAAGTCAAGCTCCCCAGATATAAACCCCATTCCCCTATCCCCTTGTCCCCCATCCTTTTGTCTAGAAGGCGTCTTCTTTCTTTCCCTCTCTTGATTCTGCCCCATAAAACAGAGGGGGCTTCTTGGGAAAACGGAATGGAAAGACAATGAGATTTTCCCATGAACTTTTGGACGCTGTCTCATACACCTCTATTCCACGCACATGGTTTAAATGGCTTACACTTGTTGTTTAGTATTTACCGCTCTAATGCTTCAGAGAGGAGGCCGAGGTGGCCTGCGGGAGAGCTTATCGTCGTCAGGGGAATTCTCAGAGTGGAAACTAACACTGGGAGCAGAGGGCAATGCTGCAAAATTTAAATTTGTATTAAAATAAAGAAGGGATGACATCACAAGGTCGTATAAATAAGGTGAGGTTCTGAGATTAAGGGAATATTTGGTAGCCTGTGTGTGTGTGTGCACGTGCACGCATGTGCACATGTGTGTGCACGCACATCTACGAGTATAGACATGCCTGCTGGCACACACATCCACCTCACAAGTAGCTGTGGTTGTTAGGTGCCATTGGTTCCGTTCTGGCCCACAGAGATGTCATGTCTAACAGAATGAAATACCCTCTGGCCTGCAGCATCCTCGTGATTCTTCTTATATTTGAGCCCATTGTGACAGCCATTCTCTCAATCCATCTTGTCCTGGGCTTCCTCTTTGTCACTGCCCCTCTCCTTACCCAAGCATGGTATCCTTCTCCAGTGACTGCTAGCTCCTGACAACATGTCCAAAGCGTGGGAAACAAGTCTCACCATCCTGGCCTCTAGGCAGCATTTTGGACCTCTTCCAAGACAGATCAGAACGTCCTTTAGGCGGTCGATGGCACTTGTACTATTCTTCGTCAGCGCCACCGCTCAAAAGCCTCCATTCATCTTTGCTCTTCCTTAGGCCACGTCCAGCGTTCACAGGCACATGAGGCCATGCGAAATACCTTAGCATCCTTGCTTTTCCTGCTTTCTTTCTTTCTTTTAGTGAGTGAGTGAGAGACTGAGTGAGTGAGTGAGTGAGTTAGAGAGTGAGTGAGTGAGAGAGTGAGTGAGTTATGTGAGAGAGTGAGTTAGAGAGAAAGTGAGAGAATGAGTGAAAGTAAGAGAGTGAGTGTGTGAGTGAGAGTGAGAGTGAGTGAGAGAGTGAGTCAGTGAGAGTGAGTGAGTGAGAGTAAGAGTGAGTTAGTGAGAGAGTGAGTTAGTGAGAGAGTGAGTGAGAGAGAAAGTGAGAGAATGAGTGAGAGTAAGAGAGTGAGTGAGTGAGTGTGTGAGAGAGTGAGTGAGTGAGAGTGAGAGTGAGAGTGAGTGAGAGAGTGAGTGAGAGTGAGTTAGTGAGATAGAGAGAGAGTGAGTTAGTGAGAGAGTGAGATAGAGAGAGAGTGAGATAGAGAGAGAGTGAGTTAGTGAGAGAGAGAGAGTGAGGGAGTGAGAGTGAGAGTGAGTTAGTGAGATAGAGAGTGAGTTAGTGAGAGAGTGAGAGAGTGAGAGTGAGTTAGTGAGATAGAGTGAGTTAGTGAGAGAGTGAAAGAGTGAGGGAGTGAGAGTGAGAGTGAGTTAGTGAGATAGAGTGAGTTAGTGAGAGAGTGAAAGAGTGAGGGAGTGAGAGTGAGAGTGAGTTAGTGAGATAGATAGAGAGTGAGTGAGTGAGTGAGTGAGAGAGTGAGTGAGAGAGTGAGAGTGAGTTAGTGAGATAGATAGAGAGTGAGAGAGTGAGTTAGTGAGTGAGAGTGAGAGAGTGAGATAGTGAGAGAGTGAGATAGTGAGAGAGTGAGTCAGCATCCTTGCTTTCCCACACTTCCTGGAGGTCTTGTGCTGCAGAGTGGTGGTCACAGTAGAAGCAGCAAGGCCCATGGGCTTTGTACTTGACTGACACTCATTAATGTTTGCTGAATTTGAGCAAACCTCTGCTGTGACCAGCCTGTTTACTATCATTGACCATTGCTCTCAGGAGTTAATCTTTGAGCCTGGTCATAAAGGAGTCGACAGCAGCTGACCTGTGGCCTATATTGGAAGGGGAAGTAGGTCCCTATAAAACATCCCACACAGGGTAGCCCGACCAGCAGTGCTTCAAGTCGACTGTGGAGAGGGACCCGCATCGCCACCATGAACTTCTCCGGCAAGTACCAAGTGCAGACCCAGGAGAACTTTGAGCCCTTCATGAAGGCTATTGGTGAGTAGTGGACTGGGTGTCAAGGTTGTAGGTCCCTGCAATAAGGGTCTGACCCACAGGTGATGTTGACATTCAGGCTACCCATAATTCAGGGGACAATGGACTATTGTGGTCACTTGTAGCTTGTGCTAGTACTCACTGAACAAGGTGACTCTGGAGGCAAGTGACAGGGCACTCAAGTAGGGGTCTGATATGGATTGAAGTCCCATCTCTGTGGCCACCTCAATGGATGGCCCGTTTGGTGATTTGTTCATTCATTCATTTATCTCTTCCTTCTTCTCACAGCGTGGATTGAAGGCCCACCCCAGCTGGGTGCCGAGTGAGGGGACGTACCAAGGAGATAGAGAGCAATCAGCCAAATTTCCCAGGAGGCCACAATTTAACGAGAGAGAGAGAGAGAGAGAGAGAGTTAAAAGTGCAGTTAAATGTCTCCGACCCTATACGATGTGCTGACTCTGTGTTGGGTGTTATGCTTAGCATTTGATATTCAAAATCTTCAGCCAAAGTCTCGGAGTTGGGTGCGATCATTTTCCCATTGTGTAGTTGAAGGAATGCTACATGGCTCTGACCGAGGTCACTCAGGAAGAAGGTGTTTGACTTGGAATTTGAAGCTGGCACCAATTCTCAAAACACCCTACATAACCTCATGTGCATCCCAGAGCCAAGTGCATGAGGATACAGTGCTCACAGGAGAGTCTGGCCAGGCCTGCCGGGTCCGGGCTTGGGGGTGGTAGTCCCTTGGGTTGAGCCTGGAAACCGGAACAGGTGACCACTAGGTAGACACTAAGGCAGGAGATATTTTCCAGGTCCAGCAAGCTTTGTGTGATAAGGGAGAGCGCCCTGCAGGAGAAGCTTGGGGGAGACAGTAAAGCAGAGAGAGGAGGCCACTGAGAACCTGGATCTTTCCCTTTTGTCTTCCATCCCTTATGTGTGGCTCTCAGCCTCTTGCCGTTGATCGATGCGCCTTTCGTGAGGTCAAGCCATACAATAGCAGGTTCTGAAAATTCTAGAGTACTGTTCTTGGGCAAGGGAATCCTAGCCCATCTTCCACAGGAGGTTTGGCTGAGGGGAGGTCTGCCTGTGAGGGAGAGGTCGGTAACCTCCCGGCCTCTTTGCCTGGCACAGAGCCTGCTTGTGCGGGCGGCCCTGGCACCATTATGAACACCCTCCCCACTCTCACGCCCAGGGTGCAGGTGTGGGAAGTGAATTCCATGCTCGTGGACGTGAGAAGGATGGAATGTGCACCCTCAAAGAGCAAAGCCTCGTGAAGTGAAAGCTAGAGAGAGCGAGGGAGGAGAGTGAGAAAGAAAAAAAAAGTATTCTTTCCCGCAGAAGAGTGTCTGTCTTACAAGGTAACGAGAAAGATAGCAGGAGGTCAGGCCAGGCCACTGACCTCTCTTCTTAGAGACAGAGGTCCTGTTCCCCACGGACTCCCTCTCCCTTTGCCCCCTCCCGCAGGACACAAAGCCCCTATCATCACCCCTCCTCCCAACTCACAGCACTGCCTCTCTCACCTTCACCTTCAAACCTCCCCCAGGTCTGCCAGACGACCTCATCCAGAAGGGGAAGGACATCAAGGGGGTGTCGGAAATCGTGCAGAACGGGAAGCACTTCAAGCTCACCATCACCACCGGCTCCAAAGTCATCCAGAACGAGTTCACCCTGGGGGAGGAGTGTGAGCTGGAGACCTTAACCGGGGAGAAGGTCAAGGTAGGACCTGCCCTTCCGCTTTCTGGAACTTTCCCTGGGACCTGGCTCCAGGACTGCCTTCCTGCATCTGTCCCAGGACATTTGTCCCGTCTCCCCTCTTGGGCCCTTGGGCTCTCCTGCCGCCTCTCCAGATACAGCATCTCTGCCTTGTGGCTGTGTAGTGAGGTGCCGCTGAGTCAGCTCCAGCTCCTAGCCACCCCAGGTCCGACAGAGCGAAACAATTGCCCGGTGCGCCGCCGTCCTCACAATTGCTCTTCCGTTGGAGCCCACGGTGGCAGCCACGGTGTCAATCCGGCCCTCGACTTTCCCAAGTCCAGTGTCCTTCCCCGGGGACTGCTCCCTCCTGACAACACGTACGACGTTCGGGACAGGAAGACTTGCCAGCTATGCTTCTAAGGAGCCTTCGGGTTCTACTTCCTCCAAGATAGATTTGTTTGATAGAACGTTACAGGTGAAACTACCTGTGACCTATTTTTAGGAGGGGAAAACCTTTGGCCTGATGAAGTAACAGTCAAAGGCAGGTCATCTTGGGTTTTACCAGGCTCTTTTCTGCTTGTCGCGGTGGTGGCAAATTGCCATCCCTGGTGAGTGTGCCCTGCTCTCTGATGGGTTTATATGCCACAGCTTCTGGGCTCCAGGAACCCTCTTCCTGGATGTGTAAGGCTTGGGAAAGGGACCAAAGCAGGGGCATTCGATGTTTTGGAGGAAATAATATGTCCCAGTGCAAAACATGTGTTCTTCCCACTGGCATTTTCAATTTAACCGCTATCTCCCTCCATGAGGTTGGAGAATTGAGATTGTAATTGGTTTTATTTCAGTGTTTATATTTGCAATCCCTTGGGGATCCAATGATAGATTTTATATATGTATATATTTAGGAACACTTCTGATAAAAGATAGCCTAATATCTTTTTAGTTCTTAGATCAAGAGAACAGAGAATTGTAAGGGGTGGGGGCATGCCCAGATGGACATCCTGGTTGTTGGAAGCAGACAGTCAGAAAAGCCAAAGTCATTATCAAAGCCCCTGCTCCCTTCCCAGGACCCTCTTCACATGCCAACTCCTCTGTCCCCTGCAGGCAGTGGTTCACTTGGAAGGCGACAATAAACTGGTGACAACTTTCAAAGGCATCAAGTCCGTGGTGGAGTTCAACGGAGACACCGTAGTCAGTGTAAGTCGGCACTCAGAGCTTGTGGCTCCCAAGACGTGAGGTGAAGGGTGGGGACATCTCTCTCTACCTTCTCTATTATCGGAACCTGCTACCATTCCTGAGGATTCGTAGATGCCTGAGAGTTCACACATATTTTCTCCAACCTTCCCAAGGTCTCCAGATGTTATCAATGGGGAAACATGGCAAGGAGCCAGAGAATGCAGACCTAGAATTCTGCAGTTGGGTACTGCACACTGCTAGGGGGACCCCTTTACACTATTGACGGCTGAGATGTGTATGCTTGTTATAATTTTACAGCCTGTGCCAGGGTCCTGTTCCAGCAAAGCTAGGGCAGTGATTTGGACACTTTCCTAAGAGAGAGAGGACGCATCTTGAGGAAAGCACACCCTTTTCTAAGCCACCGACTGCACTAGCAGCCACCCTGCCTGGCATTTCCCACCTCTGCTCCATTTCTGCAGGCTGGCCACCGGTTCCAAAGTCAGGTCTACCTTGCTGACCCCTCCACCCCTGCCACCTTCTCTCCTGGGTGCCCTTTCCCTGCCTTCCCCCCGCTTTCTGCACGGAAACCCAAAAGGGTGCAGTAAGAGAGGGCCTTGGCAGAAAGGAGGCCCAGGATTGCTGGAGCCACCAGCACAGCCCGCCTCTCGCAGTCCACTGGGATGGAGCCACAAGACTTGTTCACGGGCAGCGGGCAGCAATCCATCCATTCAGCAGGTGGTCAGCAGGTGGCTGAGCCATCCCGTGGGCCTCAGGATTCCTGGAGCAGCCTCCTTCCATGGGCGCAGCACCCACATTCCAGAGGGTGTTCTGTTTGTCCAGAAGTGGGATTTTCCTATTTTATGATATTGCCCTAATTTTTAGCCAGAACGCTTCACCTTCTGCCTCGGCGTGAACCAAAGAGCCATGAAAGCCTCCACCTACTTTCCAAGTCCTACTACTTTCCAAGTCCACCTACTTCCATTCCATATTTATAAGGAGATTCATGCACATATAAATTGTATGAGCAACCTATGCATCTCGGTGTGAGGCAAGCAGTGAAGTGCTCCACTACTAACCAAAAGGTTGATGGTTCAAACCCACCCTCAGTCCTCTCAGAAAAGGGTCCGGTGACTCATTCTGAAAGGTCAAAACCTTGAACACTTGGAGCAGTTCTCCTTGGTGCACATGGGTTCACCAAGAGTCCACGTGAATCCACTTCCGGGCAACACATTTTTGCTTCTTAAATTTTTCCCCCATAGATCTGGTGCATTACAGGTTTTCTGCCATCCTTGGGGTCAGCTGTCTGCCAGCCCTGTCCCCAATGCAGGAGACACACTATACAGTGTTTCTCCTGCGGGCTCTTCTGTGCCCCCCAATGTGCTTTAGCAAGTGACCGCAGGTCAAGCACGCTCTGAGGGTCTGCCATTGTCCCATTTGAGTGGGGAAAACAGTCCCACCTCCAGAGAGTGGGAAAGTCAGCTGAGACACATGCGGTCCCAACCACCAACTCGGCTTTCACAAGGCTGTAAATCTTTACAGAAGCAGACTGTTCAAACTTCTCCCACGGAGCAGTTACTGGGTTTGAAACATTGACTTTCTAGTTATCAGTCAGGAGCACTTAATCACTCTGCCACCATGGCTCTTTGGTACGTAGCCACAAGTCAATTCTGACTCACAGTGCCCTGAGAGGACAGAGTAGAGCTGCCCCTTTGGGTTTCCAAGACTGTAAGTCTTTATGGGATCAAACTGCCTTACCTTTACCCATGGAGTAGCTGGTGGATTCAAACCACTAACCTTATAGTTATCAGCCCCACACACAACCCAGTATGTCACCAGGGCTCCCTGAGCTGGATTAGATAGATTGGATTTAGTGGTCTTTCTATAACAGTCATTAATGTAGAAAATTAATGTAAACGACAAAATAATTTTCCATGCAAGAAAATGATGTGACAAAGTGAGGTGGCCATAGGATTTTAGAAAAAAGTTCCAACATTTCCTCTAGGCCTAAAGAAAATGGGAATCTTTGAGTTGCTTCATAGGCTAGCAGGTTTGGGAGTATTTTGTAGCCCTAATTAATGTGTACAATTAACTGCCAGACAAACATTTTATGATTTTTTTTTCTGACTTTCAGACCATGACATTGGGTGACATTGTCTTCAAGAGAATCAGCAAGAAAATTTAGACAAGTCTGCATTTCATATTCTTTTACTGTGTAAAAATAATGTAATAAAGTGAACTTTGTTTTAAAAACATCTTTTTCTCGGCGGCTTCTTGTTGGTAACAATGAGTGCTATAGTCTATGTTTTCTATTTATTTTAATTTATTTATTCTATCTTAGTGACATATAATTCACATATGCAATTCAATGGTTTGAATATATTACAAAGAGTTGTGGTGTGGCAAGGGAGGTGCAAGAAAATAGGGAGCTGGTAATCCTAAGTACAAGGAAGAAGAAATTGTTCTAAAACTGATTGTAGTGACAGGACCAATGGTTGCAGGGGACATGGGAGAGGGAGCAGTGGGGTGGGGGTGGGGAAAGTAGTGGTGTTAACAAACTCAGGGACAAGGGAACAACAAGTGATCCAAATCGGTGGTGAAGAGGGTGTAGAAGGCCTGGTAGGGTGTGATCAAGGGTAATGTAATGGAGACGAATTACTGAAACCCAAATGAAGCCTGAGCATGATAGTGGAACAAGAGGAAAGTAAAAGGATATAGAGGAAAGAGCTAGGAGGCAAAGGGCATTTATAGAGGCCTAAATACAGGCATGTACATATGTAAATATATTTGTATGAGGATGGGGAAATAAGTCTAGGTGCCTCTATTTATAGGTTTGGTATTAAGGTAGCCAATGGACTTTGGGCCTCCACTCACGTATTTCCTCAATGCAAGAACACTTTGTTCTATTAAACTAGCATTCCATGATGCTCACCTTCCCAACATGATTGCTGAAGACAAAGTGGGTGCATAAGTAAATGTGGTGAAGAAAGCTGATGGTGCCCGGCTATCAAAAGATATAGTGTCTGGGGTCTTAAAGGCTTGATGGTAAACAAGGGGCCATCTAGCTCAGAAGCAACAAAGCCCACATGGAAGAAGCATACCAGCCTGTCCAATCATGAGGTGTTGAAGGGATCAGGTATCAGGCATCATCAGAACAAAAAATCTTCTCATAGTGAATGAGGAGGGGAGTGTGGAGTGGAGACCCAAAACCCATTTGAAGGCCACTGGACATCCCCTTACAGAAGAGTCTCGGGGAGGAGATGAACCAGTCAGGGTGCGATGTAGCAATGATGAAACATACAACTTTCCTCTAGTTCTGAAATGCTTCCTCTTCCCCCACTATCATGATCCCAATTCTACCTTACAAATCTGGCTAGACCAGAGGATGTACACTGGTACAGATAGGAACTGGAAACACAGGGAATCCAGGGTAGATGATCCCTTCAGGACCAGTGGTGTGAGTGGCGATACTGGGAGGGTTGAGGGAGGGTAGGCTGGAAAGGGGGAACCGATTACAAGGATCGACATGTGACCTCCTCCCCGGGGGACGGACAACAGAAAAGTGGATGAAGAGAGACGTCGGACAGGGCAAGATATGACAAAATAATAATTCATAAATTACCAAGGGTTAATGAGGGAGGGGGAGAGGAGAGGGAGGGGTAAAAAGGAGGAGCTGATGCCAGGGGCTTAGGTGGAGAGCAAATGTTTTCGGTCTCTAACTTCTTTGGTAAGCAAAGGTATTGCTGAGTCACATGTTATATCCCGTTTGTTTTAGGTAGCACCATATTTCTTTCCACAGTAGTTGTATATAAATAAGACCTTAAAATGATGACAAATACTATTGAAATTGGCTCACTCAAAATCTTAAGTTTCTTATGAAAAAGACACTGTATTGTGGGGGTGGGGGACAGGGTGGAGGCATAACCCAATAAAAAAAATTATGTGTCAACCTTATACTGAGCAGCCTTCAAACAGAAGACTGTCGTAGACATAAGACTTGTCCTGTTATCCAAAGCATGGAAGAGATCAAGCCATCCGGTCCTAATAGATGGTGCGGTGGAGAGGACAGGCCTGCAGACTTAATCATTGAGTATAAAGAGCATGAACCCCTACTGTGATGAGTAAGACAAATTTCTTTCCCTCAAGAAACATACCCATTCAGGTGTTGAATAAAGCACAAATAAGTGTTCTCAAGAGTCCCGAATTGTATGAGCCCCAATAAATTGTTAAAATTAAAAAAAAAAAGAGTCCCTAAGTAGTGCAAATGGCTAGTGCAGTAGGGGGCTAAATGAAAGGTAGGAGGACCCTGATGGGGTGCCACACACTGGCCCCAAAGTTTATTTTTGGTACTCCTTCTGGACTTCCTTGCTCTGCTCCCTTTGCTGTTCTGGTGCACACCCTTAATGCTTTGCCTCTGTGTGGTGGGATCAGATAGGGCACAATTCCCGCAATGTGTCTCCAGTGTTGTCCCCTGTAAGGTTATGGGTCAGTGAGGGACATTGTGTCTTGTAGTGGGGCCAGCCATATGGTCCCCTCTGTATATTGGCTGCTCTGTGCAGGGATATCATCCTTAAGGTTTGGTGGGCCAGGATGTGCCCCACTCTCTCTTCCTTCCCCTTCATTTGCTCCTGTGTGCTCTGATCAGACATGTCCCTCTCCCTGAGCTGCAGATTCAGTGTTGTCTCCAAAGTAAATTCTTCTGGGGGGAGGAAGAGCTGTTCACATAGTTGGGATTGGGAACAGCCCCTTGCACCTCGTCACTGGTTCCCTGCTTCACACCGGCATGTTGTAGTCGCATCTTGGAGCACCGGGTGGAAGTCTGATCCCTCTTTCCCTGTGGAGATATAAACAATATCCTCCCCTTGGGTGAGTTAGTGCCCTGTTCCCCCACTACTCATGTCTTTTTTTTTCTTTCCACCCCTCTTCTTTTAAGTTGGCTACCATATGTATCCCTGGATTTGGTCTGACCCCTTCCATGCATCAGATTCGACTGGAAAACTCTCCTAAAGGTCAACAAACAGACCTTGAACTATTTACAGACTTTTTTGTTGTTTTTTGTTTTATTTTCTTTTGTTGCTTTCTTTTGCTCTGTCTTCTTTTTTGTGCATATTATTTTCTCTGCAGGTCTATCTAGATAAGATAGGCAGGACAAACAATCTGGAGGAGAAAACAACAGAATCAACAGTTCCATCCAAAATTGATGGCAAGGAGGGTGGAGCAGACCTGGTAAAGCTTGATCAAGGGTAATGTAACCAAGAGGAATTACTGAACCCCTAATTAAGGCTGAACATGATAGTGGAACAAGAGAAAAGTAAAAGGATATAGAGGAAAGAAGTAGGAGGCAACAGGCATTTTTAGAGGTCTAAATACAAGCAGGTGCATATGTAAATATGTTTATATATGAGGATGTGGAAATAGATCTATGTGCATATATGTATAGGTTTAGTATTAAGGTAGCAGATGGACATTGGGCCTCTAGTCAAGTACTGCCTCAATGCAAGAACACTTTTTTTCTTATTAAACTGGCATTCCATGATGCTCACCTTCCCGCCATGATCGCAGAAGACAAAGTGGGTGCATAAGCAAATGTGGTGAGGAAAGCTGATGATTCCCAGCTATCAAAAGATATAGTGTCTGGGGTCTTAACGGCTTGAAGATACACAAGCAGCCATATCTAGCTGAAAAGCAACAAAGCCCACATGAAAGGAGTGCCCCAGACTGTGTGATCATGAGGTGTTGATGGAATCAGGTACCAGGCATCAAAGAGCAAAATATCATGTCATTGTGAATGAGGGGGAGTGTGGAGTGGAGCCCCAAAGCCCATCTGTAGGCAACTGGACATCCCCTTACAGAAGGGTCTTGGGGAGGAGACAATTCAGTCAGGGTGTAGTGTAGCACCGATGAAACATACAACTTTCCTCTAGTTCCTAAATGCTTCCTCCCTCCACTATCATGATCCCAATTCTACCTCACAAATCTGGCTAGACCAGAAAATGCACACTGGTATAGATAAGAACTGGAAAAACAGGGATTCCAGGACAGAAACCCCTAAGGACCAATAATGAGAGCAGCAGAGGGGAAGGGGAAGGTGGCGGGGAGGACAGAGGGAACTGATCAGAAGGATCTACATACAACCCCCTCCCTGGGGGAGGGACTACAGAAAAATGGGTGAAGGGAGACATTGGTCAGTGTAAGACATGACAAAATAATAATCATCTACAAATTATCAAGGGTTAATCAAGGGTGGGAAGGGAGGGGGGAAATGAGGAGCTGAAGCCAAGGGCTCAAGTAGAAAGAAAATGTTTTCAGAATGATGAGGGCAACAAATGTGCAAATGTGCTTGACACAATGGATGGATGTATGGATTGTGATAGGAGTTGTATGAGCCCCCAATAAAATGATTTTTTAAAAGCAAGAAAGATGGGAGGTTTGAGTCCACCAACTTGGACTGACCTCCAGACAGATATGAAATCTGTATTACACATTGAGCTGTTAACTGCAAGGTCTCCAGTTAGAAACCACCAGCCACTCCATGGGAAAAATACAACATTTTCAACACCTGTAAAAAGTTACAGTCTTGGAAACGCACAGGGGCAGTTCTACCCCGACCCATAGGGTCACTATGAGTTGGAATCAACTTGCTAGCAGTGAGTTTGAGTTTGGGTTTTATTAATATTGATAATATTAAGATAATAAATTAGTGTTTTAATAAGTCACTAAGTTTGCTGTGATTTGTTGTGGCAGCAATTGAAAATGTATACAGCTTCTGGGAATTTTAGAACTCCCGAAGACTTCTGTGAAAGTCTAGCACTGGATTGAACCAGATTGTTCTCAGGCAAAACCAGGTGATCTGGGGAGCCGAGGCTGATAAATGAAGACTGAGTTCCTGTCAGAGATAACGGAACCTTATAGTGACCTGGGGTCACATTGCCTTTTGCCTTTCTCTAAGATGAATGAGGTACTCCTGGACCACACAAGGCAGTGTGTAATTCTGAGTATGTGGTATGTTATAGGTAATAGCTATATATTACATACAGTATGGAATGACTTATGTATGTTATGGTGAGCCAGGAAAGAGCAGGATGCTTCCAGAAGGGCAGTGAACCCTCAATCACACTTTACCCTCATGCACAACTCTGCAGCTCTTGGTTCCAAAAGTTGCATCTCCACCTGCCTTCAGAAATGCACACTGCCATGTGCCTGAAATGAGCTGATTCCTTTCTGTGTCCTTTAGAAAAACTCTCTCTGCCATCGAGTAGATGTCAGCTCACAGTGACCTCGCAGGACAGCTAGAACTTCCCCCATGAGTTTCTGCCCCATCTTTCTCAAGTGGAGAGGCTGACGGTTTCAAACTGCTGTCCTTGTGGATCACAGCCCAACTCGTAACCACTACACCAGCCCTTCTACCCTATCCAGTGGGGGCAGAAGAGTCGGGATTGACTCAATGTCAGTGAGCTTTTTGGTTTCTTGTCCTTTGGAGGAGTAAACCCTGAGTGATTTGTCCAAGCAACAGCCAATTCTGACACGTGTTGGCTAACACACTGGGGGTGCCGTAAGAGGTCATTTGGCTTGAAGGGAGGTAGTCAGAGGTCTCAGACTTACTGGGCATGACCTTGAAGAGCAGAGGTTTCAAATGCACATTTTCCACCAGTTTAAGTAAAGATGTCTTTAGTGATCTTTCTAACTGTCCCATTTGCTACTTCCTTGTGGCAAAATACCACTTCTTTAATAGACTGGCAGCACTATAAATTTATGTGTCCTAAAATTAGGCCAATTACCATGGTGTAAATACTCCCAAGATGACCGATTTCAGGCTACAAATGTGCTGCTGACAAACACAGAGTAGGAAAATATGCACACAGTCATTTTTTGTGAGCTAATAAGAGTTGGTGCCAGCTCAGGGCTACTTGTCTCACCCTAACACCTTCTACTGGGGAGGAGACACCGCAACAGAAGCATGGGTGGGAGAATGCGGAAAGATTAATAGCCGTGGATGCTCTTAGAACACTTCTAAGGAGCCAGGCACTCTTCTAGGGGCTTTTTATTTAAGAAGTTTAATCCTAGTAGCCTTTGAGGTAGGTGAAAGTGAGGAAACAGGAGGCTCCATGAAATAACCACACAGCTAATAATTAGAAGAGCTGGGATATGAACTGAACCAGGTTAGCTCAGTGCCCGGGATCTTTCAAAGTAAACGAAAATGATTCTCTAAAACCGTACTGTCCAAACACAAAAGCTGCTAGTCACATGTGATATTTGAATGGAAATGAATGGAAACTAAATAAAATGTAAAATTCAGTTCCTCAGTCACACTAGCCACACCTCAAGTGCCCAGTAATCAATCATGTTTCTAGTGACTGCTTTATTGGGCAGCAAAGAGATAAAACATTTCCATCACCACAGAAAGTTCTATTCGACAGCACTGCTCTTTTATATATATATTCAGAAAGAAAGAAACCACACCCATTCGCTTGGAAACAAGAGATTTAATTTGTTGACTTTGATAACATACAGACTCCAAATACACAGCTTGTGCCCCTTTTGCTCTGAGCTACGCACTCATTCATGCCTCCATTCAACACCCCTTTGTCGAGCACCGCCTGTGCTTCGGAGTCTGTGCCAGCTGCAAGGCAAAGAGAGATGAGTCCAGGGGCACAGTTCCCACCCTCCAGAAACCCATCTGAAGGAGGAAGTAGCTAGTATAAGGTCATTCTAACATGAGAAAAGTGTTTGACGGGGCATTCAGGATGACACGAGAGACTCAGGGAGGACAGCCAGCTCTCTCTCGGGCAGCCAGAGGAAGATTCAAGGGAGAGGTGATTCCTAAACTGGGTGTAATGGGCAAATAAGAACTGGTTAGCTTTCAAGAAAGTTTCAAAATTCAAAATGAGGGTCTGGAGCATATGGTTCGTTCAGGGAGCAAGCGTGACTGGGCCGCACTGGAGTAGAAACAGCAGCAGGAACGCAGGGGACACCTAGGGCAGGAGAATTCACGTGTCCCACCATGGCACGCTTGTCTGATGTGTTCAGGAGGAAACAGATTGGGGGAAGAGAACACGAACAGAGAACCGGTTTCCTCTTGGACCTGCTGAGTTTGCTCTGCCTGCAAAACGTGTGTGTGTGTGTGTGTGTGTGTGTGTGTGTGTGTGTGTGTGTGTGTGTGTGTGTGTGTGTATAACGCTCCAGAGCGAGGCTGCGTAGGTACCGGTTTTACCATCACCCGTCTCCAGTGCTCATTCAGCCGAGGACTTGACTGAGCTCATTTTTCCAGGGAGTGCGTGTAGAGGGGGCAAGGACAAAACCAACCCCAGGAAATGCCAGCATATCGAGGCAGGCAGAGAAAGAGAGCCAGTGGAGCCACGTCACGGAAGACGCCATCTTTCCCAAGACGCTCCCCGCACTGCAGGTGCCCAGCGGACACACACCCTCCTCGATCCAAGCAGTTCACTGCCGCATTCTACTGTGCTCGCCTTTGCTGGAGATAGTGTGCCTCCCCAACTAACATTTGGAGTTCTCTCATCTTCAGGATCCAGCACACAATAAAAATGTCCAGCCTGGGAGCCAGAGGAGGGTAGAGTTCAAGTCATTTGAACGGGGTTGAATTGAGCCAAAATAACACGGGGTGGGGGGGGGCACAGAGCCGCATGTTCCCACAGCAACATGGTTGAACACTACCCCCAGGTCCCTCCTCTACAGTCTCTGCAAAGATCACTGCCTCCAAAGTCTCTCCCCAGTTCTCCAGCCACGTCGCCTCTCCCCTTCAAGACAGGTGTCACTATTTCTTATGGAACAGGGCTGGGGCCGGCTCTTTGCTGGGCTCAGCCATGACCTGCATGGGCTGGTTGGTCAGGGCAGCCTCGCGCATCTTGTGGTACATGAACTCATTCTGGCGGAACATGCGCAGCTCCATCTCAGTCTGCACCCGCATGGCCTGTGGGGGACACAGACACAACAAGAACACTGGTGACAAGCTCCCTGGACATGACCTACCTTCACCTGTTTAAAAAAGAAAGGCACTAACGGAAATGGTTCCCAGTCACCCAGTTTCAGGTTAACTCTCCTCCCTCAAAGGACACCCCCACACACACACACACACACACGCACTCACTCATCTACTGTTCGTGCGTGAGAAGTCAGGGGACCCCCCTGAAGGGTGGCTTGAGGAACTGTTCTCAGCAGGGAATATGTGTTCTCAGGAACTATCAAGTGTGAACTTGGGTCTGAACCCTGTCTCCCACACGTACACCTTGGCGGCCATGAGGAAAGCGAGTTAATCACTCCAGCCCTCGCGTTCTCGTCTGTGAAACAGCTGAGAGTCCCTTGTGCTTTACGGGGATCCCTCATTCTCACATGCCACTCCACAAATACAAGGACCCTTCAAGCGTGCGTGGGATTTTCCCATTATGTTCTAATCCATTTTTGCAATGAACTTTCTGTAGCTGCTCATATTTGTCAAGAGTCAGTCAAGAGCTGGAGACAAAGCAGTGAGCGCACTCAGCAGCATCTGTGCCCTGGATGAAGGCAGCATGGCAGACCTGGCTGGGGGAGGCTCCCCCACTTTCCTGCCCTCCCCTTGGCTCTCACAACCATTTTGAGGAGCTAGTATATTCCTCCACTTTATAGGGAAGGAGAGGAAACTGAGGATCAAAAAAATCCTCTCCTTTATTTTATTAGGTTTTAATTGAACTTAAAACCCTATTTATTGAGAAGAAGGCTGAGGCCCAGGACATCCAAAGTCACACATCATGAAAGAAGTGAAGCTGGACATCAGTCCAGGTGATCAGATCCCGGAGACAGGCTCTCACACTCAACTCTACACCCCTGGACGCTTTCCGGTGTGAATGGTGGCACACACGTACGCTCACACACACCGCTGTCTCTAGACTTTGTCAGTCCAGGCTTGTGGCGTTGTGGTACAACAAGACTCAGGGTTCAAGTTTCACCTTTGCCATCACCCCACTAGATAACAATGGGCAAATGACGCCCCTTCTCTGAGTCTCAGCTGCCTCGTATGTAAAACTAAGAGAAAAGACCAAAAGTAAAGGAAGTGAACTACAAAACTTCTGAATGGCTTCTTATCGGACCGGCAACTGGGAGTTTCCTAAAGTAGAGTCCACTCCCCGGAGAGCCTGGTCCAGACCACGAGTCCATGTTCAAGATGCTACTTGCCTCTAAGTCCTTTGTGATTGGGTGGGAAGGTCCGTGGGTCACCAAGAGAATGGCATAGGCTTTGCATATCATCCCATGCCCCACCTCGATGTTACCAGCATGCCAGTTGGTCAGCCCTGCCCGCATCACGGCCATGCCCAGCTGAGCATTGTTGGGGTGGTAGAGCTTCCTGTGGGAATATATGGATTAGGGCATTATATAACAGGACAATCCCAATGGCCCCTCTGTCTGCATATCATTGGCCAGTTTAGAAAAATGCCATCATTGATGAAGTCCTGCTGCTCCCACCAGCCCTGGGAGGCAGCTGCGTCCTGACCTTGAGAGCGCTACTTCTTTAGAGTATATAGAATATGCAGGTATTTCCCATGTTAATTGCTAAGGGAGAACCTATTTCCAGATATTTCATATCCAGCTGGACTTAGCCTTAAGGAACTTAAGTTGCTGTCCCAGTGACAGGAAAGCTGGGAGACCCAGGGAAGATCTGAGTTGACAGCTAGGTTTCATCTCCGCCACCAACTCTGATTGTCTGGTCATTGCTACCTTGGAGCACCGTGGTCAAAAATGCCCACTGGTCAAGTGAGACACCATCAATTGCAGATGCCTGTTGTGGGCGCAGGAGGGAGGGGTGGTAACATGTGTGGCATCTGTTTGCCATGCCCGGAACAGACACTTCTGTGAGACTTGTCTGGGACCCAGGATCATCACGTACATATAGCCATCGACCATCCTCCGGGCATAGTCAGCAGCCTCTTCAAAGGCCTGGAGGTAAGACAGGACCTCAGACACAATGCTCAGCAGGCGCAGCGTGTGGAGGTTGGTGTCTGCGAACACTGGCTCCTGCTTCTGCAGGCACTCCCGGCATAACTTCACCACCTAGAGGGAGACACGGGCCCCAGAACACATACTTAATCCACAGGGTCAAGCACCATGGCATTGAGCACTCTTTCTTTTCTGGTGTGAGAAGGTGCTGGAAGAGATGGGAGAGCAATAATGGGCCCAGTTGGCTAAGGAATTGGAAGGGGGAGGAGAAAAGTGAGAAGGAAAGAGAGTAAGGACTTTTCACATAATTCAATAGGAGCAGGGAGCTTACAGAGAGAGAGAGAGAGAGAGAGAGAGAGAGAGAGAGAGAGAGAGAGAGAGAGAGAGAGAGAGAGAGAGAGAGAGAGAGCAAAAGTATTGTTATAAAACCATAGAAACCTTTATGAAACAAAAATATCAAAATAGGAAGTTATGATGTCTCAACATATCCACTACCTAAGTCTATGCACTTATGAAGACAGTTTTTCTCTTTCTTTAACCCTTCCCCAAAGAATCTCCACTGTTCCATTTACACCACCTCAAACAGCAGTTTGGACATCCTCGTGGGACTCGACCCTTGTTCCTTTTCAATATCCCTTGAGTATGAGGAACAGCACGAAGTCTGAAGGGACGAGATCAGAGCTGCAGGGCAGATGGGACAAGGTTTCTCAGTGAAAGTCTCTCTGGAGAGCCCTTGCTATCATGAGCAGGTGCATTGTCATCCTGGGGTAAGAAATCCTTGGCATAATTGTTCTGACCTCTATCTCACCAATGCAGTGGAAAACTTTCAATTTTCTTGAACCTTCTTCATAGTAAGTGCCCATGATTATCCTGTGCCCTTTGGAAAAAAATAATCTGTCAAGAGTACACCTTTGGACTCCCTAAAAACACTCACCCAAACCTTCTGAGCTGACCGATCTGCCTTGAATTTAACTGGCCCAGCAGACCCTCTCTGGTGCCTCTGTCCTAAGTACCCCTTATTAAAAGACTCCCTAACAACACCAAGGTCAGCTTGTTCCTGGGAGAACTTATCTGTCTGTGACCATCCACTAATATCAATGTCCTGTTTAAACATGCTTCGTACTCTTTTACACATGTATGTATATAGGTGTGTGTATATACATGTGTATATATATATATATATATATATATATATATATATATTCATAGAAACCCAACAGACAGAGCAGCACTGTGCCATAGGGTTTCCAAGGCTATGAATCTTTTTTTTCTCCCCTCCCACCATGAATCTTTTTTTTAATCATCTTATTAGGGGCACATACAACTCATCACAATCCATACATACATCAATTGTGTAAAGCTCATTTGTACATTCATTGCCCTCATCATTCTCAAAACATTTGCTCTCCACCTAAGCCCCTGGTATCAGCTCCTCATTTCCCCCCTACTCCACCCCCTTCCCCTTCTCTCATAAACCCTTGGTAATTTATAAATTATTATTTCATCATATCTTACATTGTCCGATGTCTCCCTTCACCCACTTTTCTGTTGTCCATCCCCCAGGTAGGAGGTTATATGTAGATCCTTGTAATTGGTTCCCCCTTTCCACCCTACTACCCTCCCTCCACCCTCACGGTATCACCACTCACACCACTGGTCCTGAAGGGATCATCTGTCCTTGATTCCCTGTGTTTTCAGTTCCTATCTGTACCAGTGTACATCCTCTGGTCTAGCCATATTTGTAAAGTAGAATTTGGATCATGATAGTGGTAGGGAGGAGGCATTTTGGAACTAGAGGAAAGTTGTATGTTTCATCATTGCTACACCACACCCTAACTGGCTTGTCTCCTCCCCAAGACTCTTCTGTAAGGGGATGTCCTATTGCCTACAGATGGGCTTTGGGTCTCCACTCTGAACTCCCCCTCATTCACAATGATTTGATTTTTTGTTCTTTGGTGCCCGATACCTGATCCTTTTGATACCTCATGATCACACAGGCTTGTGTGCTTCTTCCATGTGGGCTTTCTTGGTTCTGAGCTATAAATCTTTATGGAAGCAGACTACCATAGAGGGGTTGATCTATTTGAAGGACCAACCCTCCTGTTAGAAGCTAAGTATTTAATCACGGTGCCACCAGGTCTAGTGTGTGTGTCTGTGTGAGATACTACTTTGTGCTCTGTTGTGGGAATAAGCAAATATAGATATGTGGACAGTAGGTATTCATGCCAACCAATCTTATCAGATGTGGAAACTGAAGCACAGAGAGGTTTAGTACTTTGCCACAGGCACACATGTGAGGAGAACAATCGTGAGGATCAAGCTAAGTTCGTGACCGCCCTTCCAGTGTTGGGCAACCTTGGCTGCACATTGAAACCATCTAGAGAGCTTTTAAACCCATTGATGTCTGGGTCCAGCTCCACACCAATTGAAACCAAAGATCTGGGGGAGGGCCCCTTGTAAGTACATGGGTGGTTCCTAGGTAGAGTGAGTTTGGGCTATCTGCCCTGCTGGAAGTGTACCAAAATATATCAGCGACAGAGAAGCTCCCAGAAGACTAGGAGACCAGAGAAGAGGCAGCTACATCGACCTTGGTGAGAAATAAGGTAAGATTCTGACAGTGGTGTACAGCTCAGTGTTTATCTGTGGGTCTCAACTCTGCCTGCACAGTGAGTTCACCCTGAGGTGTTGAAAGTACCGCTGCTTGGCTCTCATCCTCAGAGATTCTGGTCCATTGTTCTGGGTACCAAGGGTTTTAAATGGTAACTCCAGTGTTGAGTATCCCAGGAGCTTTTAGTGTTAGGGTTGAATGTTCAGATGTTGGAGACTGGAAACTGTAGCTAGAACATTCATCCAATGATGGGAAAACACGCAACCCCTCCTGTTCTCCCTGCTGTCTCCATTCTGCCGTCTCTGATGCCAAGCTGAGATATGACAGATTCTGGGGGTCATTTGTCAGGCCCAGTTTCAGCGGATTAAGGAGTCACACAGTATACCCCGGAGAGCTGTCCCCAAGGGTCAGAAGAGCTGTAGTCTCCGCCAAAGGTTGTATTGAGATAAAGAACCTGTCTGGCAGCCTCTTCATCCTCATCTCATTTACTTCCCTTGCACGGAGAGCCTTTCCAACCTCCTCGCCCACCCCACACCTGTTTTTTTTAAAAGACACCTGCTTACCTCGTGGTACAAACCCTCCGAGCGAGCTTTGTCAATGTTGTCCATGGTCTCCTTGGAGAACTGGATCATCTCCTTCACCACTTCCTGAGAAGGCTGAAAAGGAGAGGGAAGGACCTTGAGGGAAGACCCCCTAAAGACACTACCCCCTCCATTTTTCATAGCTGCCACCTTTGAAATTCGATGTGGTGTCATATTAACGCCTATCTCCAGCTGAATGTTCATTTATGCAAATACTGTGTAAAATCTCCATAGCTTTCCCCCTCCCTCATTATACTGCTGACTCATGTTGTGGTCTCTATACACCAAGCCCCAGAGCCATGCTGCTGGCCAGGTGTCCCTGCCCCTGCGGTGCACGGGCTTAGGCTTTTAGACTCCAGTACAAAACTGAGGTTGGCTCCTGTTGTGTCTTCTCTGTTATCTCGGATGTGTGACTCTGTTGCCCACAGTGTTTGCCATTCTTCCGCTTTGCTTCAGTCAACCGCACTCTCCAATGGTGTGCCCCAGCATTCTTTTCCCCTTTATCCCAGTCATTGATCGAAATACTGACCAGCACAAGGTGTAGGCCGAGGCTAAGGGCTTGACTCCAAAACCCTTTCCGGTTGCAGCTAGAGTTCACGAAAGGAGGCCCAGGGGGTTCTGATCAGTTCAACCCTTGCAAAGGCTTAGCATCCAGCTCTGATTGCCGTCTTGCCCAAAAGGATATCAAGAGAGAACTAGCCAAGTGTCTCTTATTGCATGTACGTAAGCAGTCTAGTGGCCCTACCTTCCATAAAACTGAGGTTATACTATTTATAGCAAAGGAGTCCCATGATTAAATAGCTTGTCCCCCTGAGAGCATCATTATTCCCATGAGAAAGTGCAGTTTCTCAAAGTCCAAAGAAGACATTTATTTGCTATGTTTATTCATATAAAAATCTCTTTTCTCATGGGGAACCAACTACAATAGTCGACATATAACCCCAGCCCCCGGAGGACGATCAACAGAAATGTGGGCAAAGGGACACAGCGGATGGTGTAAGATATGAAAATAATAATAATTTATAAATTATCAAAGGTTTGTGAGGGTGGGAGGGGGAGGGAGGGGAAAACAGTTGCTAATATGAAAGGCTCAAACAGAAAGAAAATGTTTTAAAAATGATGATGGCAAGCTATACACAAATGAGTTTGATATAACTATTGTATGGATTATTATAAGAGCTGTAAGAACCCCCAATAAAATGATATATTAGTTTGTTTTTTTTAAACATTTTATTAGGGGCTCATACAATTCTTATCACAATCCATACATATACATACATCAATTGTATAAAGTACATCTGTACATCCTTTGCCCTAATCATTTTCTTGATATATTAGTTTTAAAAATCTTTTTTCAGAAACTAATTTGATTGATTTTTTGTTCAATTCTAAAAGAATGTTTTCATATGCTAACTAAAATTTGCCTACAAGTTGTAGAAAAACGTTAAGATGAAATGAAAACTATGGTGAAAAATTAGTACTCCTCAGAACCCCAGCCCACCCACCCAAAGATGGCTACAGCTAGCATTTTGAGAAACATTTCCCTATGCATATGTACTGGTGTAGTGGCTATATATTAGATTTCTAACTGCAACTGCAAGGTTAGAAGTTCAAAACCACCAGCTGCTCGGGGGAAAAAAGACTTTCTACTTTAAATAGTAGTCTTGGAAATCCACAAAGGCAGTTCACCCTGTCCTAAAGGGTCACTATGAGTTAGAAACAATTGGATGGCAGTGAGTTTGTTTGTTTGTTTGTTTATCTTTATTTTGAAGTACTGGACAAGCACCGATCAATATGAATAGACATTGGTTATCAAAAACAAGTGTGTCATTCTGGACTTATGAATGTGTATATGTGTACATAGGCCAATAAGATCAAAAAAATTTTCTAACTAGAATAGTATCATGCTTGTCTTAATTAATTACTTAATGCTGTTGTAACAAATGGGTAACTTTAAAGAACAGACATTTATTTTCACAAATTCCAAAAGGCTATAGACAGAGGTATTGTTATGAATTGATTTACATCTCCCCAAAATATGTGTTGAAATACCAGCTTCTGTACTCTGAAAATAGGAGGTTTCGTTTGTTATGTTAATGAGCTGGTAGCAAAGTAGGGTGGGCTATAAACCTAATCACTTCTGAGGCATAAAGAGAGCAGAATAGCTCAACAACAGCAAAATAAATAAAAATTAATTAAGAGCAAAATAAATAAACAGACACAAGGAGAAGAGGGAGACATAAGATAGAGCAAGATGCATCTATAAACCCAATAACACCAATGATTGCTGGCAGTTCCAAAAAACTCACTGACCTCCAGGATTTCAACAAACATAGCGAGCCTATAAGACAGGGTAGAATTGCCCCTATGGGTTTCTGAGACTGTCATTCTTCACAGGAGTGGAAAGCCTGGCTCTCTGCTGGCAGAGAGAAGCTAAAATAGAGGAAGATCAAAATTTTCCCTCAGCCTCTCAGCTGACCTGCACCAGCCCTGCCATGGCTCTTTAGCCTGCAAACAGTTTGAGAAGACCCTAACCAGGCAGCTCGTTCAGGAGAGGATCTTCTAAGGCAGGGGTTCTCAACCTTCCTCATGCCGCAACCCTTTCATACAGTTCCTCACGTGGTGGTGACCCCAACCATAAAATTATTTTCATTGCTACTTCATTACTGTAATCTTGCTGCTGTTATGAATCATAATGTAAATATCTGATATGCAGGATATATTTTCATTGTTATAAATTGAACATAACTAAAGCATAGTCATTAATCACAAAATAATATGTAATTATATATTGTGGAATATTTGTTTCTAATGATAAATAAATGAGATTTTGTGGTGTAGCATGGGTAACAGTCTTCATGCCGGTACTCGTGGGTGGGCATATGTGCATGTGGGCGGACCTTCCTGGAGACAGATAGAGGAGCGGTGCCTCGGTTCCTAAGATCATCGGAAACAATGTGTTTTCCGATGGTCTTAGGCAACTCCTGTGAAAGGGTCGTTCAACCCCCAAAGAGGTCGTGACTCACAGGTTAAGAGGCACTGTTCTAAGGAAGGGATAGATGTTCTTCAGCAGTCTTGCCCACTTTGGCTTCTTCAGAGTTCTTGGCCATACCAACAGTTCTGAACACCCTTTTTTTTTTTTCATTTCTTTTTGCATTCTGGGCTTCCCTGACGTTCCTCTGCATGTCTATCTATATGTATCCCATGACCCGACCCCAGCGATAGACACACCCTTCTGTGCTCTCACTCCTGCATTCAGGCCTGCTACTTCACTTAAACTTTGTGTTGCCATTTGACTTGGGTATGAAATTCTGGCTGTCTTCCCACCATGTGCTGTACGGCTATCTCCACTATCAAGTCCCGGAGGGGTAGAGGAGATGGAAAGAAAGAAGAGGAGGGATGAGAGAGGACCTGGAGGGGGGCGGGATTCAAGAAGGAAGAGGCAGAGAAAGTGACAGGGAGGAACCAGAAAAGGAGGGAAGGTCTAAAAGGAGGATGTAGATCCAAACTTGGGAAAACTGGCAAATTCCCATTGTGAAAACCATGGCTGACAGCTGGAGAGAAAGCAAAAGAAATTCCTAAACAGCCTAAACAAGTAGAGCCCACAGCTACAAATGCAGGGAAAATGTTCACAATTTAGTTATTGTTGCATTTTTAAAGAAAGATTTGATTTTAACTTTATCCAGGTTTATATCTAAGGATATTAAGAAGTCAGAAGGATTTTTATGTCTAATGAAGGTTTGAGGGTGGGTCAGAAAGATTAGTGTCCTCCAATTTGAGAACACTATAGAGGGCAACAAGACCCCCAAATCCATCTACCGAGGACCTATTTGGATTAAACTTTTGGCAGCTCCCACCTGTTCATAGTCTAAGGACTCAGCCTTACTGTCAGGTAGAGATTATTGTAAACTGGATTATAGGGCATGAACTACAGTAGAATATGAGACCTCGTCAGTTGACCTCCCTCTTGACTCATTTAAATGGTTTAAATATTTCTCACTTGTTCCTCATCAGGAGTTTTCTCTCTGGTTTATTTTAATCTTGACAGTGATCTATTCTTCCTTCCTTAAAATTTTTTTTATTTTATTGTTTCTGATATGTTCCCAGTTTATGAAGCACCAAAGGGGCAGGTGCATAGAGATATAAAACTGATATAATAGCTAATTGGGGATGGTGGCGGGAAGGTTGGGGGGAACTGAGAAGCAAACAATGAATGCGGGAAGGGGGAGGGTACACTAGAACTGAGTGTGGTGATTTATATATGCCTCTTTTTAAAAGGGACTTAACTGTGGAAGTGTATGACATGTGAATTTTTTATCAGTAAAACCATTGGGAAGGGGGAGAAAGAAAAACTAGTGTCCTGGAAGGGAGTATGCAAGCTGATATAAAGCCTTATAAGGAAAGAGAGAAAAGCAACTATGAGGATA
Organism: Tenrec ecaudatus; assembly: GCF_050624435.1. Taxonomy (NCBI): domain Eukaryota; kingdom Metazoa; phylum Chordata; class Mammalia; order Afrosoricida; family Tenrecidae; genus Tenrec; species Tenrec ecaudatus. Next base: position 65,176,199 of record NC_134540.1, on the reverse strand, counting down.
TCATAGATAGTACAGCTTGAGAGAAAGTTCATCCAGCTCCTTTAAGAAATATTACTCATTCCATGTCTGTACATAAAGATCTATGTCGTTAGTTTTAATGACTGCAGGGCATTTCCTTAATTTAAGCAATTCCCTATTGGTGGTTTATTTTGATCTTATTCAATATTCTCTTGTTTCCACCAATGCTGCAGTGCTGATCCCCGTATATGCATCTTTGTGCACCTGCACAAGTATATCCAGAGGAAAACTCCTCAGGTGTAGAACTACCTGGTCAAAAGGTAAAAACATATGAGATCCCAAGAAAAAAATAAGTGGCAAAAAGAGCATGTCTTGCGTAGCCAGGGGATGAAAGGGAGAGATGAATAAGGGTGGGAATGGTGTTATCTGAACATCAGCATTGATCCCATGAGTCACAAAATATTGGGGCCATAGCAGATGTACTCACGAACCAGTTTTACTTGTAGCCTTTGTCTAACCAGAGGTGAATACCTGCCCACACACAGCAGACAGAGGTTGTGACATGCATTTAGAGCAGTGGTTCTCAACCTTCCTAATGCCACAACCCTTTAATACAGTTCCTCATGTTGTGGTGACCCCCACTCCCCCAACCATAAAATGATTTTCGTTGCTACTGTCATTTTGCTACTGTTATGAATCAGGGAACCTTTGTGAAAGGGTCACTTGACCCCCAGAGGGGTTGTGACCCACAGTTTGAGAACTGCTAATTTTAGAGGTATGCCACATTAAATTGTACCTCACAAGGGAGCAGACTGTCCGTCTTACAGAGAGGCTTGGTGAGCCTTCCTCTGCAGCTCAACTTCTCAATGGCTGCACCATCCATCAAGCATCTCCTTGAGAGTTAATGATACTAACCAGTCTGAGCATTGCCAAGCTATCATATTGCCCATATCCATGGGGCTAGGGATACCTTTGTGATAACCAGACAAAACAACTCTTTGCCCAACTGGAGTCAGTGTCTGAAATTCTCAGCACCCCTTAACTTGCAAAGAGACAAAAAGAGGAACTAAAATCTATCTGCCAGTCACTTTGCATACACCATCTTTTCTCATCCCCAGAACAACCCTTAGTAGTGGGTGTCATCAATCCTATTCAATTAAACAGAAAACAGAGTAACTTCCCCAAACTCAAGCACCTGGTAAATGGCAATGCCAAGATACCAGCTGTGACCTGTCTGCAATGTTATGTCCACCAAGGTGACGTGATCGGCTCCTGGGAACCCAATTGATAAGGATAAATAACTTGTTCCTTGAGAGATGGTGTCCAGGCCCATGTCAGGGGCTGTGTGTACCTTTGGGTCGTCTTTTACGCCCAGGAAGAGATCATCCTTCAGCCCCTTCTGGCAGTGTTCACACGTGCAGTCAAAGTAGTACTGCTTCTTCAGCTGCTTCTTGCGTTCCTCGCTAACATTGAGGAAGTCGATATAGGACACCGTCAGCTCCTCTCCTTCTGAGATCTTTCCCAGGGCCCGGAGCTCAATTCTGCAGCAGAAGAAAACAAAAATCAAGTCCACTGCTAGTGAGATTTGTGCTTTCCCGGGTTACAAGAACAGGAGACTCTAAGACAGCAGCTTCCACTGGTGCTTTGAGAAAAGTCCCATCACCGCCCCACCCACAGAACACCTGGAAATAGGGCCTAAAGGATCATTTTCTGAATAATTCCATTTTACTTGTTATCACAGTCAAATCTGCTTTATTTGATTAATCCCTCTGAAATCAGACTAAGAGATTCCTCATAAAAGGGATGACTTGGTCATAACAGCATTCATAACTCCTAAGCCTACGAATGTCCCTGTATCTTGAACTACTGGTGGTCTCTAACAATAACTTAAACTGGCCCTGTGGGTTTACGAAGCGGGAACTCTTTATGTGAGTTGACGTCCTCCTCTTTCTCTCTCAGAGCCTCTGTTGGTTTCGCACTGCTGACCTTGCAGTTGGCAGCCCAACACACAAATACTAAGGCAAAAACTCCTAACAAAAGAAGACCCAAAAGTTAATTTTGGTTAATTTGGGAGCCAATCTCTCAAAAGCATGTAACTAGTTTCCTACCCTCTTGATTCATTCTGTCTAACTTGAACTTTAAGCACTCTGTTGGTGTGACTTTCAGCCCAATGTTGTTGTTACCATGGAACCAATGGTATGGTAGCCTACAGTAGATGATGAGACACATGATTAAACCAAAAGAAAGAACCGATTGCCATCAAGTCCGTTTTGACTCATGGTGATGCTCTGTGATTCAGAGTGGACCAGCTCCACAAGGCATTGCTCCACATGGTGTTGCCTTAGCTCTCTTCTAAGGTGCTTCTGTTTAGATTAAAACTATCAACCTTGCAGTTAGCCATTGTGATAGTTAGTTTTATTGTGCCAACTAGGCCTCGATAGGAACATGTGAATGGAGTTTAATCAGGCTGAAGATTAATTGGAGGGCAACTGATATGAATGCTTTCCAAGGCAGACATCCCATCTCTCTTTCTCCCTGGTGATCAGACCAGCGTGCTGCTGCTTAAGCTAGTTCTTTGCCTCAACTGTGTGCTGCACTACTTGTGGGCCAAGCCAACACATGGATCATTTTGCCTTACCGTGCCTCACTAGAGCTTGAAGCTCCTTTGAGACCTGCTTTGCCATGCTGCTGGTGGACTGTGTCACTGTGTGTACAGTGCTAGAGCTGGAGACCCCATCGGGTCCTGCTTCCATAAGTTCCAATGCTACTGACTGTTGCTGTCCCACCCTGCTGTCTGCTGCCTGCAAGTCTACTCTGCTTGTCTTGCCTGAGGGAAGATTCTGCAGCCTGCTTCATTAACCTTGGACCAGCAGCCTGCATGAGTTGAAGGACCTTCAGTATATTAACTGTTCCATGAAAGTGAGTTGAACTGAGCCCTCTGTTCTGCTGTGTGAACTAATTAGCCATTATATTCCTTCTGGCTACACACACACACACACACACACACACACACACACGTCCTGGTTTTGTTTTTCTAAAGCACCCTGCTTAACATAGTCCTCAAGTGCAAACCAGGAGCCCCTGAGTAGTGCAAACCATCAAGCTTATAATCAAAGGCTATCTCAGCCTGCTGCGTGGTTTACTTCTGTGTTTATTCGGAAACTTGACTTTCTGGATGAAGGCTGTTATGAAGAGCAGATGACATTTCAATTCCCTTCTCAACCAAGACCTCATCTTCCAGTTACCTAAAGCACCACCCGCATACCATGTGCATGAACTAAAGACAAAGCCCCTGCTATTACATCAAGTGAAGCCAAAGGTGTTACCAGCCCTTGGGCTTCTCCACAATGCAATTTCCACCCACAAGGCTAGATCACTAAAGTAAATAAGTGGTGAGTCATGCAAGTTTGCGCCCAAAGTGTGGTCTGTTGTCTCCCCATGATCTTGGGGTCTTATTGTCCAGTGAAGAGTCATCACCCAGGTAATGAGTGATGGGATGCAGAGATCAGAGGAGAGCAAGCATTTTCAGAGGGACACATGCTCATTTAAGTACCTCCGAGGAAGGCTGAAATAGACCCTGCTTGAGACAGAAGGTATTGTCTCAGAGAACATCTTCTCCACATGCTGTAAGGTGATAGCTGAACAAGCTAAATGATGGTGACATGATGCCCGGGTCTCTTAGGAGGTCATTTATGGTTAAAAAAAAGTCCTCGCATAGAGTTGTTGCTTAATGGATGCAGATTTTTCCTTTGTGGTAATGTCTTAGTTATTTAGTGCTCCTATAACAGGAATACCACAAGAGGATGGCATTAACAAACATAACTCATTTCTCACAGTTTAGGAAGTTGACATCTGAATTGAGCATGCCCACTCTGAGACCGGTCCTTCTTCGTCAGCATCAGAGGAAGGTCCTTGTTCCTTCTGAACAGAAAGGTGATCTTCGTGTGCATGGCATCTTCCTGCATCTCTAGCTTTCTTGTTTAATCTCTTTAATATTTCTAAAGATATTAATTCAAAATATGCCCGATATTAACTCTGCCTCATTAACATAATAAGGATAACTAATTCCTAAAGGAGATGATAACCACAGGCATAGAGATGAGAGTCAGAAACACATCTTTTAGGGTACACAATACAATCCATCTTCTTTTACCCTTTGCTTGCCACCAAATTCATGTCCTTGCCACATATAAAACATATCCACTCCATCACATCAACCTAAAAGTTTTCAATCAACTCCTAGTCCAAAATTTCATCTTCTGAATCACCTAACTCCAATATGGTAAAGACTTTGGGTGTATTCCATCCTGGGGTAAAAATCCTCTCTATCTTTGAGCCAATGAAACTTAGAATACAAGGTCTCTGTCTCCAACAGACAATGGCGGAAGATGCACAGGGTAGACATTTCCATTACAAAGGGAAGAAATTAGAGGGAAAGGGGGGAAAACAGGCACCAAGCAAGTCCAAACTCCAGCAAAACGATTTACATTAGCTCTCAACTCTTGAAACGAATCTTCTGTTTTGGGGGAAGCATCAAGGCAACAGCCCTGCCCTCCAGACTCTGAGTGTTGGCCATATTCTCTGGACTCTGGCCTCTCGGTCCTGCGTTTCATTCAACCCCACCTTCCAGGCCCTCTGGGGTGGCACCTCTGCTAGCTCAGCTTCAGGCAACCTCCTTCTTGGATATCTGAGTGGCGCCCTCACCCCCTCTTCCCAGCAGATCCCATTCTTCTGCCTCTTGGGCATGGTAGCCCCACCCCTTCGACTTTGGCCACTGACCTCAAGCCATCTTCATCACTGCCCCACATTCCAGTTCAAAACTGGTAAAGATCTGACTCTTGGAATCCTGGGACGCTGTGGCCCATCCGCTGAGACCCAGGCTGTGGCCCATCATCTGAGAGCTAGGAGTCTGTGGCTCCATCCTCTAACGTTGAGAAGGCCCTGCTTCCTGTGCCCCTTCCAGCAGTTCTGATCTGAGCAGCCCCAGGGACACTTCTTTTCATTTTCTAGAGGACAGCAGACTGAGCACCTTTGGCCTGTTTCCTGGCTGAGAGTTCCAAGAGGAGAACCTTCTTCTTGTCTTTGACCCTTTAGTCTACACTATGACGCTTGCTGCTGTTGGTTAGATCCATCAGTCACTAGCTGCAGCTCCTTAACCAAAGGTTATGTGGCCATGCCATAGGTGATCATTCTAGGACACATGTCCTTAGTGTGTCACACAACTTTCCAAGCCCATAGGTTCTGTTTTCATTTTGCACAGTTCATTTTTAAGTTTTCCTCTTGCATTTTACTGCAAATACCAAGGACAAGCCATGTGACTCTTTTAAGATCTCGCTTAGAAAGCCCCTCAGGCAGATATCTGAATTCGTCATTTATAATCACTACCTTCCACCAAATATTTGAACCTAATTCAGACAAGTTCTTTGGCACCGCATGAAAACATCACCTTTCTTTTACTTATTTATCATTTTCTATTAAAGCTCCACTAGAAACACGGTTAACCTCCACATTTCTATCAATATTCTATTCCTGGTACCATATGCATTTTCTCTGATAATGGAGACTTTCTCTACTGCTCTCCTCACTTCCCTCTGAACTCTCATCAGAAATGCCCTTGACATCCATAATTCTACCAATTGTCTCTTCAAGGCAGTGTAGGCTTTTTTGTTGTTGTTGCAAAGTAGGCTTTTACGATGAGGCCCCTCATTGCTGCATTCCAGAATTGCCTCAACACTTTAAATATTGGTAAGATTCCTGGTATCAAGTTCTTCCTTAGTGATCTAGTGCTTGTTGCTGTCATTAGGTGCCATCACGTCAGTTCCAACCCAGGGTGACCCTATGCACAAGAGAAGGAAGCAATCCTTGGTCCCGTGCCATCTTCACAAATGTTGCTTCGTTTGAGCCCATTGTTGCAGACACTGTGTCAATCCATCCCATTGAGGGCCTTCCTTGCTTTTGCTGCAGCCCTGATTTACATAGCACAACCATCACCCGCTGTCAATGAACACTTGGGTAGCTATGATGCTGAACAAGTGTCAGCAGAGTGTCCAGACTAAAACAGGCTAGGGGGGAAAGCTTAAGATCTGCTGCTGCTGCTGAAAAATCAGCCAAAGAAAAAACCCTATGGCTTACAATAGTCTTCTACTCTTGGGGTACTGCATGGGGTCATCATGAGTTGGCTTGAAAGTCACTAACAACATATCTAATGCAAGAAAACTCACTACCATCAAGTCAATGCCAAATCATAGCCACCCTATAGGACAGGGTAGAACTCCCCCGCTGAGTTTCTAAGAATGTAACTCTTAAGAGGAGGAGAAGACCTCGTTGTTCTCCCTTGGATAGGCTGGTGATGTCAAATTGATGACCTTGCAGTTAGTAGCCCAACTAGTTACTACTACTCCACTAAGGCTCCAGGGCCTGTCTAGCTACAGGGAGCCAGTCTGCTCCTTTCCAGCAAGAACACCGATGCCCAGAGATGTGACAGTCCCACAGCGCTTTAGCAACAGAGACAAGTTTAGAATTCGAGTGCCATTCGTAGCCTTATGTGATTGTTTTCAGTTGGCCTCCCAGGTACAAGCAGAGGAAATGAAGTGTGCACATCAAAACATTTGGTTTGGGGGAGCCCTGATGGTGCAGTGGCTTAGTACTTGGCAACTAACTAAAAGGTTGGCAGTTCAAACCCTCCAACCACCCAACAGGAAAAAGATGTGGCAGTCTGCTTCTGTAAAGATTATAGCCTCAGAAACATTGGGCAGTTCTACTCTGTCCCCCACAGTTAACTGACTCATCGGCAATGAGTAATGTTCTAAATAGTTCCAATAGTACCAAACCCTGGGCTGGTGTTGAATATGAATTGTTGATGTTTGGCTCTGATGGATAAGAAAGCAATCCTCCATTGGCCTCTTTGATAGCAGCAGCTCTCCAGAGTGACTTACCCTCAATCAGTGGTGACTCCAAGGCTAACTGGGTTAGCTTAACATAGCTTTGCTTCCCATCATGGTTAAATCATTCCTTACCATGTCTCAGGGTATCACGAATGATTTCGGTGATCTTAGAGCATTTTCAAAACTAAATTAGTTTAAGATCATTTAAATATTAAAACGATGCATATGTGTATGGCCCATCTTGCCATCCTCGGAACTGGAGACCATGAGATAAAAGGTGAGCACCACAGACAAGGCGCTGAAGAGGAAGTCAGGAGATGAGGATTTTAGGTCTGGCCCTTCTTCCGACCAGCTTTGAATCATGGAGGAGTTGCATTACCCCGTAGGTCTTAGATCCCTTTCCTGTCCTTTGTTGTTGTGTGCTATCTCGTGTACTCTGACTCAAAGCAGCCCTGTGAGTAGGATAGAGTAGAAGAATTACCCCTCCACAGGGTTTTCATGTCTAAAATCTTTAGGAAACAGATTGGCACTTCTTTCTCCCTTAAAGCAAGATTGTTGATAGTCAGCTCAAACCATCACTCTTTTGGTTAGAAGACAATGCTTAACCAGTGTACCACTAGGACATCTTCCAGCTCTATCCGCGTGCCAATCTATAGTTCAGCTAATTGATCGACAACCAAGCAACTAAATTAAGTTTTACTTACAGAGTTTAAGAACAGATCAGTCACAGAGATTGAAGGCTAAGATGGTCCCTAGAGACCCTTTCATTCTGACCTACATTCTGCATATGTGATATGGCAATAATTTCTATTGGAAAAATTAGTACCAGACTAATTCCAAGGAGTTAGAGATTGATGATGAGCCAAATTATTCCAAGATACTACTTTGCTCCATTTCCCCCGACTCATCCCTCAAGTATATTCTCTCGTGTCCCTGTGTTCTGTGATTCACTGCAAGGTCCACAGAAACTTGTGAACCTCTGAGGAAATGCCTCACGTGGTGGTGGGTGCTGTGCAGTCCCAACCCTGAGGGCCAGGCAGAGGCAAGCCAAATTCAGGGTCAAGAGACAGAAGCCGAAAATGTCCCAAATCCACCGCAGGTCTTCTTGTTTCTACCAAAGCTCAGTCAGGAAAATGGAGGCCATACTTTGCAAGTGAGGCGATGAGTGTGGAACTGCATGGTGGCACCATTACATATCCAAGGAAAACAAAGAGCATGGCTTGGTTCACACCCAGTACTAAAAGTGGAGTCGTGAAGATGCCCTCAAGAAACAAAGGATGTGGCTTGGCCCACATCCTCCGCTTAAGTCAGGTCTCAGTCACACCCCACTCCTTTCCATCAGCGTAGTAGAGACTGCCCTCCTAGATGAGGCCATACCCACAGCTGCATCAAGTCCAGAACCATCAGCTAGCTTATGAGAAACCATGGCTAGAAGGGCCACACTACTTGACCATAACTCATGTGGAACCAAAGCCATGATGTAAACCCAGGAATCAAAGCCATGATGTAAACCAAGACAAATACAGAAACCAACTACTCTTTTGTTTTTAATCCAAAAGCCATTTCATATGCTTTTAAGACCAAATCCAAACTCACTGCCATTTAGCCTATGCTGTAGGGCAGGATAGAACAGCCCTGTGAGTTTCTGAGACTGTAACTGTTTGTGGGAATAGAAAGCCCCATCTTTCTCCTGCTTTTAAGACCAGCCTGAGAACAAAATATAGCCTAAGCCATTTTTTAATAAGAAAAGTCTAATATCAAATCTAACCTAAGCCATTAATCACAGTTGGCCCAAAGCAGGAAACAGAATTCAATGAATAAACATTTATTTTTTAAAGTCACCTGTTGGTGCTAGTTTCAGAACCCAGTCTGAGTAGAAGTCGGGGGTCAGGGGCTATGAATAAACATGCAGTTCATTAGTCGGTCAATCCCATTGGCAGTGCTCATTTCACGGGAGCAGGGCTGAGAGGATGCCGTAGGTTCGTGGTAAAGTGATGGGGTTAGAAGGGACTGTCATGCTTCAGAATTCGAGGAAAGGTAAAAGTGAGGCCAGAAAGAGGGAGAAGAAAGGGAACTACATAAGCCAAGGCAGGACAGGTACTGGGGGTGGGAGGGAGAGAACAAAAGGATTCACTTAAGTGGGTTAAAATGCACCAGTCGGACTTCAGAAGAACATTACAGACAGACTGCATACAGCCAAGGAGTCTTGGGAAGGCGTGGCCGCGGCACACCAGGCAATGAGGGGGATGGGTCTGAGGAGAAAGGGTGTGTGAAAGGACTGACCCACCTCATCTGGGTGTGAAACATGGATTTCACTGCCTCATGACTGAAAGACAAAACAGACACCCAAACAGAAATTATTACCACTGGGTAATTCAGTATGGCTAGCGAGAGTCTGCAGCATTCTGGGGTAAACAAGCAAGCTTTGGCTATCAGCACAATCTGGATCCCAGCACCTCCCAGCTGGGACTCACGTGACAGGATGTAGTCTGACAGAGCAGAGAGTGCTCTGGGTTTGAAAGAGAAGTTCTGGGTTCAGAGGTACTCAGACCGAAACAAGTCACGTCACTTCCCTGGCTCTTAGTGCTCTCAGCTGTAAACTGGCACTGGGACTGTCATGAGATTATGCATTTAAAAGCAGGTGCTGAAAAGGTTTGGAATTTTATCAAGGAACATCCTAAAGGAATAAGTATTGCCACTTTTAATGGGGAAAGTTTGGGGAGGGGTGGAGACTGGCTATGTTAATAAGTGAGCAAACGACTCTCCCCCACCGCCCCCCAAGGTTCTCACAGAGTCAATTCCAAGTCACAGAGACCCTCGGAGGAAGTAGGTTTTCAAGGCTGTGACCTTGCTGAATCAAACTTCCCAGCCTTGCTTCCAAGGTGTTGTTGGGGAGTTCAAACACAGCTTCACAGTTAGTGGCCGAACACGTAACCTCTTGTGCCACCCAGGGACTCCAGGTCACATCAGTGGTGGGTGAACATGTGTAGGGTTAGAATTGCCCCTCACACCATCGCAGAGTCCCTTCCTCTAGAACAGACAGCTAGACAGAGACTGCAAAGCTGCCTGCTTCTGCCCAACAGCCAAGCTCAGGTAGGATGCAGTTCCTCTAAATTAGTAAGTACAAAGAAGCCAGAGCAGGCAGCACAGGTGACCTGAAGCACAGGTTCCTGTGGTTGTTAGATGCAGTGGCAAACAAAGCCCCGGGCCACGAACACTTAGTGGAATGGTACCCACTAAAGGTCACCCTACAATGTGATTGAATTATTGAATTGTATGCTATGTGGATTATGGGCCAATAAAACTGTTGGAGTGGGGAGTCACCCTACATATGCCTGCATTTGATCCTCTCTGCCAACCAGGATAAGCCCAGACAAACAGGCCCTGCTGGGGGGACATGGAGAGATCCAGTCCAGCTAGGCAGTGATATCCCTTTTGTACATCATTTCTGAATCCAACTTGACTCTCTGACAGTTCCCTGTTGATGCACTGCCGCAACAATTTTCCAATTACCATCAGCATAGTTTTATTTGCATGTGATATTAATGATACCACTAGATAATATCAGAATTTTATTGAGTCCCCTTTCTTTGAAATGGGCATAAATATGGATCTCTTCCAGACAGTTGACCCCAGAGCTGTCTTCCAAATTTCTTGGCACAAATGAATGAAAACATCTCAATTGGTATTTTATCTATTCTGGGAGTTTATTTCACCAATGACTTCAGTGTAGCTTGAACTTGCTCCTTCAGTGCCATCAGTTCTTGATTACAGAATGCCTCCTGAAATGGTCAAACATCAAGAAATCCCTTCTGTACAGTGACTCCATATTCCTTCCATTTTCTCATAATACTTCCTATATTGTTCTTTAGCTTGGCCATTGAGTTCTTCAACATTGCAACTTGAAACTTGATTTTTTTTTTCAGTTCTTTTGGCTTGAGAAATGCCCAATGTGTTCTCACATACTGCGTTTCCAACTCCAGGCCTTTGCACATTTTTATAATACTTTACTTTGTGTTCTGAAAATTCCCCTTTGAATTCTTCTGTTCGGCTCTTTTACTCCACCATTTCTTCCTTTTGCTACTGTTCAAGAGCAAGTTTTGGAACATCTGCTGATATCCATTTTGGTCTTTTCTTTCTCTTTAATAATCTTTTACTTTCCTTGTATATGATGTTTTTATACCAGTCTACAATTCAACTGGTTGTCATTGTCAGTGTTGAATACATCAAATCTATTCTAGATTCAGATGTGATATATTCAGGGTCCTGTTTTGGTTTTCATGGGCTTGCTTTAATTTTCTTCATCTTCAACTTGCTTCACGTCAGCAATGGATGATCTATCCTGTAGCCATACCTGGTCTTATTCTGAGACCCAGGACATTGAGCTTCTCTAACGTCTCCTTCCATAGGGTAGACCGTTTGATTTCTGTGTAATTTATCTGGTAAAGTTCATTTATAGAGTCATTGTTTCTGTTATTTTAAAAGATTATTTGCAATGATTAAGCCATTGGTCCCACAAAATTCTACCATACGCTCATCAATATAATTTCTACTTCCATGGCCCGATTTTCCAACTACGGATCTTTCTTAGTTTCCAACTTTCACATTCCAATCACCAGTAATTACTAACGCATCTTGATTGTATATTTGGTCAATTTCAGACTGCAGAGCTTGGTTAAAATATTTTATTTCCTCATCTTTGGCATTAGTGGCTGGTGCATAACTTGGAATATTAGTCATATTCACTGAGCTTCCCTATAGGCTTATAGCTAGAAACCCAGTACTGACAGCATTGTGCTTCGGGATATATATCAAAATATTCATTTTTATGATGAACTTGATGCTGTTCCTGGCATCGTGTGCTGTGTGTTTGTCCAATTCAAAATGCCCAATACCAGTCCCTCAGCTTATGAATGCCTAGGATACTGATCGTTATGCGTTTCATTTCTATTTTCACACTTCTAAGTGTCCTAAATTCATAGTTTGTGTTATTCCACAATTTAATTAGCAATGGGTGTTTGCTGCTGTTTCTTCTCAATTTGAGTCATGCTACCTCCGTAAATGAAAGTCCCAAAAGGACCCAGAGATCCCAAAGACCCACACACGTCAGTAAGGTTGACCTTCCTTTGTGTTTTGAGTGCCTTCCAACCTGGGGGCTCATCAACCGGCAGTATATCACACAATGCACTGCTGCTATTCATCACATTTTAACTGGCCAGTTTTTTGAGTTTTGTGTTTAAGAAAAAGATCACCATGCCCTCCATCCTAGCCTGTCTTAGTATGGAAGCGCTGCCGGACTTGTCTACCATGAGTGATCCTTCTGGCATCTGAAATACCGGTGGCACAGCCTCTAGCATTGCAGTAACACACAAGCTACCATAACTCAATAAACTGATGGGTGGCCAGCTGGTATGTAAGCTCTTGCTTTCAGAAGTAGGAAGGAAGTGGGAAACAACCCTTGCCACACCGGTGGTTAGCCTTGTTCTCGGGTTTAAGTCAGAAACTGTTTTCTTTGACTTCCAGGAAATCTGGGAAGAAACTTGCTCCTGGTCAATGGTTTAGAATCAATCTGCCATGAAAGTTTATCTCTAAGAGCAAAAGAAATAATATGGCTTATGCCTTGCTTGCCCAAATCTCTATAGTCTGAGCCATGGCAACCAGGAGCTCACTCCTTGTGCTGGCTTTCTCCAAATTCACATCCATGTTTCAGGGTTTGCTCTTCTTCTCCATCTTACTGGAGCCTTCAGAGATAGGGAGGCTGATTTCTGAGGCCCACAGCATCCAGGTTTCTTTGACCTCTGGCTTCTTGTTGGGGTGAGCCCAGTGCGAAGAGATCAGAAGGTAGTTGGAGAGAGAGGCTGAAGTTGTTTACTCCCCTGGCTCCTCCTTGCCTCCTCACGGATCTGGCAGTAGATGGCTCCTCTACAGAGTTAAGTCCACTGAGCGGCTCCCATGGCCCTAGCCTTCACCAGGTATAGGGGTAGTGCTTCCTCTTGGCCCTGAAGTCCAGAAGTGGTAATACTCTCCCGCTGTTGTCAGACACTCACCGCTTCTGATCAGTTCCTTAATCCCTGCCTACAGTCTAAACGTCTCCATTAAATTCTCTACTAAATGCCCTCCTGAGAAACCGTTTTGAGCCATTTTGATTCCTCCCAGGATCTTGACCAATACATGCTCCTGCCAGGCCCCTTCTCATTCAGTATAGTTCTGCAACAATCTTCAGGTGAATAACCCCAGGCCTCACGTTTTAAAATAGTCAGAGGCTTGTCGAATACATCCAGGCAGTTTCAAAAGCATACAAAGACTCTGAAATAATCTGTGTGGAATATTTGATATCCCTATTCCCTTTCCCCCAACCAACCCACACTCACATTCTGAAGTGAGAGTCCTGTTTGCTTTACATTGAAATCCCTTCTGGTTCAGATTCAACATTTTGTCTTTGGCTTAAGTCAGGTGGAGAAAACATCAAGTCTCCCTACCCCCATCACACCACCCTGGGGAGAGACATACTCACTTGCCATTGTTAAATATGACGGTACAGTTGGGCCAACAGTCGTGGTTCACCAAACCTAGGTTAGGGAAGACGCCCACGCCCACTGCCTGCAGGCCTCTCTGATCGCTGAGAGTGAAGCCGTTGCAATTGATCTTTCCAGGGAAAAGAAAAGAGAAACTGTTACCAGATATAAACTCGGGCAAAACAACATCCCGGCTGTTGAAAGGAGTTTTTTTTAAAAATTGAATAAAAAGAAGTAGACCTCCTCTTGCCCTGGAAATGCTTAGAAACTCTGAACTCGAAAGCAAAATAATTCACTTCTTCTTCTCTTTAAAGAGTCTTCCCGCTTTGGGTGGGACAGTCCCGATTTTTAACAATTTTTCCTGCATCCCACGGCGTTTTTTAAAAGTCCCTCTTTTTTTAAAGAATGTACGACAAGCTAGGGTATATGGTTTTCGGCTGCCATGTGGCTATTTTGCCAGGATATGAGTTTTATCAATGGTGTCCTGCTGGTGTCCCGCTTAATGTGGTCACCTTATTAAGACTCTAAATGACTCATGAGCTCAGCATGGGAAAGTCCCATATTTGTTAAAATGTCACACCATCTTGAAAGTTCTCCGTAGCTGTGTTCTAAAAAGGCCAAAGATGGGAATGCTGGTTCCAAGATGGCTCTCCCTGTCTCAGCATCTGGCCTCCCATGAGTGTTCCTTGCTATCTGTCTCAGGGTGTACGTGTGTCTGTGTGTGTGAGAGAGAGGGTGGGGGCTGCCCGCCTATCCCTCCCCTGCTTCTTTTGCTTTCCCATCCTCAACTCTGAGCTCCTCATAAAATAAAAATTGATCTCTTTTTTATTATTTTGTCCCTGGTGGCTGCTTTTACACTCCCTGATCACAATGTTTAAATCTGATAAGTGCAATACCCACCTCCACTGCTGTGGAGTCAACTCTAACTCCTAGCGATCCTATAGGACAGACCAGAACTGCCCCACAGGGTATCGCCTAGGCTGTAGATCTTTAGGTAAGCAGGTTTCCATGTCTTTTCCCCACAGAGCAAGTGTCGCGTTCAAACTACCAACTTACTGTAATCCGTTGAGTGCTTGACCATGTGCATGACCAAGGTTACTTTTGGGCAGGGCAATATCTAACATTGTTCTCTGCAACGCAAGGCAAACCAAGTTAGTTTTTACTTATGTGGCATTCTGTGGGTGTTTTTTTTTTTAAAGAATAAGTTGTTCTTCAAATGTGTGCATAAGCAAATGTGGTGAAGAAAGCTGATGGTGCACGGCTATCAAAAGATATAGCATCTGGAGTCTTGGAGGCTGGAAGATAAACAAGTGGCCATCTAGTTCAGAAGCAACAAAGCCCACATGGAAGAAACACACCAGCCTATGTGACCATGAGCTGTGAAGGGATCAAGTATCAAGCATCAAGGAACAAAAAATCATATTGTAAATGTGGGTGAGTGCAGAGTGGAGACTCAAAGCCCATAGGTAGCCAACTGGATACCCCCTTACTGAAGGGCTGTGGGGAGGAGATGGGCCAGTCAGGGTGCAAGGTAGCAACGATGAAACATATAACTTTCCTCTAGTTCTTAAATACTTCCTCCTCCCCGCTATCATGATCCCAATTCTACCTTACAAATCTGGATAGACCAGAGGATGTACATTGGTACAGATAGCAACTGGAAACACAGGGAATCCAGGACAGATGATCCCTTCAGGACCAGTGGTGAGAGTGGCGATGTCTGGAGAGTGGAGGGAATGTGGGGTAGAAAGGGGGAACGGATTACAGGAATCTACCTATAGCCTCCTCCCTGGGGGATGGACAGCAGAGAAGAGGGCAGGGGGAGACGTCAGACAGTGTAACATGACAAAATAATAATAATTTATGAATTATGAAGGGTTCATGAGGTGGGGCAGTGGGGAGGAAGGGAGAAAATGAACAGCCGATACTAAGGGCTCAAGTAGAAGGCAAATGTGTTGAGAATGATGATGGCAACAACTGTACATATGTTCTTGACACATGGATGGATGTATGGATTGTGATAAGAATTGTACAAGCCCCCAATAAAAAGATTTTTTTAAGAAAAAAATTTGTTAAAGATTAAGTTGTTCTTCAATTGGTTCTTAGGACATGGCCCAACTTGTCTCAGAGAAGGTGCCTATACTTCTGTTGGTGGATAAACGGGGTGGGGCAGCCTGCCATTGGGGGAAGTGCTCTACATTAAGCACATTGATCCCCTAAGAGAGAATAAGCGCAGTATTATGTTTCTAACTGGACATTTTGGACCTATTTTTTATTCAACCCTTGGTGACCCACACCGTGTACTATAGACAACCAGGACTTTAGACTCTGTCCCTTTGAGGTGCACAGCATCTTTCACAGACCACACGAGAAAGGTCTAATTTGGAATTCACACTAATCGAGCTGGACTTTACCTTCAGCATACCTGTAGCAGATCGAAGGACTGGAAAAACTCCCTTGGGCTTAAGGCTGAAATGCGCTCTTGTGAGAAGAAGCAGATGGCTACTCTCCCAAGGCTGTGGATGTGGAAGTCACTGGACTTTGCTTCAAAGACTCTTCTCTTTTTCATAGGTTTGTTTGTTCAAACACTCTTGCTTTGAGGCGACCCAACAAATGGCAACTCCAGACCACCACACGTTTGCTATTTTTATACTCTGCCTTTTATGGCATCTCTAGTCCAGCAGGCATACTTCTGCTTTTGTGAATGAGCCTCATTGAAAATCTTACCCTGTTCCTAATCATCATCATTCGTGCAAATAGTGTCCAGTCACCTAAAGTGTACTATCCGATACATGTATACTTTCCTGTTCTCAACAGTGTTTTAAATTCTATACTAGATACATTAATGATAACATCAATCACATTATCATATGCCCCATGGAGATGAATTCTCACATTCTCCAATAAAATAATAAAGATATCTCTAAAGTGAACCAGGGACATACATAAACCAGAGATATGTGACTAGATGTTGAGCTCACGAGCATAGCCCTAATCTAAGAACACTTAGTTCTTATGACATGGCTGCCCTCATGAGTGATCCCAGAGATACAGGTGCTACAGAAAAGTGTGATGAAGAAAGCAGATGGTGCTCAGCTATCAAAAAGAATAGTGTCTGGGGTCTTAAAGATGTATCTGAAAATAAGCAGCCATCTAAGTGAGCCTTGGGCTAAGGCCACCTGGAAGCAGCACACCAGCCCGTGTGATTCAAGGATTGTAAATAATAAAATCCATATCAAGAGGTGGGAAAAATAACAGAGGTTAAATTCTGCACATCTGGCCGTGCGGAAGGCTATGGATCCAGTGAAAACCCCAAGCCCATTTGCAGGGTCCCCATGTATATTAAGCCTCCAGCGGATCCTCTCTGATTCTGGCCCCAGGATGGGGATGGTCTTGTTATCAGACAGAGTGAACTGTCGATGGATCACTGCAGTTGTAGTTAGATTAAAATGTGACACCTTGTCATTTGATCTAACTTTGGATCCAAATATATATATGCTCTAATTTCTAAGGTTTTTGGCTGAAATTTTGCTCTGTTTTGGTCTGTCGATGTTGGGTTTATTTTTGTTTTGATTTTGCACGATTTTCTCTATATGAAATCCAGAATAGGTAAATCGATAGAGAGCAAATGGATTAATAGTTTCTTAGAGGCATGGCAGAGGAAGTAGGCAAGAAATGGGGAAATAAGAGCAATGAGTACAAAGAAGGAGGAATGTCCTAAAATTGATGGTGATTATAAAGCTCTTTGGAATATGATTGGACTATTGAAAGGTATGATTGGTGAGTTATATGACAACAAAACTGTTATACAGTAAAATGACCAGTGGAGACACAGAGACAGTGGTTGCTCTTTGTTTCCAATATTGGGAGAGAAAGGTTGGAATACGCAGACTTCCCAAACCCATCAGTCGGAGACAAAAAAAAGTTTATGTGTGGAATGCCAGCTTGCAACAAGGCAGGAACCAGCTCAAAGGAAGCATGGCTAGCAAGACAAAGAATGAGATCTTGCTGCCCTCTAGCTTGTGTCTTGGCACCCCCTCTCCACTGTGGCCGAGGAGTTTCTAGAAACGGCTCCTTTCCACAAGCCTAGTTATCCTTCCTCCCCTCGTCTTCCCTGATGAGGAATCGAGCTCTCCTGTCTCTGGGCTTGTTTTGATGGACTGATTTAGGGGCCTGTCCCTGGTCTCATAAATAGAAAGGGCAGTGGGTATTTCTGCTGCATCTCGTTAGCAGAACAGAGGTGTCAGTGTCTGGGTCTGCAGGCCTAAGGGCATCCCCGGTGGCATAGAAGTCCCTGCCCAGGGCAGACGTGGGCTCCTCGTCCACCAGTCCATGTGAGAGGAGGAACGAGAGCGAAGAGGGGGCCCTGGAGGAGGCAGGCTTAGCCAGGGTGTCATACCACTCCGAAGATGTGTGAGATGTACTGCATGCTGAACTGCTGGCTCTGAGGCGGCCAGTACTCCAAGAAGGCGTCCACGTCCACCCGCAGGGCCTTCTGCTCCTCCTCCCCAAAATGCTCCACGTGGTTCTGCAAATCGTCCACGGAGACCAGGCAGCCCTCCGTGAGCCCGGTGCCCTCTCTCTCCACCCGCCACATGATCCGGGCGGCCAGCCTGTGGAGAGGGGTGATGTTGGGGAGGGGCCACCACACGCCCTCACCCAGCAAGCACTGCCCGAGCGCCGAGCGCACCCCAGCCACGGGTGCGGCCACAAGACCGCATGTCCACACGCTCTTCGCTGGTGAAGCTTTTGGCGGTAGAGAGGCCCCGCTAAACGAGATCCGCTTTACCTGCGGCCAAGTGCACGCAGCATATAGAAGAGGGTAACCGGGTCGGAAAACGAGTTGCCATCTAGTCACTTCTGACACAAGAGAAAGCGATATGTGTGGGAGCAGAATGGGGCGCTGTTGGATGGTCCGTGGCCGCTTTTTCGGAAGCCTGTGTCAGGCCTTCCTGCCAGGGCCTATTCTCTCTGCTGCCCACTCGTGCTGCAAAGGCGTCGAGTGCAGGGCAGTGGGGAGAAGCGTGGACGTCGTGTCCTAGGTCGGGCACCACCTGGGGAGATCTTTGTGTCAGCCTGCCTGCCTCGCACTGACTGCTGGCTGACCAGGTGCCTGGGACTGGCTGGCTGATGGGCCAGAGTCGACCTTGTCCCTGAAGAGAGACCGCTTGACAAGCCATCTCCTTTGTCCTCTGATGTGGGCCACAAACTCATTTCTGAATGATGCTCCTGGGGAACTCCAGGAGCCTGGGCACTAAGGTGCCCCCAATGAAGCTCAGGACATCATCAGGGAAAATAAGGTGTGAGGTCAGGCCTGGAGCCGATCGACTATCTTCAAAATCCTTGGGAAATGATGGTGAAGCACCGAGATTAGAGGCCAATGGAAGGCAGATTTCAATTCAGCAGTAGCAGAAACAGCTAACTGGCACCGTCCAGAGGGGGGTCCCTGTCACTGGAGGCGACATGCACTTTGGGCCTTGAAGAATAGGTGGGATTTCAACAGCTAGAACTGAGAGGACATGAGGGGGTTGGTCAAACCAGATTAATGTATCGTTTCTCCAAGTTACCAGGATAGGATACGTCCTTCAACTTCACCCCTGTACCAAAGCAAATCCAAACTCACTGTTGATTCTGATTCATCGTGACCCTATGAGACAAAGTAGAACTGGTCCTCTGGTTTCCAAAACTGTAGCACTTTGTGGGGGCAGAAAGTCTCATCTTTCTTCCTCCAGGCGCCTGGTGGTTTCAAACTGCTGACCTTCTGTTAACAGCCCAAGGCACAACTGCTACGCTCCCAGGGCTCCTACACACACACGATGAAAATCCCCCCAATGTCACCACCCTGATGACCATCAGGGTGGTGCCCTGCCAAGCCCCCACTCCAGCAGAGCCTCTAGGATTTGCGAGCCCTTGAAATGGAGCTCGTCCGGTCTGCGACTCTGCAGAACAGAATAGACTTGCTCCTTGAGGGGTTCTAAGAAGCAGACAATGTTACCTTTCACCTGAGGAGCAGCTGAAGGAGCCCTGGCGGTGTCTTAGTTACACCTTGGGTTGCAATCCTCAAGGTCAGCAGTTCGAAACCACCCGCTGTTCCCCAGGAGAAAGTCCGGGCTTTCTACTCTGGTCAACAGTGGCAGTCTTGGAAACTCAAAGTTTTACCCTGTCCTATAAGGTCACTGTGAGGCAGCATCAACTCCACGGCAGTGCATTTGTTTTGTTTCGGGGCAGGGTGGAGGCAGTTGGTGGGTTCCAAATGCTGACCTTGTAGTTCGCAGCCCAAAGTAACCCAGTGCACACCAGAAGAGGGCGCTAGTTATTACAGATCCAATGCCTCTCAGGTAGAATGAGTGCCAGAGGGTGGCACGTGAGACCTCAGGGAACGTGGGGCTAGGAGACTGGAATGCTCTGCAGGGTCGGAGGGAAGGGATGCTGCTCAACTCTGGCCCGTTTTGCCAAATCTGAGTTTCCTTTCCAACAAAAGCCAGAAATCTGGCTTTGTAACATTGTGGTATTTCCTAATTTGTAACATTAGAAGCTAAATTAAAAAAAAAAAAGTTAAACAAGGGGGCACCATTCAAGATGAGTTTCAAGGCAGCTCCAGCCCCAGTCAGGGACTGCTCCAGACTGAAGCAGTGACCACTCCCAAGCTCTTCCAGGTTCTCTCCTGACCTGCACTGGGCCCACTACCTGGCTTCCTCGTGCCTGGGAATGTTCTCACTGCCACCATGCCAGCCTGACATGTGGGGATCAGAACCCCCCCCCCCGCCTGGGGCCCCACTTTGACCTGATGTTCTCATTGGGCACCTTCCCGTATCTCTTGAGGGCGGAGCACTCGTTCTTGTGGTTCAGCCAGGCATCCTTCTGGCAGGTGCGGTCACAGTAGTGGGCAAACTTGCACTGCCCACAGCGATGCAGCTTCTCCTGCCTCTTGAAGCAGGTGTGGCACACGACATTCACGAGGCTGCAAATGGAGGAAGAAAACACCTGATTGGGACTCAGGTCTATGGGCAGGGACCCATGCTGGCCCTTAGGAGACCAGGATTCAACAACTGGCTCTTTGAAAGAGCATGTATCAGTCTGAGCTTCAACCCCCTCACTTTTCAAGATGAGAGGCATAGTCTTCCAAAGGTCCTTTCTAAATGTAACTCTTTCTTCAGCTGATTATTTTTAAGTGATCTTAGTGGGAGACTGAGATAGTTACGGTTTATTGTGACAACCTGGCGGAATAACACATGTGGGATTAATTGAAGGGTGAAGAGCTATATGGCTCAGTGAGCCTCGCCTTTCTAGTTCTTGGGTCTCTTGCTCTCTGGTGGTCGGACCAGTGTGCAGCTGTCTTCACTAGTTTCCTGTCTCAGCTGGCAAGGCTCACTTCCTGCAAGACATCCCTGAGAAGAAGCCACATGGACTTCTCCTGGGGAGAAGCCACATGGACTTACCCTGATGCAGCCCTGGGTGCTGGAGCAGCCGTGTGGAGACCCCTGCCAGCATTGAGATGCTTACACCACCACTGAATTCAAAGTCTTTCTACCTACTGGCCTGTGATCCTTCTACATTCGACGTCACTGTGTGTGTTTTGTGAGTTTGAGAAGGACCTTGTAGACCGGTGTCAGACATATGGTCTAAATCAGACTTATGGGCTTGGGCAGCACTGGGTTGGGATGCTTTCTGAATGTACACTTACCTTTTATATAAAACTTTCTCGTATACATATATGAGTTTCTGTGGATTTGTTTCTCTGTTCTACCCAGATTAACTCAGAGACACTATTGTCTTCTGCCATATGCCTTTCCATTCAAATCAATAAGTACAAATTAATACCTACCATGTGCAAAGCACTGTGAATATCGCTAGCTACTGGGCACAAATTATGAAGGAAACAATTAAGTCCGCAGTATGATGAGCGCTGATTGGAAGTGCAGGGTCTTCCTGGAACACATCCAAGGAAAGACTTGAGGAACCCAGGAATGCCCCAAGGCCTAAGGAATGGGGGTACATGCCTCATGATCCTCTTGTGAAGGTCATGGGTCATGGGCGCCATGTTTTGGGTTGTTTCTGTCCCTGGCTTCTATTGAGTTGGTGATCCCATGCACAAGGGAACAAAGCATTGCTGGGTGCCCTGCCATCCCCTGGGTCGGCTGCAGACTGTGTAACTCCTTAGGACTGTCATTTCTAGTCTCCAAATGTAGATAGTTGGACTTCTCCACGCAGTCCGCCTCAGGCTGAAGTCTCCATGGAAACCCGTTTAGCATCACAGAGACGCCCAGGTCTCCCCTGACAAATGAGTGGTGGCCACACACGAGGTGTACTGACTGGAAGGAAACCCAAGAGTTCTACCACTGAACCACCACGGGTGGGCATTTTCAGTAACAGCCCCTATTCAACACTATGTTCAACAATGAGAACATTGCTGAAATATGATGTCCCTTTTCCAAAGGAACAAAATATAATACGATGAGACATGATGCATGACAGTATAGGATGGGTGCTAAGACACGAGGCACAGGACATCTTAGTTTCTACTCGTGACCTCTTTACAACCTAGAAATTGGCAACATGGCCAAATGCTTGGAGAAGCACCTCGGATTCATCATGCATGTGATTTTGAACAAATGTTTGGTCGTTGTGTGATCAGACACCTGTTACTGTTGTCAGAGTTCTCACGACCCACACAGAGCTGAAGCCCATAGCTTAAGAAGCTTCGCATCCTGGGTCACATGTCTGTGTGTTTTACAACTGCAAGAATTACAAGGCTACTGTCGCCCCATGATGCCATTTCCCAGCTCCATAATGCTGTCCAAGGGGGTGGGTGAGATTGTGTAGCCCCACCACACAAAGCCATGCTTCTTGCCACCCAGTGTCCCATTAAAAAGCTCCCTATCTCTCCTGACAAACCATCTTTCAAACAGAGAAGCTACAATTTAAAAAGCCCATCTCCAAGTACTGCTTGAGCCCCAGGGCGAGTCGAATCTGGCGTGCTATACCATGTTTCTAAGCCCCACTGCAAACGCCTGTCACCTGGAGGCACAAACCCTCACCATGGAGGCGCCAAAATGATGAAACCCAGTTCAGTGGTTGGGTGGGGAATTGCCAAGCTCCCAGGGGCAAGATAGGTTGGGAAACAGAGGCTAAAGTCAACCCTCTAGACGGGAATCTCAAAAGTATAAAAAACATGGGACTTTAGAATCCTACAGTCTTATTTCTTCAGGAATAACCTTCAACAGAACATCCAAGTGTAGAATTTTCTCTCTGGGGTGATCTGCTCTAATCCTTAACTATCTTATTTCCACAGTGAAGAAGTCACTGAGTCTATGAACAGTTAGTTAATAATCTTGGCCAGCCTTCATGATTGCCAAGTGCTCCCATGTATTGCACGTGAGCTTGCCTCCCTGTAAAAGACGCTCTCATTTGAGGAACATTGGTAGTGCAAAGATTCCGTGTTCGGCTGCTAACCATAAGGCTTTCTGCTCCCTTAAAGATGTATAATCTCAGAGACCCCACAGGGAAGCTCCTTTTCGATGAGTTGGGATAGACTCAGTGGCAAGGAGGCTTGCACTCTATTTGGACCTTCAGGATGCTGGCCCAATGGAACAAGTTTTGTCACATCAGTTCTTTGAGCACTTAAAGATTCCTGACCTGCTTCCCCTTCTCTTCCTTTCTCTAAGTTAAGGACCCCTGTCAGGGACTGAATTGCTTCCCCTCCCCCCAAACTATATGTCACCTTGCGGGGAATCATGATTCTCTGGTTTGGCAGTTATTTAATGACACAAAGTGGCAATTCTGTAATGAACCCATATGATTCAATCTGTTGTAAGATGACCAAGGGTGGGATGTAGCACACTTATTGCTGTCACAGACCTGCAAAGGGAGTTTTTCTGGGGTGTGGCCTGCAGCACCTACAGTCTTACAAAAGGTAAAAGGAGAGAGAAGCAAGCAGAGAAAGCGAGATGTACGATCACATAGAAAGAAGATCCAGGAGCAGAGTCTGTCCTTTGTGCCCAGGGTCCCTGTGCTAGAAAGTTCCTAGATCCAAGAGAACATTGATATTAAGACACATGTCACTTTCCAAGGAATACCGGGCTCACAGATGTTGACACGGAACTTCTCCAGAGCCAGCAGAGAGAGAAAGCCTTCCCTTACAGCTGGTACCATGAATTCAGACTTCTCACCTTGCAGCCTGTCAGACAATACCTTTCTGTTTGTGAAATATCATCCACTTATGGTATTTCTTCTAGAGGAGTACTAGACAGCTGAGACCTTCCCCATCCCTCAACAGTTCCTGATACAATTATAGTTTCCCTAATTCTCACACCATTCAGGTGGCCTCCCAATGTGTGGACAGCAGATCCTGGAAGTCACAGGAGATGGTGTCTGTAAACATCAGTCACTTGTCTGTCAGTTTGTGGCTTGTGTGTTGCTGTGATGTTTGGTATTTCAAATAGCAGCAGAGTCACCCAAAGTGAACAGGTTTCAGCAGAGCTTTCAGACAAAGAACAGGTTACAAAGAAGGAGTAGGCTGACCACTTCAGAGGAGTTAGCCACTGACAACCCTACGGACAGCATCGAAACTGTCAGTTAATGAAAACCTAATGAGGGAAAACAGAATCATACAAATGGGTGCATAAGCAAATGTGGTGAAGAAAGCTGATGGTGCCCGGCTATCAAAAGATATAGTGTCTGGGGTCTTAAAGGCTTGAAGGTAAACAAGCAGCCATCTAGCTGAAAAACAGCAAAGCCCACATGGAAGAAGCACACTAGCCTGTGTGATCACAAGATGTCAAAGGGATCAGGCATCGAGGAACAAAAGAAATAAAATAAAATCATTGTGAATGAGGGGCAATGCAGATTGGGGACCCAAAGTCCATCTGTAGGCAACTGGACATCCTCTTACAGAAGAGCCTCGGAGAAGAGGTGAGCCAGTCTGGGTGCAGGGTAGCAACGATGAAACATATAACTTTCCTCTTGTTCCTAAATGCTTCCCCCATCTCACTCCTGCCCACTGTCATAATCCCAATTCTACCTTACAAATCTGGCTAGACCACAGGATGTACACTGGTACAGATAGGAACTGGAAACACAGGGAATCCAGAACAGATGATCCCTTCAGGACCAGTGGTGAGAGTGGTGATACTGGGAGGGTAGAGGGAAGGTGGGGTAGAATGTGGAAACTGATCACAAGGATCTACATATAACTTCCTCCCTGGGGGATGGACAACAGAAAAGGGAGTGAAGGGAGACATAAGACAAGGCAAGACATGACAAAAGAACAATTTATAAATTATCAAGGGTTCATGAGGGAGGGAGCAGTGGAGGGAGGGGGAAATGAGGAGCTGATACCAAGGGCTCAAGTAGAAAGCAAATGTTTTGAGAATGATGATGGCAACAAATGTACAAATGTGCTTTACACCATTGATTTATGTTTGGATTGTGATAATAGTTGTATGAACTCCCAATAAAATGATTTTAAAAGAAAGAAAAAATAAAGGGAAAGAAAGAAAGAGAAAGAAACAGAATGATGATAGAAAATGAGCCGCTCAGGTTGGTAGGCACTCAGAACATGACTGAGGGGAAGCCGTCTTCTCAAAGTGGAGTGGGCCCTAGTGACGCTGAGGGAGAAAGCCTGAGGAGTCAAGCCTTTGGGACCTTCATTTGCTGATGGGGCCTGACACACAGTGAGAGGAAACAGCTGCAAGCAGCAATTAATACTCTGCAGGTGGGCTTGGTGCTCCCACTCTCCTCCATAACCTTCTACAAATTGGGGGTTTATAATTTTAGCTCTGGTACTTTTCCTTCGCCATATTTGAATTTTTTAATTGTCATTTTTGGACCCCACAAGCTTGTGTGCTTCTTCTGTATGGTCTTAGTTGACGCCTCCCTTAGATGGCTGCTTGCTTGAATGCAAGCCTTTAAGACTTCAAACACTATTCTGATTGATAGCTGGGCACCATCTACTTTCTTCACCACACTTTGCTGAAGCACCCTTATCTTCAGTGATCATTTCATGAAGTATCGAGCAAGGCCATGATATCAGAACTAGAGTTAAGTAGGAGCGCAGACTGCATCTGGTTGTCCATGGGGTTTGCACATCTCAGGCTTACTTTGTCTGTCATAATATGACAATATCACAACTCTATAATATCGGCTGCATTAATAGCAACCATAAGCCAACCAGCCACCAAGCAAACAGATCACATACACCCAAAAAGAAAAGAGAGAAAAAACAAAGATGGCAAAAACAAAAACCCCAAAAAGGCAGCTACATAGAAGCACAGAAGTACAGCATTGTCAGTCTCTCCAGTATAAGTCAATTGCACTTTATTTTTTTTTAACTTTTCTTTCTTTCCTGTCTTTTTTTTAAATCATTTTATTGGGGACACATACAACTTTTATCATAATCCAAATGTACATCCATGTGTCAAGCACTTTTGTATATTTGTTTCCCTCATCATTCTCAAAACATTTGCTTTCTACTGGAGCCCTTGGTATCAGCTCGTCATTATTTCCCTCCCTCCCTGCTCTATTATCATGGTCCATTTTCTGAATGACCCAGAGCTCCAGACACTGTCGGTATGAGGAGTCCATGCAAGTACAGTCTACCCTTGAGCCACAACCCACGAGGTTTTGTCCTACACACTTCCATCTCCCATTCAATTGGGCTCTGTTGACCCTAAGCATAGGGGTTGATGCCACTGGGGCCTTCCTGGGCCAACTCCCCCAAGTGTAGATCCCTTTTCAATGGATCACAACCTGTGGTGTCACTGCCGGGTGGGCACTGAGGCACTACATGTATGGTGATCCCAGATCCCCTTCCATCGGGCACCTATCGAGTCTGGGGTTCTCCCCAAGGTCCAACAACCTCCACTTCTACAGTCCTGAGGAGGCCACTCTGTGCTTCCTCTCCCATCTAAGTAACCAGCCCTCAGTTCAAGGGCACAGGCAGCTTCAAGGTATGTTAAATCCTTCTGGTGTAGCCCCTGCATAGTGCTCTGCTGTCTGCTGGGTCAGCTTCCATGATCATCCTGGTGCTTAGTCCATGGTGCAGTTCACAGAAGGTAGGGCGAGAAGTGATTTATAGTGTCTACCCAGGGACCTGAAATCTGACCCACTGTCCCTCTAGGGTCCCTACACGCATTGTTTAGCATCCCTTCCTGCTATGTGGTCAGTTCTCCCCAATCACCCACCATGCTCACCAACAGAACTACCAGCATCTCCTCCACAATGTAGGTGCTCCCCTCTCATGATCATGACTTGAATTAATGGAAAGTGACTCCTTCCATTCCTAGAGGGGGGAAGGGGGACGATGATTTGTCCCAGTCTTGTGTCAGTGTTGTATCACCTCAAGTGGATGGTCATCTCCCAATTCCCCCTTCTTGAAGGAGTGACCCCCAGCAATGTGGGGTCTCCTCTGTCACACTGTCTCTTTTGTAGTGCACAAAAGGGAGACGATGTGTGGCTCATGACCGGTGGGCAGCTTTCTCTCATTTTGTTCAGGAATTGGTTCTTAAGATTTGCTAAGTTGGTGTTTCTCCTTGCAGTAGTGCACTTATATGATACTTGTCCTTCTGCGATTGACTTCTTTCACTCACCACAATGGTTCAGGTCCTTCCATCTCATGTGGTATTTCATGCTTTCGTTGCTGTTTTTCAGGGATGCATACTATTCCATTGTGTGTAGGTGCCATAGTTTCTTTATCCATTCTTCCACTGTTGGGCATCGGGGCTGCTTCCAGTTTCTCACTATTGTGAACTGTGCTGCTAAGAACACAGGAGAGCACAACTCCACTCATGGTGTGTCTCTTTTTCCTTTAGGGTATATGCCTGATAGTGGTATTGCTGGATCACATGGGATTTCAATTTCCAGTTACTTTAAGTATCACCATATCATTTTGCATATCACCATACTTAGTCATTCTGTGTGCCAATACTCAGAGAAGCTGGATTATTTGAAGAAGAATGTGGCATCAGGACTAGAGAAAGACTTATTAACAGCCTGGGATATGCAGATGATTCAACCTTGCTGGCTGAAAGTGAGGAGGACTTGGAGCACTTGCTGATGAAGATCAAGGATTGCAGCCTTCAATGTGAACTACAACTCAGTGTAAAGAAAACAAAAGTCCAATTGGACCAATAGGTAACATGATGACAAATGGAGAAAAGGTTGAAGTTCTCAAGGTTTTAATCTTGCTTAGATCCACAACAGTCAAGAGATGAAAGGATGCTCTGCACTGGGTGAATCTGCGGCACAAGGCCTCATTAGAGTGTTGAAAAGCAGGGATGTTACTTTAAGGATTAAGGTGCACTTGACCCAAGACATGGTATTCTCCATTGCCTCATATGCATGTGAAAGATGGACATTGAATAAGGAACGTCAAAGAAAACAATGTATTTGAACTATACATTGGTGAAGGATATTGAAAAGTCCCATGGACTGCCAAAAGAACAAACAAATCTCTCTGGGAAGAAGAAGTACAGCCAGAATGCTCCCTAGTGGCAAGGATGGAAAGACTTTGGACATGTTGTCAGGAGAGAGCAGTCCCTGGGAGGACATCGTGCTTGGTAAACGGGGGGAGCGGGCCGTGAAGAAGAAGCCCCTCAATGAGATGGATTGGCACAGTGGGTGCAACCATGGGCTCAAACATAGAACAATTGTGAGAAAGCGACAGACAGGCCAGTGTTTCTGTTGACCAAAGGGTCCCTGTGGGCTGGAACTAACTCCAGGGCACTTAACAACAACAACACATATTTCCTAGTACTGCCACAACCAAGGTCCACCCAGTGGGAGCTTAAAATGACAAGAGTGCATTGTCTCATTGTTCTGAGGCTCAGGCTGTCAGGAAGGCTATGCGGTCCTGGATGGTTCTAGGGGAAGATTGTTTCTTGTCTCTCCAGCTTTGGGTCGGATCCGCATGCATTGGCCTGTAGCTGCAGCCTGACTCCTTCTCTTCCTCCCTCTTCACATGACCATCTTCCCTCGGAGTTTCTGTGTCTCCTCTCATTTATAATGGTGCACCCACCCTACTCCAATATGACATCATGTTAACTAATAACATCGTGACAGACCCTACTTCCAAGCACGGTCACACATTCACAGGGATTGATGGTGAGGACATTAACTTATCGTTTTGTGGGCCGCAATTCAATCCACAACAGGGTCACAAGGCAGACAAGGAAGACCTGGCAGCCAATGCAGGACACCAAGCTCAAGGAACAGCTGATGCTTTATACAATTGATGTGTGTATATGTATGGACTGTGATAAGAGTTGTAGGAGCCCCTAATAAAACGTTTAAAACAAGGAACAGCTGAAAGGCTGGGCCCAGTGGTCCAGGATGTCACCAAGCAGAGAAGAGACGGAGCAGAGGCAAATCAAGGGCACTGCTGCTCTAAGCTAGGCCCTGCGCTTCCCGAGTCGAACCGGTTTTCAAACCTCACTCCCACTAACACACACTGCGGTGTCCTCATCTGCTGTCAGGTATGCTGCTGGGAACGAGTAATAATCATAAGGTACTCAAGGCATTAACGAGGAGTGCTTATTCAGAAATGAGAGCTGCTTCCAAGTTCTCAGAATAATAAGGCCTTTCTCACGCACCTGAGTTCCCTTCGAAGTCCTTAGTGAGAGAGGAGTCGAATTACAGCCAGCATGCCTAAGATTGCGCAAGAGCCCACGGCCATTTCAAATGAAGGTCATTGGCAGAACTGAGTGCCAGGGACACACACAAACCCTGGCATCTCATGGAACCTCCAAACCCCTGTCTCCAGTCAAGATCACACTCTGGCCAACCTTTGCCGTTCACTAGCAGTGACTGGCTATTTCCGGGGCTTTGGAGGTAGGATTCTCACCTTCGGTGCCGCTCTGTCCCATTTTTGTTTTGGGGGGGGGGTGTTGTTTGTTTGTTTGTTTGTTTTTTTCAGAAAGAAATATTTTATCCCTAGTACTTTTTAGAATTGCTGATGCCTGATACAGATAAGAGCTCTCAACACATGGAATCCAGGACAGATAAGCCACTCAGGAGCAATAATGAGAACAGCGATACCATGAGGGTAGGGGCAGCTGGGGAGAGGAAGGGGAACAAGGGGGAACTGATCACAATGATCGATGTATAACCACACACACCCAGGGGGATGTTCACACAGTGGGCAGTGTAAGATATGAATATAATAATAATTTAAATTTTATCAAGGATTCACAAGGGTGAGAGGGTGGAGGAGGTAGGGAAAAAAGAAGAGTTGATACCAAGGGCTCAAATAGAAAGAAAATATTTGGAAAAAGATGATAGCAATATATGTACAAATGTGCTTGATACAATTGATGTACGGATTGTTATAAGAGCTGTAAGAGCCCCCAATAAAATTATTTATTGTTAAAAATAAAAGAATTGCCAGTGCATGGTTATAATAAAACCCAGATGGGTGTTTAGTTGTCCAGATGACGCCTCCCCACTCCCTCTTTTGGCTGCGCTGGGATCTCGCTACCCTCAGTAAGCCACTGCCTGCTGTTCTCAAGAGTCTGGGTCGTAAGGAAAACTACATCTGTCCTGACACTTTCCTCCAGACTCCCAGGAAGTGACTGAGCACACGTCTAACAGGCCTAGTTATATAATCATCCATCTGCCGTGAACTATAGCTGTGTTCCAGCTAAAAGAATAGATATCAGTAGAATATCCCCCTCCCCCTCTGTCTCTAAAGTCACCAGGCCACATTGCCCAAGGAAGGGCAGTGAACAGAGCCTGGACATGCTGCAATATGGACATCACTCGTACCTGGATGACAGAGAGACCTTTATAATCACTGATCTAGCCACTTAGTAGGCCTTGAATCAGTTCAACTCTCAGCCCATGGAAGCAGCCGTCAAGAAATCAAACAAGTATTGCATTGGGCAAATCTGCGACCAAATACCTTTCTAACGTGTTAAACAGTAAAGGGGTCACTTTGTGGACTAAGGTGCACCTGATCCAGGCCCTGGTATTTTCCATTACTTCATATGCATGTGAAAGCTGGGTAAAGAGTAAGGCAAGCCAAAGAATTGATGCCTTTGAATCATGATTGTGGCAAAGAATGTTGACCATACCATGGACTGCCAGAAGATCAGACCGATGTGTCTTGAAAGATGTGCAGCTTCCCGGAAGGGAGGATGGTAATAGTCCACCCATCGTACTCTGGAGATGTTATGAGGAGGGACTAGCATTTGAAGAAGGCCACCATGCTTGGTAAAGCAGAGAGTTGTGAAAGAGAAGGATGCTAACTGTGATGGACTGGCATGGTGGCTGCACCAATGGGCGCAGAGATAACAGTGGTTGTGAGGATGGTGTGGGGCCAGGAGTGTTTCGTTTTGTTGTACACAGGGTCACTGTGAGTTGGAACTGACTTGATGGTCCCTGGTAACAACAATCAGTTCAATAACATCGCATTGTCCTGTATATGTATATATACAACATTGCTCATCCCATGAGCAAGCATTGCAATTGCCTTTCGGTAATAAAATTTTCATTACTCCTCATAAAATAATTCAAAAGAGTGACCTTTAGTCACTCTTCAAAGTGAACGCAGAGTGAGTTCCAAATTGTAACCACCAAACTGTTTTCAACAGGCTCACAAATAGGTGTTATATTCCATTCTGTGTGTTTGATGGGGACCAGAATCAGACCTTAACAGCTGGTGAAACCCAGGAAGATATTTCCTGATTTAGATCCCTTTGGGATGAGAATGACTGCCTCACACTTGCCCTTAGGATTTAGCCTTGAACCTGGAACTGGAAGAAGAAGGAAAGGTACAGTGCAGAGAAGGGCTTCTCAAACTTTAGTGTCCACAGAAATTACTCACAGGAGAGCTTGTTACATTGCATTCGGTCCAGAATAGGGCCTAAGAGTCTGCATGTCTAATAAGCTCTTAGGGGATGCTGATGGAACAACTTTCAATAGCAAGAATGCAGAGATGCCAAAAAAAACCGCTGGGAATGCTGACCTTCTGAGGGGCATTCCAAGAAAATCTCAAGTAGGCTTAGCAAAGTTTTCTAAAAATTCTGAACCTCTGAATTCTTCTCTTGACTCTGGTTGTGTGTTCCGAACAAGTCCCCTAACTTCTCTGAGCCTTATAGTTTTATTTGGTTGGCAGGTTTAAGTGGTTTAAGGTTTAAGGTTTTGTGGGAGGTTTAAGTGAAAGTGGGAATAGCAATATCTTGAATCTTGATACCTTTTATTGTGAATTGGGTGGTTTATAAAGCAAACTGGTTTTCTATTCAACAATTCTTACACATTTTATTTCACCTCATAGATTGTAATTCCCATGAATTACGGATCCCACTCCCTCCATGTGTTTCCTGTTTCTATCCCTGCTTTCCTAACCCTTCTGACCTTTGTCCTAGGACAAATACTGCCCTTTGCTCTCTAATGGTGGCTATTCGGAGGTGTGTGTACCTCACGAGTGTTATAGTTCCTTTTATAGATCCATCTATGGTTGGACTGAAAATTGAGCCATGCGGGTGAGTTCATTTCCAGACCCGAAGGGCCATCGCTTTGGGAGTTCATTCCACCAGCCTCTATCCAACTAATAATTAACTTTTTAAAAATTAAGCATATTTATTATTTTTTTCAAAAACTGGATGACTTTCTAATCTCCTGAAACCCCACCGCTGTCTGATTTTGAGGTTTAAATGAGCTAACGTGTAATTTAACCAGCCCAGAGTTTAACTCAGTTGACACCCATCCCTCACTGGATCAGAAACATGGAAAGCTTGAGTCCAAGGGTCTCCGAGGTCCTGCTCTCCTCCCAGATTCACCCTTCACCTGCAGCTGTCCAAGAAGAAGGCACCCCACTATAGGACAACCTCCTTTATGGGGGCACGGAAGAGAAGGACGCTTCGGGGGGGAAGAATGTCCAAGACACATGAAGTCTCCAACCCACATTTTCCCGCCGGGAGAAAGTGTGCTTGTCCCCATTGGTCTTTACCCGGTGACCCTCAGCCAGTTGCTTTGCTCCTGAGTCTCAGTGTTTTCTCTCTCTGCACAGAGGCTATTCCCTCCCCGTTGCACCCCACTTCCCATGTTCAAGAGACTTTTTTAACCTTTTATTTTCCTCTTTACGTGCTTTTAAAGTAGATTTTATATATTATGTTATATTTTGTGTTTTTATGTTTTGTATTTTCATGTTAAGTATTTCCTTATATCTTTTTGCATTTATCTTCCCCGCACAGAGGCAAGATGCAGCTCCAAGCTCACTTTTTCCAGAGGCCCCACTGGAGCTCTCTGCAGCTCCAGCTGGGTTATGTCATCTGTCAGAGTCTAGAGGCTAGAAGGACAGTGAGCGTTCAGCCTCCTGTATGTGAGTAACCAAGAACTGGACAAATAAATGCCAAGAAAAGATGCCTGGCTGGTGGACACATCTAGCAAAATCACAGCCAGAGAGGACTGTAGCAAGAATTCTGTCTTTCCAGGATGGTTGAAATCTCTCAGTCTGCCAAACCTCCTTACAAAATTAGGAGAGATTTGTCTTTGAAAGTATCTTAGGCATGAAGTAACGAAGAGCAAGGCCTTCACACAGTGGTGTGACTCGGGCTCAAGCGTAGGAGCGGTGGTGAGGGTGACACGGGCTCAAGCGTAGGAGCGGTGGTGAGGGTGACAGGGGCTCAAGCGTAGGAGCGGTGGTGACGGTGACGCGGGCTCAAGCGTAGGAGCGGTGGTGAGGGTGACAGGGGCTCAAGCGTAGGAGCGGTGGTGAGGGTGGCCGCGGGCCAGGCAGGGTTTCCTTCCGTTGGGCATGCGGTCACTTCACTAGGGGTCAGCACCAATTCCATGTCACCTAACAACCACAGCCCTCATGGCGCACCTAGAGAACCTCACAGTATTTTACATTCCTGTTCCCTGCCTGTCTTCAACCTCCTGCCTTCCTTGCACAAGTGTTGATTGAGCATCTATTATGTACTAGGCATCCAGCTAGGTGAGAGCGGGCCTTAAAGATAAAGTAGGCACAGCTCTTGCCTTTGACAGTCTCTAGGCTGGCCTGTGGCAGAAATACAGGATGAGGCAAGCAGATCCCAGGCACTGATGATCTGTGGAGAGGTTAGAGGAAGGAGGGGGCAGCAAGGGGGGGGGGCGGTTCATTCTGCTGAATCAGGGGAGGCATGAAATCTGGAAAAGCTATACCTAGGCCATGAGAAGGCATTATGCTGACCCTCAAAAGAGGCCCTGAATTTGCACTCACAGAGAAGGTCAGGGTCTCTCAGAGCAAGACGCTGGCAAGAGTCAACGTCTTTGAAGTGGGACATCCAGGCATATGTAGAAAGCAGGAGAGGCTGTTCGGCAGGTCACTGGATTTACCAAAAGGGGAAAGTGTTGAAGAGCTGACCATTCTGTGGCAGGCCTTAAAAGCCACCCTCGCTTGTTAATGGTGTAAGCAGCCACGGAGTTAGTTCTCGACACCGAAGAGGCCGCGCCCACAGATAAGCCCAATCTGGTCTGTTGGGTTTTCATGCACTAATGGTCATAAATAGATCCCCAGGCTTTTCTCCCTAGTCCGTCTTAGTCTGGAAACCCCACTGGAACCTGCAACATGTACGCCTCCACTTGGGTGCTGGCAGCGTCTGAGGTGCATTGGCTGGGATTTGTACCCAGGTCTCCTGCATGAAAGGCAACAATTCTACCACGGAGCAACCACTGCCCTATCCACTCTCAGCACCAACACACCATTCTTCTGCAGGCCCACAGGAACCACGAAGGCTTTTCTGAGAAGAACAACATGATCAGGCTTGGTAAGAATACTTTGTTTTTCCTATGCCCGAGTCATCTCCTACAAGATGTCAGCTCTTTAAGGACATCGCTGGATTCAAATTTGCAGGGACAGCTGCACACCCAGCCCACCACGGTAAGTGGCGCTGCTATCTTGGCTCTGACTGAGAGCTTGCCTGTTGGGTTCTAAGATCTTTTCGGTATAGCAGCAGCTCCCAAGCCTTTCTCTCCCACATCTCACAAGGTTGATGGCAGTCGCACAGCCAGTTCAGACCTGTCTGCATTCCCCAAACTCCAGCTCTCACCACAGGGCTGCTCTGTGGCCCCAACCCAAAAGCACACCCACTGCCATCCAGTCGATTCCGACTCAGAGCAACCGATAGGAAAGCAGAGAATTGTCCCATGTGGGTTTCCAAGACTGTAAAGCTTTACAAGAGCAGAAAGCCTCATCTTTCTCCCGCAGTGCTGCTGGTAGACTCGAACTGCTTACCTTGTGGTTAGTGGCCCAATGGATAACCCACTCTGCCACCAGGGCTCCTCTCTTGCACAAAACGTGTCTTAAGATGCAAATGAGTGAAGATGATATCCCAATTGGGGCGGGGTGCTGACATTTTGAGCTAAGCTCAAATGGGCAATAATTCCTGGCCACTTTTGACTTTAAGGATTTAGTAGAAATACGTGGTGCAGCTCACAAATGATCCCAAGGCACTTCAAGAGGCCTGACTGTCCCCAAAACTAGAAATGCCAAATTAAAGACAAAATTCTACCTCTACAGTGGTTTTCCTCAGCATCAAGTGCAGGCTACAACCTGAACGTTTTAACAAACGCTTCTTCATGCATTTCCTGAACAGACTGCTCAGAGGTGTATCTAATCCCTTTCTGAACTTGTTTCCATTTATAGCATCCTTGGACCCCACCACCCACTGACCAGCTGTTAGCAGATAAAAGGTCACATGTGTGCTTGCCTGTCCGCCGTGGCTAATCTTGGCCCACACGGCAGTATGCCGGCTAAATGCCCAGCTGTCCCCCTAGACAAGAAGAAGCTGTAACTGGTTTAATTTTCAAAAGCCCTGACTGATAATAATTTCTTTAAAAAGCACTCAGCCTTTTCACATCCCTCCCTCTATCTTTTACCCACACACACATGCACATGCACACACAAGAGAATCAATTCATTTGAAAACAAGTCAAGTTTTTATTTAAAGGACATTTTTTTCTTTTTAAAATTCATTTTATTGGGGGCTTGTACAACTCTTATCACAGTCCATAAATACATCCATTGTTCTTGTTTCTTCTTGACGTGTTTGCGATAAATTAAATTAATTTTTATTTCATCTATATCATCACGGGTTGGTTGGGTAGGTTCCTAATGCCTGGAGCCTGTAAGTGTTTGGGGTTTTTTGGTGGTGGTGGTGGCATGGCAAAAGAGACAACAGATGCATTAAAGGTTGGTATTGTCCATTCAGATGCACAGCGACCCTATAGGACAGAGTAGAAATGGCCTTTTGAGTTTCCAAGGCTGTAACTCTTGGCGGGAGTCGAAAGCCTCAGAACCCACTATGCCAACTGGGCTCTGTTGTTGATGTTGTTGTTGTTATTGATGTTAGTTGCCTTCAAATAAGCTCCAGAACAAAGTGGTCCCTGCCTGGCACTGTGCCATCTGCATCTCTGACTTCTATGCTGCAACTGTTGTGAAGTACCTTCTAACCAAACGGGTTCGTTTTCCTGCACTACATCAGACAATACTCTGCTGTGTTCCCAAAGGTTTCCCTGGTGATGTTTTGGAATAGACTCAACATGAACTAATCACAACAACAGTCTTCAGAAGTAGATCCTGAGAGCTATCTCCCTGGTCCATCCTAGTCTAGAAATGCACTGGAACCTGCTCCTAAGGGTGGCCGGTATTGTTAATGCCACTGTCATAGCTCCCAGCGTCACAGCAGTGTACAAAACACCACCCAGTGACAAGCGGAGAGATGGGAAAAGGAACTCAAAATGGAGAGGGTGTTGTGGGTTAATTGAGTGGGCTCCAAGCAATGACCAGGGTCGCTAACTGAGAGAGGCAGAAGGACAGAAGATGCCCTGCTACTGGCTTGGAAGACAGAGGAAGAGGGCCACAGCCAAGGAACGCTGGCTGTGGCTTCTAGAAGGAAACAGCCCTGCAGATCCTGCAGAATTTTAACATAACAAATGTGCATACCTTTAAGACACAAAATTCCAGACAATTTGCTACTGCAGTCATAAGGACCTAATGCATCGATTTATTATATAAACATTTTTCTTTTCAGTGATGTGTAGATTCCTATTTCGTATTGATGAACTTCTTGATCTAGCCATTCTCAGACCCTCGAAACACTTTTTTAGAAATGTGGTAAAATATTGTGGTAGTTACATAATCTGTTGTCAATTTGAGACTTAAGACTAAAGGGGTAGAGTTAAGCCTGTCAATCAGGTCACAGCATGATAACCTCATTTGGAGACGCTCAGGAGATAAATAACTCACTGGAGATGGGACATTGACTCACTCCCTGAGAGACATTATTGTTGACAAGTCAAATGGAGAGAGACTGATGGAGCCAGAGCCCTGGAGCTGAAGAGTTAACATGGAGACCCATGCCAGTGCAGAGACACTTCCATCACCACTGGACCCACAAGACTTTCCACCCACTAGCCTGTGAGCTTGCTGCATTCGGCGTCATTGCATGTGCTGCGTGAGTTTGAAGAAGAATTTATAGACTGGTTACAGACATATGGGCTAATATCAGATTTATGGACTTAACCTGGACTGGGCTGGGATATTTTCTCAATATTCAATTGCTCTTATATATAAAGGTCTTTCTTATAGACCTATGAGTCTTCATGAATTTGTTTCTCTAATCTACCCAGACTAACACAAATATATATAGTAAATTAAAATTACAGATTTCACTTGTTTAAGTGTTTGATTTGTTGGCATTCATTTCTTGGGCAACCACCCTTACTACCTGTTTCCAGAACCTTGAACAGGGACTTTGTACCCATTAAGCACTCACTTTATCATCACCTTGAACAGGAACTTTGTGCCCATTAAGCACTCACTCTCCACCCTCCGCCCAAAGTCACTTCTCATCTCCTTTGCTGTAGCTGTGAAGTTTCTTGTCCTAGGTATTTCAGAGTGAAATCAGCAACACGTATCCCTGAGTGGGCGTGGCTTATTTCACTTAACATAATGCTTTCTTGGTTCATTTGTGTGGACAACCCGTTTTTGAAAGACACCCCTCCTTTGATTAAGACTAAACGCCATTAACTGGGTTTATAAGAACAAGAGAGACTTAAGTAGAGAGCTATAGAGCCCATTTGTTGAGCTCAGTGAGAGGTAATGCATGGACCGAATGTTCAGCCTTCTGTTTCCTTAAGATGGTAGTGCCTAAAAATGTTTCTTAGTTACATGGATTCTAAGATGCCATCAGTTGGTAAATTAACTATGTTTATCTACCAGTAAGAAGAAAAATTGCTCCCAATTAAATCAGAAGGAGCCATGGGTGATAAAGTGTGTCACGATTTCAGAGACATTAACGTCAAGCACATATCCTGGAATTATTCTAGAATAAACGTACTACCTCTCATCTTGTAGAACATTGAGTTATGAATGCATCTTACAATGAAAGTATACATTTAGTTTAGTACATCTACCACTACCCCATCTGCAGCTCACTGGAATCGACTCTTCTATGTTTAAATTATATGTGCATACAGTAGTTAGAAGGAAATACACAGAATGTTAACAGTCATCTGCTCCAAATACAAAGGTTATTAAGGATTTTTATTTCTTCCCCCAGTTGTTCAGTAATTTCAAAATTCTCTAAACGAGCGAAAGACAAAACAAAAAAACAGCATCAAACAAACTTGCGAAGCTCAGAAAGATGGGAGGGGCCAAGACAAAGCAGAGCTCGCATTCACTGGCCTTCGGGAAGACCTCAGAGTGCAGGGTGAGAGGGGCAGAGGACAGGCGTGGCAGCCCATCCACCACCTGCTGTCTCATCTCATTCACTTCAAAATACCTGTATCCAAGAAGGTATGCTGCCCCACCTGGCCTGTTTCCCGTCACTGCTTCTACTGCGCAGCAAAGGAGCTAAAGGGGGTGGCAAGTAGGCATCCTGGCTAACGCCAGTTCTGGTGGCATGGCAGTGGCCGCCCAGAGCACCCTGTTGGAAAGGAATTTGAGGACACGTGGGAGATCGGAAGGAAGGGTGGACTGGTATTTTCCCAGCCTGAACGATCATTCTTGCTCTCTCATCTTTAAGACCACTTGTTCTCCCAGTCAGCAGCGTTAAAAGATGCTAAGTGTTCTAGAGATCCAGGCCAAGGACAACAATCCAGGGCCCGATTGGTGCTGTTTGTGCTACATTCAATTTATTTGGGGAAAGACACAATCAGGCACTATATTTTAGAGCTGATTGTAGCACACATTGTAACCCAGCAATTCCACTCCTAGGAACACGCCCTAGAAAAACTCATCTCTTTGTCCATCAGGAGATAGGAATAAAAGTGTCCATAGTAGTCAGAGGAATGGGGGGGGGGAAATTGTGGTGCACACACATACAGAGTTTACCCATTTGACTAGTTATACAAAACTCTCTCCTAAGGAGCCTTGGTGAAACAATAGTTAAAGGCCTGACTAATAAACCCAAAGTCCGTAGCTTGAACCCACCAGTAACTCTGGCCATTAAAGGACCTCTTAGCTGGTCCCCCTGACAGATGACAGCCTGGAAACACTAGGGGGCGATCTACTCTGTCCACAGTGACTCAGGGGCGCGAAGCAGCACAAAACTATGGATGCATATGAAAGAAAGAAGCAAGTGCCATAAGACAATATATAATACCAGGCCTTTGTTAAGAGATCAGAAAGTGAAACAGCAAAACTAAATTGTAAAATGATGTATATGGGAACTCTGTGCTTTCTGAAGCATTTTTCTGCAACCTTAACACTGCTTTAAAAAATAAATTTATTTGCAAACATGAAATTATTTACCATCAGGAATAGGTACAGATCAAACTATGATTAAAGCGGACAGGAGATAGGACAGGGAAGATGCCCTATATTGGAACGTTCTATTTGGGTTGGGGATGCCCTGGGGGCACCGTGGGTAAGCACCCAGCTAGCTACAAACCCAGACCTGGTGAGCTGCTCCCAGAAAGATTAAAAATATATATTCACTGCCATCAAGGCAATTCGGGCTCATAGCAACCCAATAGGGCAGGGTTGAACTGCCTCCGTGAGGTTACCAGACTGTAACTCTTTATGGGAGTGGAAAGTCTCGTGGAGTGGCTAGTGGTTTAGAACCATCAACATTTCAGTTAACAGCCCAGTGTGTAGCCACAGTGCCATGGGGGCTCCTGCACATAGGAAACTCTGTGGGGCAGTTCGACTCTGTCACCTGGGGTCTCTACGAGTGGAAAATCTAGGCAATGGCACCTAGCAAGTGAAGTTGGACGGTGGTGTCCCAGGTTATACTTCTTAACTGTGTGACTGTGTGGGTGCTGTTGTTGTTGTTAAATATATTCCTTAAAATAATCCATCTTCATCGAATGAAGTGGGCAATGAAAAGGAGAAGAAGAAAAAGACCCCTTTCCCTCTGCTTGGAGACGTAGAACCATGACTGGTTGAGAATAACCTGGATCATTCTGCTACTTTTATAGAGAGACTGAATGGATAAACCTTTGTGGATGACTCGGTACCACCTCCCCAGTCTACTGTCTGGTCTACAATGGCTGAGCCTCACCAGAAGCCTAAAATGCAAGCAAGGACAGCCTTGATCTGACGTGTCCCCGCCCCTCACATCTCAGGGGGTGGTCAAAGGAACAGCCAGCTGCCCCACCTTCTCATCTGTGTAGTGGTAAGTTTGGGTGCATCCCTTTCAAAAAATATGTCCTTTCAATATTTTTTTTATAATTTTACACAACTCATCATAGTTTTAGTACCCTTGTAATAATAATAACATTGCATTTTTATCTGCAATGCACATGTTGGTTTGTAGTTCCATTGTTTTGTACTTCCAATGAATTATTTATGACAACAACATGTCAACAACCTGTGTCCAGTCATAAGGGGGGGAGGCAGAAGAGCATACAGACAGCAGGCTATATGATGAATGTATCACAACATGGACGACAACTAAATAATTCAACAAAAGTGTGCAATAGTTGATTTAATAAGATCTCAATGGTGTAATATAAACACATGAAAACTATTCTCAAGGAATTGAAAAGAAATACATACCAATGTTAAGAGTGGTTATCTTTATGGGATAGCATATTTTTTCTTCCTAAATTTCCCTTACAAATGTGTCTTCCTTTAAACGTGGAAAGAAAGTCCCCTCAACTGCAAGCATTCTTGAAAGGGAACTGACACATCTATTGTTGCCTTTGGGGGACTTGGAGTCCGCAAACTTGTTGAGGCCAGGTGCGATGCAGTGGCAGTACCACGATCAATGTCCACAGCCCTGATACTTCTGGTGCTGTATGTTTCAACTCTGAGTCTAACGGAGTCCCAAACCCCACTCACCTGCCCCCACCCCTGCCCCATGCATAAATACACACATAAAGCAAAACACACTCCCCTGAGGAGATGGTACTCTCACGTCAGTCCCGCGCACTACTCAGGTATTGGTGATTCATAGACCACAGTTCAGTGATTTTGCTTTAAAGGTGTTGGTAGGCAGGAAGGAAAAAGACTGAACACCAATCAAATCATCTCTGAAGGCACTGCCCGTTCTCAGGGCTGTGCAATCAGCCAACCATGCAGCCTAGATTACCACAGGCAGTCTTGATTCAGTCACATGGATATCCATCAAGTCACCCCGCTTTGGGTTCAAGAAAGTATTGTCATAATTTAACCACCATGTCAGAGTTTGCTTTTTGTTTGGGATAAAAATTGAGTACGAATTTAAAAGTAATATGTGGTGTATACACACACCCCGCACCAGGATTGTGGGGACGCAGGGACTTTCATTCACAGAAGGTGGGAATGTCGATGTACTGGAAGCGCCTTGGGAAGCCTCTTAGATCTGAAAACAGTACCCTCCACAGTCCCCAATTTCCCCTCAAGATACATATCCTGGGGAACAATCACACATGTGCACAGATACACAGTCTAATATTGTCATTGTAGGAACAATTTTTATAGAAACTTTGTTTCAGAATAGGGGAACGGATAACGCAATCTCATATATTCGTAGGATAGACTGTTTGCAACATGCATAAGGGGACTTCCAAACGTTTGTATAAAAATGGAGTTAAAAAGCAAACGAAAATTTCCAACAAACTTTGTGAGGCCTCCTAAGGCTACACAGACCAGCATGAATAGATCTGAGTATAGTTTTTACAAAGCAAATCTTTGAGACTTAGGTGGGGAATGTGTCTATAGATTTCTAGTTCCCACATGGAAAGACATTAAACGCATGTAAATATTTAGATGAAAAATTCTTAAAATGACGTCTAAAGAAGGATACTTTTTCTGTATAGAAAGGGGGAAAAAGACACACGCATCCACACAAACTACCACTGTTTGTTAAGTGTGTAATAGTGCGAGAACATTCTAGAAGGAAACACATTAAAACCACAACACGGGTTATGTCTGAGGGAAGACACACAAGACTGTGTAGTGGTACTTAAGAGGTTGAGACTTAAGAGAAGAAATGTTGAAATAGAATCCATGACCTTGTCACTTTTCAAAGGTAAACGGCTATTCCTGTGTTCTTTGTATTCAATTACAATAAATTATAATCACCTCAGCAATTACGTGATGTTCTAAAATACTTATAATTTAAAAAGGCTCAAAGCTTGGAGTCTTTGGTCAGAACACATTACCTACCATACCACCTGCACCTCTCCACCCCCTTTCCCTGGTCCTCACCTCACACAGCACACCCACGCGGCCACCACAGCTATGCGGGTAAAATGCCTCCAAGCGTGGGCTCACCTTTACAACTGGCCTCGGGAACCAACGGCATTGGCAATGACTTCTTGCAAGAAAACAGTCAACTGTCAGATGCCCCATTT
Source organism: Tenrec ecaudatus (assembly GCF_050624435.1). Taxonomy (NCBI): domain Eukaryota; kingdom Metazoa; phylum Chordata; class Mammalia; order Afrosoricida; family Tenrecidae; genus Tenrec; species Tenrec ecaudatus. The sequence goes on along the minus strand of NC_134540.1, from coordinate 65,134,084 downwards.
TGTTACAAACTGACCACATGAATCCTTCCCTTGAGGACTTTGAAAATCATTATTATTCGAGCTGGGCACCAGACAAACTAACAGGAGAGGCGCATACCTGTCGAAGACCACGGCAGAGTAAGCCCGCTCCGCAAAGATGACATCCGCCGCCCAGAACTCCTTAGTGGCCTTCAGACCCCTGCCTTTGCCCTCGGAGGTGAAGACGTCCACGTTCTCCATTGCCCCTATTGTCATCTCAGAGACGCTCAGGCCAGATACTCTACACTGAGGCAAGCCTCTTGTCACTGTTGCTATTTCAGCACCTCCAGTAGCCCAAAGAGCAAGTCTATAAATGGGCAAACCACCTCCCCTTGCCGACCTCCTCTCAGCCACCGGGCCCCCACCTTCACCTCCGCCACGTTTCCTGCAGGCAGGACTGGGTAGGCCAGAGGACAGTGATCTGGGAAGGGGCTCCTGTCTCACCCAACAATGCCGACAGTACAGAACGAGACCACGGGGCTTGTGGTTCTAGACCTACCAGCCGGAAAATGTTTTGAAAAGTTACTGTGCAATAAGAAACTATCTGCATGTGTTGGGCGTCTGCCATGTCCGGCCTAAGCTGGGAACAGGAGCACTCTGTGGCTAGGGTATTTTTAGCAGCCTGCTGCCTCTGTCCATCAAAAGCAGACAGCTGAAATGGTCCAGAAGAGGCAGGGTGATAGGCGCTGCACTGGGAGCCTTCAGCTGTCAGGCTTGCACTTTGTCAAGTGACCTGGCTGCCTCAAACCCTCATTCCTTGAGATTAGCCCTCGTCTCCCTTGGGTGGACTCTTGGAGAAAAGCAACAGAAGCTAAATCCACTTCTCAGCCGTCCAGGCTGCCTCCCGTCTTCACAATGTCTTCTCACAAGACGTCCAGGATCAATAGATTCCTGGCCAAGAAACAAAAGCAGAACCTGTCCATTCCCCAACGGACTCAGATGAGAACCGGCACAACCCCAAGAGAAGACGCTGGAGAAGAGCCAAGCTGGTCTGTAAGGAGCCCCGTGTGAGGGCAGGCACGCGGCGTTCACCTGGGTTCACTGGCTGTCTGCTGTTTCCTCCTTGGTTCCGATGCTTCTGCAATGAGAGGTTAACAATAAATAATGTGAGGCCACTGTTTTTTAAAAAAAGCAACAGTATCTAGAACAGCGGTTCTCAACCTACAGGTTGAGACCCCTTGGGGGTCAAACGACCCTTCCACAGTGGTCGCCCGATTCATAACAGTAGCAAAATTACACTTATGAAGTAGCAACAAAAATAATTTTATGGTGGGGGCCACCACAACATGAGGAACTGTATGAAAAGATCGCAGCGTGAGGGAGGTTGAGAACCACTGCTGTAGACTGGTCCCCTGGCATGTTGTTGTGGGCTGTCCGGTCAACTCGGACTCATAGCAACCCTACTGGACAGAGCAAACCCGTCACCACTGGATGGGCCGGGCTGTAGTCTTTTAGGGAGGCGCCCTGGTGGCACAGTGGGTTAAGCGTTAGACTGCTAACCACACAGTCGATGGTTGGAAACACCTTAGAAACCATTTGGAGTAATCCTGTCCTAAAGAGTCACTATGGGTTGGAACCAACATGGTGGCAGTGGGTTCATCTTAGAGGGAGCAGGTAGACAAACCGTTGACTGGTGGGGTCGAACCACTCACCTTCCAGTTAGCAATCATACACTTAACCATTGTGCCACCAAAGGCCCCTCCTCCAGCATATGTGAGAGAGAGAGAGAGAGTTCACTGAGGTCAGAAAGTATGGAAACAGCATGGAAGGGGGTCATAGCTCACCATCTCTGGGTTCCCTATGGCCCCAAGGCAGGGGTCAGACATGCCTCCACCCTCCATCTTTCTTTACCTGTTCTGACACCATTTGTGCCTTGAATAACACTTTAATTTTCTGTGAAGCTTGATAATTCCTGGCCATGTCTTCCCAGAACTCACAATTATGGGGGTTGTTAACAAGGGAAGTTGACCGGTCAAGAGCAATAAACAGTAAGAACAGAGTCATTGGTCCACAGAAGCACCTCTTTTCAGCCAACAACCCAGTCTCTCCCTGGTCCTCAGCTTCTCAGCCATGTGATTATTTGGCCTCTGTCGCTATGGACCAGGAAGTCAGCCCTTTGCTCTGCCTCACAGTCTCTTGGCCTCAGGACTGCTCTTCTGTTCCACCTCATGGTCTCCTTGCCTTGGCCTCTGGTCTCAGCCTGGCTCTTTTATTCTGTCCCTCGGTCTCCCTGGCCTCAACCTCTCCCATTTTAGAGATCTGGAATATCCATTTCCAATGGCCCTGGGATTTCTCTCTGTGTTCCTGCTTCTGAGATGGCTCTGATGGAGGATGGAGGTTTGGTTTTTGTTTTCCAGCAGACCATGCCCCCAAGAAAAACCAAGGATAGTGACTTAAGCAAACCCTCTGGTAAGGCTCCATCTACTAAGTACACATCCCACCTTAATCTTGTAACCGAGAAACCCCACCCCACCCCCCCCCAATGGGCTTATCACAACAGGCGTATAGGCTAAAATGTGTAATACCTCCCACAAGGGATTGTGGCTAGAAGGGTCATTTAACTGACTATATCCCAAGAAAAAAGGCACAGAAGCCCCAATGTGGTGCATCGGGTGAGCCCAGCGCAGAACCCAAAGGTGCTAGCTACTCCGGCTTCCCCCAGCATCGGGGTGGGCGCTGCGGGATCTGCAGATGAAACTCTTGAAATCCCAGAACACAGGGAGATGGGCTTTGGGGGTCTACTACTTTGCCACAGATAGGAATGATTTCAAGTTGACTGAGATTGAGCTAATAGCATCCCAGCCAGGGTGCAGCCAAGTAGACACATGGACCTCCCGGGCTGTATACATGGACCTTCCCAAAACAGCCTCCATTTCTATGGCCACATGATTTGCCCTGATGGCAACTGAAGTTTGATTCAAAGGGAACCCGTACTTCCCAGCCAGGTTTCCTTTTGTCTTGGATCAACTCAGAACTGTGTTCCCTGGTCAGCGGTCAGGCTTCCGCTGAAGTGTTGCCTAATGTTTGGTAAAGTTGTGGATATTACTTCTACATTTATGCAGGGGGTGATCTTTGCTCTCATCCTGAGGAATAGCCCAATTGTCAAGTATTTCATAAGTGCTTAAAATTTTTTAAAATGCACATACTCAAAAGAACAAAAGAGGGGGGGGGATGGGAGGAAGGAAGAAAGATGCTGATTGGGGCTCTGACATTCAACCATGCAATATTCTTAGTTTCTGAGGTGCATGTATCTCTGGGGAGCCCCATATCCTGAGCCTCTGTAAGTATAGCTGTTCATAAGGCCTGGCTTCTAAATCCATGGATCTGGGTTTGAATTCTGACCAGTCACTACGCTGTAAAGACAGAACCTGCAAAACAAGGGTGACTGTTTCCACCGCACCATTTCCACCACAACTATTGTTGTGGGAGCTAAAAGATATAATGCTCTAAAGAGGTGCCGCCCAGGGCTTGGCAATCCTTCGAGAAGTCATGAAATGATGACCATCTGACTGCCTCCATTTTGCCACGTTACCTGCCCCCAAAATAAAACCACTGTCAAAGGGTGCCAGGAATGCTAATGGTTCTTCAACCAAATTGTTTCTCCTGAAAATTCTCTGACTCTCAGAAGGAAACTGAACTTCCTTGTCAAGCTAGATAGCCTGATATTTAAGTCAGAACACACTGTCACTGGAACGGGGGAATCTTTCACGTGAAGACATTTAACTGCCGGTGTGTGGTTCTGTGTTGGGCTGTTGATCACAAGGTCAGCAATTCACAGCTACCAGTCACTCCACAGGAGAAGGACAGGGTTTTCTACTCCCATAAGGAGCTTCTTCTACTCTTGTAAAGAGTTTCCATTTCGGAAACCCACAGGGGCATGTCCTATAAGGTCACGATGAGTCGGAAATCAACCCAGTGACAGTGAGGTGGAAGTTTGGGGTTTGGTTTTTCAGGCCCCAAAAGTAACTATCACACATTTCCCAGGGAGGGTAATGATGAAGGATTAGAAAGAAGTTCTTTAGACTGAATTAGCTTCCAAATGAATGCACAGACCCCGCAGCAACTGAGTGGCTAAGCAACTCGGAGCTCACAGCATCCAGAATCTTCCTCCGTGGAGCCGTGGCTGAACTTAATGGAGATTTAGGTTCTCCTTCCTTGGACTATGCCTCCTGGAACACATTCTGCCCAGACCATGGCCAAGGGAGAAGTGTAGCTGCCACAAGACCGGAAGGAGGAAGGAAATGGCAGCCCAGAGAGGCCGCCAATCTTGTCAGAATAGCAGCCATTAAACAGTGGACCCTGTGGGAGCCAGACGCAATAGGTCTGCCTTACGTTTCTGGGTCTCCCCGGTTTTCTGCCTTGGACAGGGTACAGTCTCCCCACTTACCTATTGCTCTATTAGTTGGAAATATTTCTATTTTCCTTCTCTGGTAGGGTTCTGCCTACGCAGGTTCTGGCTTTCACTGGTTTTACTGACATATTCATGTGGTGGACAGAACAATGGGCCCAGGGAAGGCTAATTCCCAGACCACGTTTCCTTCTGTGGCAAAAGGCCTGTGTGGATGTGAGTAAAGATGGAGCTCATGCGGAGGGAGTCCCTGAGCAGGGACACCGAAAGGTGAGCCTATGAAGGGTGGGCGTGCGTGGCTCCTATGAAGAAAGGCCTGGTGATCTGCTTCAGCCATTGAAAACACACACAGGGTCACCAGACATTAGAATGATGCAGTGGTCACCGGAAGAGTCATGGGATGGGAAAATTATCCTGCATTGTCTACATTCAAACCTAACTCTCTGCCATCGAGTCGATGCAGACCCATAGCCACCCTATAGGACAGGGTAGAACTGCCTCTGTGGGTTTCCAAGACTGTAACTCTTTACCAGGGAAGAAAGCATCGACTTTCTCTCGCAGGATGGCATACATTTTGCCATATGCAGTCTCAACAAACAACTAAATAACTAATTTTTTTTAACAACTACCAGGTGGCCCATATAGAACAGCGTTCTAGCTTCAGATGAAGACGAACAGGCTTCACCGACATGAAACTCTATCTGCAAATCCACACCAGATCATCGCTAATGATCTTAATAGGACTCCATTCTCTTTCTTCTGTGTGTGGGCAAAGCAGGTGGTGATGAAGGGAGAAAAAAATGAGATGATTCAAGTCAAAGGGGCTCTTTCCCAGGGGAGAGGTCAGATCCGGGAGATCCCAGGCAAGGACTGTGAAGGTGGAGACAGATGAGAGGAACGAAAGCCCCTATATTGGGTGATCCGCTTTGGTGTGCCGGCTTTAGAGCTGCAGCGCTGGTCCACTGTGACCTGGAAAAAGTCCAACCACGTCCTATTCCCACCAGAATCCACTCAAGAGCAGTAAATTTGGTTTGTTTTTAATCACTTAATTGGGGGCTCACACAACTTTTATCACAATCCATCCATCCATTGTGTGAAGCACATTTGTACATTTGTTGCCATCATCATTCTCAAAACATTTGCTTTCTGCTTGAGTCCTTGGTATCAGCTCCTTATTTTTTCCCTCCCTCCCCGCTCCCCACTCCCTCATGACCCTTTGATAATTTACAAATTATTATTTTGTCATGTCTTACACTGCCCGACATCTCCCTTCACTCACTCTCTGTTGCCCATCCCCCAGGGAGGAGGTTATATGTACATCCCTGTCATCGGTTCCCCCTTTCCACCCCACCCTTCCTCCCTCCACCCTCCCGCAGTCCGTTTGGTTTGAGTTCACCCCTGACTCAAAGCCCTGGCTGAGCCACACCCTGCGGGGAACACCATCTAGTGACAAATCAAGGAAGCTACATCTTAGATCTGGTCTATGATTTCATTTCAGAAAAGACTAGCTCCTCGTCCTTGAGCTTGGCCTCATGTACTTGGGCCTCGTGTTCATCTCATACTCAGCGTAGACTCCATGGCCACGGGTTTGGATTCCCCACACCTGCAGCTCTAGTTCCTTTGGGCCAGGGCTTGACGAGGTTCCTGTAGGGCCCCGGGGTTCTCAACCTTCCTCATGCCACGACCCTTTAATACAGTTCCTCAAGTGTGGTGACCGCCCCCCAACCAGAAAATTATTTTCGTTGCCACTTCATATTTGTAATTTTGCGACTGTTATGAATCAGGCGACCCCTGTGAAAGGGGTTGACCTCCAAAGGGGTCAAGACACTTAGGTTGAGAACCTGTTTAGGCCTATGAGCTAAGTTTGGTGTTGACCTTATAAATAGAGGTGTGGTGGGAAAGGAGGAGCAATAAGAATAATACTTTGCGACATGTGGAAATTATCATCAGAATGCCAGTCACCATGAGGAAGGCTTTGTTAGAACACAGATGTGCTGAATCGTTAACATATTTTCGGTGGCTGCTTTTATACCCACGCCCGCTGAGGTGAACATCTGTAAATTCAGAGCACTGGTCTTTGCAGGAGCCCACGTGGCATTCGGGCAGAAGAGGAGGCTTCCTCCTCCCTTCCAGAGCTACAGTCTCAGAAAGCCACAGCTGCAGCTCTACCTGCCCTGTCAGGTCACTCAATGGCCCTGAGTTTTTGTTTGTGTTTTCTCTGTTGTTTCATTTTTTGACTTTTTGTGGCTGAGTGGGTTGCTCATGGGGCTGCTAACCAAGGCAGCAGTTCAAACCTACTAGGCCCCCTGGGGATAGGGGGGAGGGCATTGTTTGACTGGGAACCCCCCCCCCACCCTCTCTTTGCCCGCCACCTGCCTGCCTGCAGGTACGCTCTGCCTCCAGGGGTCGTCCCATGTGGGCCACTTGACTATGAGAGCTGTCACACGCTGCCCTGTTTCCACGTACACCCCAGCCTGCACCCACCAGCATTTGATCCTTCAGCTTCCCGGTTCGCCTTTCTGTCACCAGCCTACAGCTACCTGAGTCTGGAAGGACTCTGGCTTGCTGTGGATTTGTGGACCTGACTGGATGGGCTGGGATGCCTTATTGACATGTAGTTACTTCTTGATATAAATCTCTTTTTTTTAATGTTTATTGGTGGTTTCTTTTTTTAAAAAACGTTTTATTAGGGGCTCATACAACTCTTATCACAATCCATACATACATCAATTGTGTAAAGCACATCTGTACATTCATTGCCCTCATTTTCAAAGCATTTTCTCTCCACTTAAGCCCTTCTAAATCTCTTTCTTATACATAGATGATCACCACCAGTTTTCTGTCTCTAGGCAATCCAGCCTAACAGCAGGACTATCCGGGCTTCTTCTACACACTCAGCAGTCCTGCAGGGCAGTTCTTACTCAAGCAAGTACTTCAAACCCTCCTCTCTTCCAGCAAGCAAGGCTGTGACATCTGCTTACTGCTGACCGTTAACAAGTCCTCTTCCAATGCTGGTGCTGCATTCTTCATATAATCCAACTTCGGTGATTGTTTGCTCAGCATTCAGATTGAATGAGTAGGACGAGAGGCTACAACCCTGATGCACATCTGCACTGATTTTAAACCAGGCAGCATCCCCTTGCCCCCTTGTCACGAAGAAGAATGTGGCATCAGGATGGCAGGAAGGCTTTATTAACAACTTGTGATATGCAGATGACACAACTTTGCTTGTTGGGCTGCTAACTACAAGGTCTGAAGTTTGAAACTACAGCTGTTCCTTAGGAGAAAGACGGTGCATTCTATCCTACAAAGAATTTCCATCTAGGAAACTCCCAGAGGCAGTTCCTCAGAAACCGTCAGGGGCAGTCCGGCCCTGTCCTATGGGGTTGCCATGAGTAGGCATCAACTCAATGGCAGTGAGTTTGTTTTTGGTTTGGTTTGGGTTTGGGGTTATTTGATCCCACATAGAACGTCCTATAAATGGCCAGCATACTCATGGCAGGTACTCAACCAGTTAAGCTAGATTGCTATTACTTTAAAGAAGGCTTCAAGGAGAATTTTTGGCTTGAGGTTTCAGAGTTAAAGACCTCCCTGGCAATAGTTTTAAGGGTTTAACCAGCCTCAATGGCTCCAAAAATTCCGAATTCCATAAGGAATGTCATTCTGTTCCATATTTTACCCCTTTTGATCAGGATCCATCTACAGAATCTCTGATCCAAGCACTCAGAAATGGTGGCCGGGCAGCAGAAGTTGGTTGTTCGTGGAGGCAATCAACATTGCATTTCCACATCAAGCTGCTTTCTGCACGATCAGTGGTTTGAACGTACGAGCCATTCGTCCTCGGGAGAAAGCTGTCTGGGCCTATGAAGATTCGCTGCCTTGGAAATCCACAGGGGAAATTCTACTCTGTCCTGCAGGGACACTAAGAGTCAGAGTCAACCAGATGGCAGCGGAGAGCTATTCCTTTCTCTCTGTGATAGTCAATGATTGTGCCAACTAGACACTCCTGGGTAAAGGTAAGGGTGGGGCCCAGCCCATCAATTTGATGGCAACCTGATGACACCTTCTCAGTGTCATAAGCCCTTTTGTATCAAAGTGAGAAATACTGAGAACATTCTCTCTCTGCCTCTCTGCCTTCCTGCTTGCTGGGACTCTGCCTGCCTCTGAGGGCAGCTCCAGGTGGGTTCTCTGTCTCTGAGAGATGTCAGCTCCCTGACATATTCCCACCGACTTTGGATCCACCCGACTCTACACCCATCAGCATATGATCTTCCTGCTTCACGCCTTGCCTTCTGAAAAGGGCGCTGGTTTGCAGAAGAATTCTGGACTTGAGTTAGGCAGGGCTGGGATGCCTTCTGGATATAAAGCTCTTCCATATACACAGATGAGTGTTATTGGATTTGCATCTGTAGACAACATGCTCCTTCTTCTTTTGCTGCTCCAGAGAATAGAGATCCATGATTATTTACACCTTGGGTGGCCGCTAGCAAGCCTTTGAAGACCCCAGACACTATGCAACAAACTAAAAGGTAAAACAGTTGAGCAGGTATGATATTCGTCTTTAATATCATGATGCCAGTGTTTCATATACACATTATCCCTATTCTAACAGTAACAGCAACTGCTGGAACACCTGAAATTGTATGTTACCTCATATGCTCTCGCAACACCCTTGCTGGTGGGTCTGATAGGAGGCAATTCTACTCAGCCCTATAGGGGTGCTTTGAGTTGGAGTCAAATTCCTGGCAGTGGTTTTGGTGTGTTTGTTTGGGTGGTGAACATGGTTCATGTGCTCAGCTGCTAATGGCCAGGTTGGAAGTTGAGTCCACCCAGAAGTATGTGTTAGAACGGGAAGAAAAGGCAAGCGGAGTCAGAGCGTGAGTTTCAATGAGCAGGTTGTATTAGAGTGAACGACCTGTCGGGTGTTTCGAATGGAATGAGAGGAAAGGGGGCAAGGTGAGGGGAGATGGGAAGACCGAGTGAAGGGAGAATGGCTGAAAGTAAGGGAGAGCGAGGGGGAGGAAGAGACAGAGGGACGTGTGGCCACACAAGAAGGTGAAGAAAGTCAGAGAGCAAGAGCAAACAACGGAATCCCCGTTTTCATATACTTTGGGGACAGAAATAAATTATTGTGTCTAAAAGGAGCCCACACTTCCCCCACCCCCACCTTGGCTGTGGCACCAGCAGAACAGTGAAGAGAGGGAAAGGCTCTGTGAGAAGTCTTGAGAAGGCGAGGTGTCCCCTTACACTCGGTGGGATGGAGAAGGGTAGAGACCCTGGATGTGGCTGAGAACCCTGGCGTTGCTGCTGGCCCCTGTACTATGTCAGAAGAAATGCCTGGCAATTGACTGCCAAAAACCAGCCACTGACAACTCTGTGGAGCAGAGTTCTATACTCTGAGCCACATGATGTCACCATGACACAGACTCGCATCTGTGGCAGTTGGTTTGGGAACCCGTGGTAGGTCAGTGGTGGCACTCTTACCTTCTAAGCAGGAAGCCCACACTTGATTCCCTGCCAATGCACCTCGAGCACAGCCATGACCCTTCTGTCAATGGAGGCTTGTGTGTTGTTTTGATACTGGACGGGTTACAGCAGAGCTAAGATAAGCTCTGAAGTAAGGCCCGGCAATATACTCTTAAAAATTTAGACGATGCAAACTGTGGTCATTACATAATTTCATGTCAACTTGAAGATATATCAAAGTGTAATGAAGAGGTTTTCAATCTGTCAATCAGTTCATAGCCTGATGCTGTCTCCTTGTGGCCTTCCCATAAGGAGGGCTCTGGGAACCCCACCTTCCTGCTGGCCAGCTACTCTGAGACCTGCCAGAACCCTGTGACGTGTTCACTGCCACGGGATCCACACTACTCTGCACTCACAAGCTGTGATATTCCTGTACTCTGCATCCTTGCTTGTGACGGCATGAGTCTGAAGAGAGACTTATGGACTTGAGTTGGACTGGGATGTTTTCTCAATATATCATTACTTCTTGATAAAAAGCTCTTTCTTATATATATAAGAGGTTCTCTGGATTTGTTTCTCTAGTCAACCAGCCTAACACACAAGCATAAACTTCACCTCAGTCTGATTCTACTGGGCATAGGGTTGCCATGAGTTGGCGTCAACATGACTGTAGCTAACAACAGCCAACACTTATATAAAGTTTTAAATCATGTTCATTAAGCTATATAGATATAGTAAAACTATTAAAAATACAGTAGCTATATAGATGTAGTAAAAGTATTATATATGTACAGGAATGCTATATGCTGATTAGGGATAGTAAATACTTCTGAAACACAGAAGGATTTTTTTCCCAAAAGAATTCTTAGTAAGCAGGGGATGGCCCAGTCACAGATATTTCCCAGATATAGCTAAACACTCCACAGAATTGTTTTGCTAGGTATGAAGGCTTAGGACCATTGTTGTGGGACAATTTGGTCAATTGACACAACATAACCCATGAGTTTATGTTCTCCATCCTAGTTCGGTAAACAGGGCCTGGGGTCTTAAAAGTTTGCAAACTGCCATTTAAGATACCATGTCTGGAGCAAATGAGAAAAAAGGTAACCAAAAATTCAAAGAAGAACGTCGTCTAAAGGACTAATTACCTATGTGAACCATGACCTCATCTATACTGAGACTACAAGTAGATAGAACCCAGCTACCACTAGAGTGTTCTGACCAGAGACACAATACCAAAACCAAACTCACTGCCATCAGTCATTGTTGACTCATAGTCACCCACTGTGGGCTCCGGAGACTGTATCTGTTTGCAGGTTTTACCGGAGTGGAAAACCCAATCTTCCTCCCTCAGAGCTACTGGTGGTTTCGAGCTGCCCAAGCAAGCGCATCACAGCCCACCGTGTAACCATACACCATCAGGGCGTCTACAGAAAGATACAATAAGCAGTCCAATGTAGAATGAGAGATAGTTGTTGAACAAAACTCAAAAAAAAAATTTTAAGCAGGGGAGAGGAGAGGGGATACTGACTGGACTAGTAGAGACTACTGAACCTCTGAAACTATCATCCTGAGATAGCTTTGAAATTGAATGGAAACCACTCTTGAAGGTCATCTGCTAGCTAAATGACAGAGTGATTCATAAATAAGCACCATCTGTGAGAATGCACTCCTTAAAAAGTCAGATAGCGTTTACTATACTTTCTCTAGTCATTGTTGTTGTTTGTTCGCTTCCTGTTTGTGTTCTGTATGATGCTCTGTCCATGGAATCCAGGATAGGTATATCTATAGAGACAATAACTGGATTAATAATTACCTAGAGGTGTGGCAGGGGAGCATGACTGGGGAATGGGGAACTAACAACAATAAAGACAAGAAGAAAATGTTCTGAAATTCACCCTGGTGAAGATTGCACAACTTTTCTTACTATGATTGGACAATTAAATTGTATGATATGTGGTGTGTGTGTCAATAAAACTTTTTAAATCATATGTATGAGAACAAACAGTCGACATTTACCCTCAAATGAAGCTGAGACTGTCAGGGAGGACAAGGAAGCTAGGTTAAGGGAAAGTGAACAACCAGATGGAAATAATGAGAATGTTGACACGGTGTGAACAATATAGCCAATGCCACTTAACAATATGTATAAAATCAAACTCATTCCTGTCGGGTCAGTTCCTACTCACAGCATCCCTATTACAGGACAGTAGGTCAGAGTAGAACCACCCCGAGTACCCAAGACCATGAACCTTTCTGGAAGCGTGCTTCTCTCCAGGAGCTGCTATTGAGCTGGAACCACCAACATTCTGATTAGCAGGCAAGCATTTAATCACTGAATAAATGTTCACGTAAAGCATAATAAGGTTTGTTTGAAAATTTTGTTTGTTTTTTAAGAAGAGTACATTTCAGGAAGGAGAAGCATCTACAGTAAGTTGTATCATGTAGTAGTAGAATGCGTAATAAATGGCCTTGGACTGCTAACCTGAAGGTTGTAATTCAAAGCCACTAGCCACACCATCAGAGAAAGATGGGACTATCTGCTCCCATAAAGATTTACAGTCCTGGAATCACTTCAATGGCAACTGGTCTGGTTTTGGGTTTTAAAACAGGAATCAATAATGGTTTAATGGTGCAACAGGATAAGGTAAAGCAAGGTTCGTAAGTGTGTGTAGGAGGAGGGAGGCAAGCAGATAGCTGGGCATGAAATACAGGTATGCATTACTTACCGTCCATTCAGACAATGTCCAACCACATACACACCACTAAGGCTTGGCACCCAGGTGTCTGTGTGCATCACCAAGATCCCATCTTAGAGTCCCACCCCCCCCCCACCCCTGGGTCAATGCCCTGTTTCCTTGACCCTTACCGTCTACCTCAGGCAGGTTCTCACAGGTGAGCTGGCCGCCCCTGCAGCTAGCTAAACAGAGAAGGCAGGAAGCAATAGACAGCCAGACTCCTGGCAGTACTCACCTGTGCATCTGCAGGGGGAAATTCAAGGGCAGGACTCATAACAGCCCCTGGAAAGTGCGCCCCTCAGATACAGGCCCTCAAACACTGTTGAGCGAAGCATATACCTGTGTACATCTATGTGTGTATCCATGTATGTGGTTTGACTTTTACCAACAGACTGGGGAACCAATAAGGACTGCTAGGTAGAACCTGTTGGTAGCAACATGGAATGTAGATTGGACTTGAAGCGAAATGAAAAGTAGTTTCTTACAAATCTGGCTAGACCAGAGGATGTGCACTGGTACAGATAGGAACTGGAAACGCAGGGAATCTAGGGTGGATGCCTTCAGGACCGGTGGTGTGAGTGGCGATATCAGGAGGGTGGGCGGAGGGTGGGGCAGAAAGGGGGAACCCATTACAAGGATCTACATATAACCCCCTCCCTGGGGGACAAAAAACAGAAAAGTGGGTGAAGGGAGACGTCAGACAGTGCAAGATATGACAAAAATTTATAAATTATCAAGGGTTCATGAGGGAAGGAGGAGCAGGGAGGGAGGGGAAAAATGAGGAGCTGATGCCAGGGACTTAAGTGGAGAGCAAATGCTTTGAGAATGATGAGGGCAATGAATGTACAGATGTGCTTTACACAATGGATGTTATGTATGGGTTGTGATAAGAGTTGTATGAGCTCCTAATAAAATGATTTAAAAAATGAGAAGTAGTTAGGCAACTGCTTCCAGTCTAGCAAGATGGTGAAAACCTGAGATATGGCAAAGGCGGCGTGACAGACAGAAAAGATCTCTCTCTCTCTCTCCTCTTCCCCACCCTCAGTCAATACTGGCTCATAGCGACAGGATAGGTCAGGATGAGTTTCGAGGGGTTTGGAAAACCCTGTCATCTTGAGGCTCACCGCCTAACTCGTGACCACTACGTCATCAGGGCTCCTTAAAGGAGAGGCGAGTCCAGAGAATTCTTGTACAGTGTACCAGGAGAGCTGCCTGTCAACAGTAAATGGGAGAAAGGTTGTACAGCAATTGGAAATGAATAAAAAATAATAAGTTGTACGCAAGAGCCTGCAAAACCCCTCCAATTTGGGCGTGAAATAAGTCCTAGAGTGCTGCAGAGGCGGAGGGAGATGTTTGTCTCTGAAGTCCGAACCACCTCAAAAGGCGACTCGGGCCCGCGTGCTTCTGCCACCCCGGCAAGGACAAGGCCCAGGGCCGGCCCGGCAGGAGCCCGCGTCGCGCCCGCAGCAGAGCCGCCGCGCAGCCCGGGACGGGCGGAGGGGGCGGGGCAAGCCGGAAGGCGGGGCTAGGGCGTGGGCGGAGCCCGACGCACGCGCACTGGCGCGCCTCGCCGTCATGGAGCCGGCGCCGTCCAGTCACTCGTCGGTGGTGGCGGCGACTTCCCCTCAGGAAGCGCCGTCTCCGCCTCCTCCTCTTTACCCCGCCTGCTCGGCGGCGGAGGCGGCGGCGGCGGCAGCGGTTGTTCTTGCCTCTCCGCCACCTCCACCCCGGCCTCTCTCCCGGCTGGCGGCGTTGGCGGGGAGGGGGACAGTAGTTGTAGACGCCCGCCCCTGCCTCAGAGAAGGTGAGTTCCCGCCCCGGCGGCGGGGGCCGCCCCGTCTCAGCCCCTCGCCTCCGCGGCCCAGGCCGCCGGGCGCGCCCCGAGTGTGCGAAATGGCCGACCTGGCTGGAGTGGCCGCCGAGCTGCGCGCCCGGCAAGTGGGGCGCCCGCTCGCAGGCGGCCGTGTGGAGCCAGAGGGGGCACTTTCCCTCCCCGAGAGGCCGAGTTTGAGCGAGAGGGGCGGCCTGGTGGAAGTTTGTGGCTCCGGAGTGTCAGGGAAAGGGGAAGGGGGCCTGAGGAGGACCTGAGACGGAAGGGACGGATTCCGAGGAGGCAGCCGGGCCCAAGACGGAGAATGGAGCCCACTTCCGTGCGGCGAAATGCAGCGTTCTGGAGAAGTAGATCGTTAGGCGAGGTCGAGTCGGGCTTTGGCGGGGTGGGGGAGGGGAGTAGGAAGTAGATCGGAGCTTCAAAGTTAACAGCACCCCGACTCCACCCAGCCCACCCCCGCGCCCGAGGAAGAGGCGCAGGAGAAATGTCCTCCTCTCCCTGAGCCCGTGGCCCTGTGGAAACGAGCGCCTAACTTTCGTAGGCCCACCGACATCGTGGTCCGAGTTTTCGGGCGGGTCGCCCATCTTCACGCCGGGCTGCCCGCAGCCGGCTTGTCCCCACCCACGCGCCAAATTAGGGAGTGACGCAGGATCCACCGACCGCGGATCCCACGAAAGGAAACCAGCCCGGCCGCTTAGATTTCCTGCTTCATTTTTAGGATTTGCTCTGTTGCCTTCTGTGAGCTTTGGTCTCCAGAGTGAAAGGTAGTGGGAGTCCGAGAACCAGAGAAGAACAATTCCTGGAAGGAGCATCAAAGAAAAGGCCAGGGCTGCCGGCTTTTGAGAGACATGTTCTCCTGTGCTCTCGCAATCTTTTGGACTTTGTGGCAAAGCCGTGAATCCAAATCTCTCCGAACGCTATAGGCTTGGCCTCTAAAGGCGGTCTTCAGGAGGAGGCTTAAGAGCGCATCCTCATGTTGCAATGAATTTCTGACTTCCTGGTTTAGCGAATGCCACTTATAAAGTACCGATAGAGTTCTAAGAGATCTGGATTTATTTTATAAATAACTGAAAATGTGTTAACTCCTCAGTATTTTAAACGTGTGTCAAACATTTATCAGCAGATCAGTTAGGTAAGCAATTAAAACAGTAAGGGACCTGTGTTTGGTTAGTTCACGGCACTACTAGTGGTTGGAAAAATTCGCTGTGAGGACAATCTTGGGTTTGCACTGCTAGATGGCTGTTACACATTTCCCGCCCCCAGTGGTGACAACCAATGTCCCCTGAGAGGCAAAATCACGACAGGGCTACTCCAACATCCCCAACCTCACAGATGACAAAATCCAAGGCCCAAAAGCCTACTCTGCTCAGGGTCACGTAGTAGAGAAACTCACACTAGAAACTGCCAGAGTTCTATTCCAGTACACTTAGCAGTGTTGTGTGAATTGCCATCTTATGTCTTTAATAATTTACACATACTGAAAAACTCTTGAAGAAAAACAAAACCAAAAGCTGGGTCTGGCCAAATTCATTTTTTCCATGAGTAGCTGACTAAATCTTCCTTGGATCTGGCCTTAAGCCAAACTGGATTTCGGTTTTGACTCCTATAAACTGCGCAGGTTTACTTGCTGGTGACTGGCAGGCCGTTTCATAAAAATTAAAATCCAATACTTACCTGGCAGGGGAGATACCATGATCACGAAGGTGGTTTTCCCAGGGCGAGGCTTATCCATTACGCTCCGGATGTGCTGACCCCTGCGATTTCCCCAAATGTGGGAAACTTGATTGCATAATGTGGTAGTGGGCACTCTCCCCTAAAAAATCTAAAACTAAAATCCAGATTTTATTTTTTATATTAGAGCAATTACACTAGCTTGAGTTTTCGTGTCTAGTGGGGTTGGTCTAAAACTGAAACATTGCTAAGTGCAAGCCCATGATTGCCCTCAGCGAAATTAGCCAACCATTATGTCAGTAGTGCTGGGAATGAAGCAAACAGCCCCTTACTGTGTTAGCCTGTGAATGTGGTTTTGCATTTCCATGTTGATATTCTTGACATGGCACGGCTATGTTCTAGAATGGCAATTCATTAAAAAAAACAAACTTTAATCTTTGAGTTAGACCTGAGACTATTCAGTAGAACTTGAGAAACAAAATATTGTTAGCCCTCAGATTTACCCTTGCCACTCTATTCAAGTAAATATCCTTCATTAATTGCTTACCTAACTGATCTGTTATGTGGATAAATGTTTGATGTGTTTAAAATACTATGAGGAGTTAACATTTTCAGTTTGGTTATTTTAAAAACCCCTAAATTATCAGCTATAATGATAAGCAAGAAAAGGGGGGAAGGTGTTGCTGGGTATTTTGTCAGTATATTTACAACTTTAAAAAGACCATGTTAACTGTTCCCCCACCACCACCCCCAGAGGATAGCAAGGAATTATGCTAAGAGTGGTTTAAAGTCCACTCACTTCCAGATCCTGTAAGACCACTGACAGTGCTTTGAAGAGCATCTTCTGATCCATTTTCACCTATGGCTGTAGCACCCTTATGAAGCTCTCTATTAATTTTAGGAGTGAGCAAATTTTAATAAGGATTAGAAATTAGCAAGCAGAGAAGTAGAAACTAGAAAGATATAAATAGGTAATTGAGAAAGTCACCAATAAAAAATAACTAATCAGATTATATGAAGAATTACATGCTTAAAATTTATAAGTGTGTCATAAGATTTGACAGGACACTTCAGTGAGGTTTCACAAATATTTTGGGCCATTATAAACTGAATGTTCACCAAATGTTATTACTGAGTAATCAATAAGAAACCTGCAAGAGTAACAAAAGCTCTTGCTAATTTTAAATGGATGCAATTTTAGAGAGAAACTTTTTTTTTAATCCTTTTAGGGAGAGCTCTTAGAGATAATACATTCCATAGTTCTATCACCTCCAGCAATATTGTACAATTGCTACCACAGTCAGTTTCAAATGTGAAAAACATTTCTGACTATTGAATTATTAATTCATCTATATAGCAATTGCTTTAAAATGCTTCTCTTTGTTTCCTGATATCAAAGGACCAAAAATCTAGCACATAGTCCTCCTTACATTTATTCAGAAAACATAAGTACCAGGTACTATACACTTGGTACTGGAGGTATATAGGCGAAATAGGCACAATCCTTTTAAAGGTTGGATAGTTAAATTAGGGGAAGGGTGGGGCAGATTGAGAAGACTACCTCTGTTTCATAGAAATCTATACTCTGCCCAAAACATCTCGTTTGCCACAAGCACAACAAAGCACATGTAAATCCAATGTTGGCAGTTGGG
Source organism: Tenrec ecaudatus (assembly GCF_050624435.1). Lineage (NCBI taxonomy): Eukaryota > Metazoa > Chordata > Mammalia > Afrosoricida > Tenrecidae > Tenrec > Tenrec ecaudatus. The sequence continues at coordinate 65,116,360 of NC_134540.1, read as the reverse complement.
GGAGATGATTGATTCAGAGAAACATAAGGGATTATTTGTTTTTTCCTATCCACTGTCTTATGTGAAAATACCAAATGTGATCAAATGACTACCTTGTCACTGCCATATTAACCACATATAGTAAACTTTTTGAGGCCCCCTCCCATGTGTTTACCCCCTCCCTTAATAGTTCCCATTTACTAACCTACCAGAAGAAACAGTATACACTTGATGGCTTTCTGATACTAGATGTCTGCCTTTGGTGTAAGTATAACAGGTTTACAAAGGAATTTAATTCAGTTCCCAGACTTACTTGGTCTACTGTCCCCTTTTCAGAAACAACTTACTCAGTGCCTGCACCCCAGCAATTAAAAACTTGTATTATAGCCCATAATCCAGAATAAAGTATTATTTATTTTTTGCACACACACAATTGTTCAGCATCCCCCAGGGGTTGGTATCACCCACTTTGGGAAATACTGGTCTAGCAGGTTAAGCAGTTAAAAATACTTAAGATTATTCACATGTAGAAACTTAGTTTAAATAAAGATAAATTGAATATTAAATGTTACATACTCCCAACTAATGTTAATTCCTTTGTATTTGGCAACTGGAACTGTCATAGTAAGTACTTGGTTATTTTTGTTTTTATTGTATGAGGGGCTTCAAAATGTGCTTAGAAACACTCCGGTATCTTTTCCATTTTTCCATGAACTTTTTTAAAAATCCCTTAGTGTAAGATGCCTGTAACTTAGCACACTCATAGGTTAAATAGTAATCCCATTTCATAAAAATAACTACTGCTGGAAGGAATAATCACAGTGTTGACAGGTGTAAAACTGTATTTTCTAGCACAGTTAAGATCTGTGAAAACTCTGTAAGTGGAGTTTGACCTTCAGGAGCAAAAGGAATAACCAGCATGGTTTGGCAAGGATAAGAGAATCTAGTCTAGTGCTGATACCTACTCAATAATTTAGTGCTGTGCTCTGCTTGATCTTTCTAAGATAGGAAGATTTCAAAAGATTGCAAAACTCCCTAAGAACAGAAACAAGGCAATGATGTTCATTATCACCACTTCTATCCAGCATTTTATTGGTGATTCTACCCTGTAACTGTAAGACAAAGTTTGTAGCTAAAGAACAAATAAGAATATGTATTTACAGATGGTATCTATGTTGAAAATCCTAAGGAATATACAAAAAGACTATTAGGACAAAATACACTGGAGACTAACATTGCTGAGAGAAATTAAGAAGATGCAAATAATGGAGAGGTTTTTAAAAATGCTTTCTTCGTGAATTAGACCAAGAAATGTTTAGACCATCTCATTCACTTAGTACATTTTTTTTTTTTTGATCCAAGTGAATTTAATGAGAGTTAAAAGAAGCTTCAGGTTTTACGCGGCACCCATAGGATTCCTTTGACCATGCGGCCTGGCAGAGACTGCCTCAGGTCACACAAGGATCTCTCTCCTCCCACAAAGACGACCAGACCACCCAAGCAAGACCCACTTAGTACATTTTTAAGAGCAGAAGAAAACATCTATTTACCCTTGGAACAACCTAACTGGAACCCTAGGTTTGCTCCCAAATTGTTTTTCAAAGATTTAAAACATTTAAATAATGCTGTCAGTCAAATGATGTGCTGTGAGACGTGAAGATTTTATTAATATTTTCATTCAAATTCAGTTTACTTTATAAACTTGAAACTTTTAAAAATGTTTCATATTTACGTAAAAGTTGAATTACAGTTTCTAGAATCAAATTCTTTGACAGGTATAGAATTGGGAAAATGAAATAGCTCTTAATATTGCATTAAGTTATATAAGAGGCTTTGAAAAGCTTGTGGGAAAGTGGAATTAAAAGGTAATAGAATTTTTTCCAGAAACTTTGAAGCCCCTTGTCTGCTCTTTTCAGATGGTATTTGAACACAGTTGTTTTAGGGTGTTTTTTTTTATCATTTTAACCAACACGCTACACATTCTTACTGAAATATATGTAGAAGATCAAACTTTGTACAACCTGCAAATTTTCTTTTGTCCAAAATGAAAGCTTCCATAGTCTTTCCCTTTCTACTCTGATCTTGTACCTTCCTAAAACTAAATGAGTAGACAAATGGCATTGTTGGTGTTCTCAGTTTGTGGTGTGTGTGCAGTACAAAGAGGAACATCAAATTTACCAAATTTTCTCCAAAAATTTTAGAATACCTTAAAACGTATCCTAGATGAGTTTCAGTCACAAGACATGTTATATATTACCAGCTAAGAGTCCCTATGTGTTCCTGCTTGATAGTATGTACTCTTAGGTATTAAGATTTGTCACATTGTAAAAATGTTAGTAGGAGATAAACAGAAGTCTTCAACAGTGGTTTAAATTAATCAGAAAAGATGAACCAAAACCAACTTTCTTTTTAAAAATTCTTCCAAATAGGAGTTAGCTTAGAAGAATTTGGTACTTAAAAAAAAGAGAGAATTTGGTATTCCTGTGGGCCACCCAGCCCTGCTTACTCAGAACCCTTCTTGATTGGACTTTTGTAGATAAACCCCTGCATAACAATAAAACATTTCTTCCGTATAGCACTTACTATGTGTCATGCACTTTACATACACCATACCCACCTTTAAGTCTCACAACCACCCCCAAAAGTTTCAGGTATGTGTTAGATGTGCCCATGTTTTAAAGACAAGGAATTTGAGACACACAGCCTTCACAGTAAGGGGAGAACAATCAGTCCCAAGACCTGGCTCCAAGGAACAAAGTGGTAATTAAGGTTCTAGGACAGGCAGGCAAGACCAATAGAGGTCTTGGCCTTTGTTAGATGAATGATATCTCTGGAAACAGACTAAAACCATATAAAAGAGGAAAAGAGTAACAATCCTAACCTACTACCCTTGAGTCGATTCTGATTTAACAAGACCCCACAGGGTTTTTAAGGCTGTGAAAGCAGCAGGAGGGTTTAGATCACAGATCTGTGTTTAGCAGTTCAATGCTTACTCAATAGTGCTACCAAGTAAAATGCAAGTTTATCAATATTAGGTGAGATTCATTCTTTTTCACCAAAATTTGTTTTTAAGACTTTAAGGCCCGACTATATAAAGCGCCTTTGTGGCACATTGGTTAGATTACTAATTGAAAGCTTGGTAATTCAAACACAGCAGTTGCTCCACAGGATAAAAACTTGGTGATCTGCTTCCATAAAGATTATAGCCTTAAAAAAATATTCCAGCCTAAAACAGTTTTGCTACATCCTATAAAGTTTGGAATGGATGAGTTGGAATGGAGTTGACAGCACACAGCAACAATACATGTTACTAAGGTGCCCTTTACTTGAACTGACTTACCTAAGTGTATAATCCAAGTGAGTTTTTAGAAGGTTGTATACCTATTGCAATCCTACAGAACAGAGTAGAACTGCTCCTTTGGATTTTGAGACTATTAGAAAAGAAAACCTTGCCTTTCTCCTACAGTCTGGTCGGTTTGACCCACTGACCTTTCAGTTTTCAGCACAACAGTTAGCCTACTGTGCCGTAATTGCTTCTTTGACAGATGTGTACTACCACAAAATCACCCTCCTGAGCAAAATACTAAATATTTTCTATTAACCCCAGAAGTTTCACCGTGCCCCTTTACAATCCATCCCTGCCTTTATCCCCTTCCGCGAGCAGCCACAGATCTGTTTTCAGTTATTATAAGGTAGTTCTATAAATTTATATAAATGAAATCATAAAGTAGATACTCATGTCTGACTCCTTTCACAAAGTGTTGATCTTGAGTGACCTTGAGAGATGCTATGTGTATTGTTTCTTTTTATTGTTCTTAGGAGCCCAAGTGGCAAAGTAGGTTACTAACTCCAAGGACAGCAGTTCAAACTCATCAACAGTTCTCTAAGAGAAAAATGAGGTTTTTCTATTCCTTTAAAAAGGTTGAGTCAGAATCAACATAATGGCAGTGCATTTGATTTTTTGTTTTGAGTGAAAGTAGTATCATACAGTCGTTTTAATTCACATTTGATGTCTAGTGATGTTGAACATTTTTTTCTTGTGTTCATTTGTATTTTCTGAAATACTGGTTCAATAGCTTGCCATTTTTAATTGGGTTCTCATGTTACTGAGTCTTGAAGAGTTTTCTCTATTCTAGATATCTCTTTGATACAAAATTTACATAGCATTTCTCCCAGTCTGTAGTAGTTTACTTTTCATTTGCTTAATGGACATGTGTTAACACCTGTAGATGAGAATATCTTTGGGTTCTTGCAAGCAGAAGAAATAGATTCCAGAATGCAGACTGAGAAGCTTTATATCAGTTAGAAAGGCAGCCTGGCATAATAGTTCATCACAGATTCTAGAGCTGTTTGCTAACTGTGCCCCTTCATCTTACTGTGCTTTAATTTCTTGTAGCAAATATGGATCATAATAGTATCTCGCAGGGTTGCTATGAAGATAAAATTAGTTGCTACTCATAAGTGGTTGGTGGGTTGGGGGTGGATATAAGTGTGTAAAACAGCCAATGCGCATAGCTGTTACAGGTCAGATTATTAATAGATGGCTTGTAGTTCTGAAACTTTGCACTGAACATGACAGTGTACGCTTATTAAAGGCACAAGCCATGCCACCTTTATTTTCTTGTTTGAAAGATCTACTCAGAGAAATGTGTGCCCATACTGCAGTGAAGATACTCTTGACTCTCAGGGTTTTTAGACTATTCAGCTGTGTGCCAGGAGAGACTTAAAGTTAGCAACATACCTTTCAGGGATTATTTTTTTCAAAGATTAAATAAGGATCTGTTACACAAAAATGCGTGTTTGGGGATTAGAGTTCAAGAAGCTCCGATTTTAAAGGCCTTAGCACTTGGTAGACATTCAGTAAATGTTCATCGTTTTTCTTACCGGTCCTTTCCTACAATACCCACCATAGCACCTTTTCGAATCAAAGCCTCATCATTAGGGATAAAGTTTAATAAAGCCTAAAGGCGTGGACAACTTGAGCTGAGTAGTATATGAGAAATGAACAATGAAGCTATAAGAGAACCGTTTATAAGAAAACATAAAGTTACAATTAACAGGATTTCATAGGAGAAGAAATACCTGAGATTTCGAGCTTAGGAATAATTAATTCTGGAAAAATAAAGGAGGAGCTCTGTGGCCAAAGGAAATAAAAGTGGCCTCAAGTTTACAACTTAGTCAGCTTAGAGCATTGACTATTAAAAATGGAAATCTAGTATTAAAAGTTGAACTGATAAAAATAATTATTTTATCTTAAGGTACCTTGTACCTCTAATTGGTAGTCTTCATCTCCTTAAACTTTCCATCTGTGGTGTTTCTCAAAGAAAGACATCATTTGCCTACTAATAACAAAACTTAATAGAAGATCCAGTATCACACCACCGTAGTCAGGTTATATATTTTCAAGTTTAGTTTAAAGATATATCCAATATATCTTTTAAATTAAAAATTTATGGCATTATTATAAACTTTCTGTGTATGCAAAAATTGAGATACAAATGTGTAGAGTACAAAATTAAATGTTCTCTCCTTTTTTCTAACCCTATTTTTCAAAAGCAGTTAGCTATATATGTTTGTTTTTCAGATTTTTTTCCCTATAGCTATTAAACTAATACACAAGATCAGATTGTCGGATAGATGCACACAAATCAGAAATATTACATAGTATCAAATTTTACTAATTAGGGCAAGGATATCGGCAATCAAGCTCAAATGAAGCAGAGAGGTTTCTGATATATCGAGGATGTGGGCTGGTCCCCCCTCCCCCGAATAAGGATGATTAAGTGGCATTTATGGGAATCTTTAAAAATCAGGAGTGTTTAAATTATGAAACATACTTATTTTTAGCCCAGAGAGTAGTATAGTTTATGGGACACCCTTCAGGAATCTGTGCTTCATAGATTCTGGATGTTTGCTGTCAGTAGTACATCTTCCATTTGTCTGTCAGTTTGTCATACTATGGTGACTTTTGACTTGCACAGTGATGCTAGAAGCTCTGCCACTGATACTGGTAATCCCTGTAGGATCACCCAGAGCAGATAGACTTCAGTGGAGTGTCCAGACTAAGAAAAAGTAGGAAGAAAGTTCCAACAAATTACATTTTAAATAACCAATAAAGTGGATAGAGAATACTATCCACTACAGTGTTGGAAGATGAGCCCCTTAGGTGAGGTGGTATTGGAATACACTGGCTGCAGCAATGGACTTGAGCACAGTAATGACCATATAACATGACACTGGGTCAGGCAGTGTCTCATTCTGTTGTATATGAGTGGTCCTGAGTCAGAGCCAACTTAATGGCAGCTAATGATAATCCTTAACCAGATTCATCTTGCTAAGGGCATTTCAAAGATAAAATCTCTTCCTTCTGGCAAATATCATTTTATTCTTTACCCAGGGATCCAGAGATTACCAGCTTTCCAGTGCCCTCCTTGCCCAGGAAGAGTGAATTACAGGCCAGCTTCTTTAACTCCCTCCTGACAGTAAATCCAGTTGTACCAGTAAACTTAACAGTGTTCATAGGATAATAAAAGATAATAGAATTATTCCATGAACTTTTTGAAGTTATACACACACACACTTGGTTTTGTATATTGGATTCGTATTAATTTAAAATTAAGGTTTATAATTGGAAGATCGGCTGAATAAAGAGAGTTCCATATTTTCCCCCTTTTATATAGACATTTCTCCACCACAGTACATATAACTCCTATTCATTCATTTAATGACTGAATTGAAAGTAAAAATTTGATGTGTGATTTAGCATCCTATTAATAAGCAGGCAAAGTTTATAAAATAGGTTTTAACTATTAGGAATATTGGATAGAAGTATAGGCCCCAGTGTAAAGGCAGAAATTTCTGTATAGATTATTGTGTGGGACATTTTTAAGAATTTCTAGAAATTAATGTTTGAATATGACTGTAGCTTTTAAAGGCTTTTCTAAGTCTTACTTATTAGTAGTAAAATGGGCGTGGTCTTGTTTGTAGCCACAGTGGAAAGCAGTGGCCCACCACAAGTAAAGATGGCTTATGGTTCCACCATGCGATTGTCATATAACATAGGTGATGTCACTAGAAGAATCATTTGATAATAGACTTAATTTCTGATATGGTCTAATATAAAACACAAAATGGCAAGGTTTGATTTCTTATCCTATAAATATTGGTATCCCAGATCATTTCCAAATTAGTCACCTACCCTGATGGCTTAGTGGGGTTATGCATTAGGCTGATAAACCACAAGGTCAGCAGTTCAAAACCACCAACCACTCCTCAGGAGAAAGATGGGGCTTTCTATTCTCTTAAAGAATTACATTCTCAGAAACCCACAGGGCCTGTTCTACTCCGTCTCAGAGGGTTACTACAAGTCGGAATTGGCTGATGGCAGTGAGTTTTGGTTTGAGGGCCCTCCCTAACTTTTTCTAGGCTTATGCTAAGTATATATCTCTATAGTAAATATTAGTGATTGCCTCCCCAGTTTTCTTTCCTATATGTTTGTGTCTCTCATTTCTGTATCATTCATATACTACAGTGGTGCCTTGAGAAAGACCACTAGTCTTTCCCCACAATGCTTTTCATAATCTGAGACCTGGAAGAGCTGTTTTTCCCATGCTAATTTTATTGGCAACATTGTTTTAGTTCTTAAGTGGTTGAGATTCAAGTACTGTAATTACAGTCCCGTTGACCTTGGATCGAGAGATCTTGGATTCAAGTCTCAGTTTCACCATCAATACTGTGAAGCCACTTTAGTAGTGAAAGCTCACTGAGCAGATTTCATAAACTTGAAGATTGGAAGTGTTCTCTTGCCATAGCTGTGAGAATTAAGGGAGATCTTTTACTCCAGAGCCCAAAGATCAAGGGGAAGGGATTGTGAGATTATAAAATAGTATTCAATGAGGAAAATACATGCAAATTCAAGACAATAGAAATTACTAATAAGAATACTCAGATAATAATTTTCTCGCCAATCTTTGTGATTGACTATACATTAATAGCTCTAACTCATAAGTATATTAATTTCTATACTTAAAAGAACTTTGGAGACAAGTGGTGAAAAGCTGTTGAAAAGATTCATGACGTACACCAGGAGGTACCCAGGTGCGTTTCCTTCCTCAAGATCCCCTCATGTCCCGTGACTTTGAACTCTAGCCATGCCATTTTTACTCCAGCAACAGCAGAAGAGCCCGCCTGGAAGTCGTCCGACACAGCACTTCACTTTTCTGATTATTGGCCAGGCTTTATTTACATGAGCACATCATGCTTTAAGAAAGGCTAGAAAATGGAGTGTTTTAACTGGGCACATTGCCCAAGGTTTATTAATAAAGAAAAGAGGAGTCAGTCATCTTGGTAGTTTCTGTCCTACACAAGAACATAAAGAAGTATTAGCTTCAAGATTGTGGCATTATTATGCTGAAACTGATAATTTAATTTGAAAGCAAGTAAAACTCTCATCTGAAACACTTGATTCTTTGACTAGAACTCATGGGTGCTTACCATCTTGTAATGCAGAGGTGTAAATTTGGGGTCCCTTTTATTTATATATATATATGCATTTTATAGATATAAATTATTTTCATGAGGTAAAAACAAGCTTAAAAAGTTAGACTTTCATTTTCAAATTTACAAAAAGCAAAGTAGTAAGAAAATAAAAATGAGTTATGTGACTCCATATGATTGCTCTATATTGTTGTAATTCTAAATTTTGAGTTGTTTAATCTCTAACAAAACTGTGCTTGATTTCAGGAGAATGAAAGTGGATTGTTGCACAAAAGTCCATTTTAAAATTTCTGCATCGTAATTTTTAATTCCCAGGTTCCCCACACACTGATTGTTTGGCAGTTCACACAGAAAAACTGGAGCCATTAATGAGTAAATATGATCACATTTCTCCACCGAGTTCTCAGCTTGATAAGGGTAAGGTTTCCTTCACCTCTTTATTGAACTCTGCCATCCATTTTGAATTGGGGAAACTTTCACTTGAACGTGACTGTTCAGTTTGATATTCAGTTTACAGCAAGTGCTTTTCTATACTTACTGCACTAGTTAGGCCTGTTTCTAATCAGATCATAAAATAGCTCCCACCCCCTTGACAACTGTCTCAATTCTTTTACTATTTAATACTTCCCATCACATTATCTCAAATATTACTGCATCAATGTCTTGACCATAGTATTGTCTCAGATAGACAAACTCCCTAAAGCTCCTTTTAGCAGTTGATGAACATCCAGAAAGTGTACCACATCCCCACCAGTGAGATTCCCAAGGACAAAGTGAAGTAAAGGCCACTGGCCCCTTCCCCCTCCTTCCTGTGTGTTTGGATTAGCAGAGTGCATGAGTGTGATCTGACCCAATGTAGACTCAGATGGCAGGATACACCCTGGAAACCGCAACTCCTATTTTGAAATGCAGGAAAACCTAACGCCTGTATGGTGCTTGAAAAAAATACTATGATAGTAGTTCTGGATAAGTAATTTACCAGAGTGCTACAAACTTTGTCACTTTGGAAATTAGCTCTGGCATGGAGCATGGCACCCTAGCTTCATTGCCATTCCATCTCAAAAGTAGCAGCAGTGCCCAGTGAAGCCATGCCATGGAAGCATCATTCTGCTTTTAATGAAACAAGAATGACCAGGAACATATTTTTAACATCTTCATTGAAATATAAATACATAAAGTTGGCCAATTTAAAATGTATAACCCAGATTTTTAGTATAGCCACTGAGCTGTTCAATCACCATAATCTTAATTTATTATTCCACAAGGAAACTCCGTATCCATTAGTAATCACTCTCCACCCTCACCTCACCCCTAGTTCTAGGTAGTCAGTCTACTTTCTGCCTCTGTAGATACGCCTATTCAGGCATTCAAACACAAAATGTCAAGGCTTGATTTCTTACCTCAGCCTTTTACTATTGGTATCCCAGATCATTTCCAAATTAGTCACCTACCCTGATGGCACCCATCCCAGTGCTTCTACTATTTAATACTGCCAGTTCTATGAACTCAAATGGACTCAGACCCATGCAGTGTTTGATCTTTTGGGACTCCTCTCACTTGGCATGTTTTCAAAGTTCATGTATTATTGTCATTTTTTTTCTGTTGCTGAGTAATATTCTATTGCATTAATATATAATATCAGCTTGGTGAACAGTTGAGTTTCTACTGTTTTTTTCTATTATGGCTAATACTAATGTGAACTTGCAGATTTTTGTAGAGACATAGGGTTTCCCTGCTCATGTATGAGGTAGCTGCAATGGAAAGTTAAGGAGAAAAAAAAATTCATTAACTTTTCAGTTTGGTTTTTTTTTTTTGGTTATTTTTTTAAAACGTTTTATTAGGGGTTCATACAACTCTTATCACAATCTATGCATGTATCAAGTGTGTAAAGGACATCTATACATTCATTACCCTCATCATTCTCAAAACATTTGCTCTCCACCAGCCTTTGGCATCAGCTCCTCTTTTTTTTTCCCTCCCTCTCCACTACCCCCTCCCTCATAAGCCCTTGACAATTTAAAATTATTATTTTTTCATATCTTGCCCTGTCCGATGTTTCCCTTCACCCACTTTTCTGTTGTCTGTCCCCCAGGGAGGAGGTCACATGTAGATCCTTGTAATCGGTTCCCTCTTTCCAACCCACTCCCTCTACCATCCCAGTATCGCCACTCACACCCCTGATCCTGAAGGGATCATCCGCCCTGGATTCCCTGTGTTTCCAGTTCCTATCTGTACCAGTGTACATCCTCTGGTCTACCCAGACTTGCAAGGTGGAGTTTGGATCATGATAGTGGGAGGCGAGGGATCAGGGAAGCATTTAGGAACTAGACAAAAGTTGTATTTTTCATCGGTGCTATATCGCACCTTGACTCATCTCCTGCCCTAGACCCCTCTGCAAGGGGATCTCCAGTGGCCAACAAATGGGCTTTGGGTCTCCACTCTGCACTGTCCTCTTCATTCACTATGGTAAGACTTTTTGTTCTGATGATGCCTTATACCTGATCCCTTCGACACCTCGTGATCGCACAGGCTGGTGTGCTTCTTCCATGTGGGCTTTGTTGCTTCTGTGCTAGATGGCCGCTTGTTTGCCTTCAAGCCTTTAAGACCCCAGACTCTTATCTTTTTTGATAGCTGGGCACCATCAGCTTTCTTTGCCACATTTGCTTATGCACCCATTTGTCTTCAGTGATCATATCATGGAGGTGTGCACCCAATGATAAAATTTTTTGTTCTTTGATGTCTGATAACTGATCCCTTCGGAACCTCGTGATCACACAGGCTTGTGTGTTCTTCCATGTGGACTTTGTTGCTAGATGGCCACTTGTTTATCTTCAGGCCTTTATGACCCCAGATGCTATATCTTTTGATAGCCAGGCACCATCAGCTTTCTTCACCACATTTGCTTATTCACCCGCTTTTGTTTTCAGCAGTCGGGTCGGGAGGGTGAGCATTATAGAATGCCAATTTAATAGAAGAAAGTATTCGTGCATTGAGGGAGTATTTGAGTGGAGGCCCAATGTCCTTCTGCTACCTTAATTTTAAACCTATAAATATAGGCACATAGATCTATTTTCATCGACTTTTTAAAGCCCCATGTATATACCCAAGAAATCTTCTCACAAGCGACAGTCTAGGCTATTAAATAAAACTGCTCTGAACATTTGTGTACAAATCTTCGTATGAGCATGTATTTATTATTCTCTTTGGGTAAATACCTAAGAATAGAATGACTAGATCACATGGTAGGTGTATGTTTAACTTTTTAACAAACCACCAAGCTGTTTACCAACTGGTTGAGCCATTTTATATTCCCACTTTCAATGGGAGATTGCTTCACATCCTCACCATCTCCTGATATTAGCACTCTTTAATTTCAGTCAAATGAATTCATTGTGATAGCTCATTATAGTAGGTATCTAACTCACTTGATGACTACTGAAATTGACCATTTTTCGGTGCTTATGGACCATTTGTATATATTAGTAGGCGTATACAAATCTTTTGCCCATATTTAATCAAAGTATAGTATTTTCTATATATTGTTTTAGTCAGAATTAGATACTATTTAAGGAGCTAAATCTTTTATTCAATAAATTAGGCTTTATTTAGAACTTTTTAATCTCAAGAGTCTAGAAAAGATAAATTATCACTAGTGTTTTTAGAGTTCTCAATCAGGCTTGATTTGTTTCTGTAAAGAGGAAGAATCTTCCCTTTCATTTGAGTTGTGCTTCTTCTTTAGTTTTGGTGGTAACATAGATCACCAGAAATTTCTAGGATATTATCATCGCATGATAAATACAACTTCTGCGGTGTTTATACTTATGCAGGATATGAAGTAGGGGAAAGAAATCAGAATTTGGCCCACCCCCCTCCCAATTTCCTCCCTTGCCAAAGTAAATAAGCAAGTATATCTACTCTAAATTCTGAAACTTTCCGTACATTAGTCCTTTCCACTCTTAGCCCTCACTCCATTTCTTCGCTTAGCCCTGTTACCATCACTTTTGTACTAGAGAGAGAACAAACGAGGACATTCTAGAATGTTCATTCACCAATTAGAATGAAATCCGAGCAGCCCTATACAGAAGATCCAGAACTCTGTTCTCTCATCTCCCCTCGTACCCTCTACCTCAGAGTAGTCTCACCTCATAGCTGAGTCTCTAACTCTGCCCAGCATTTCAAACTGTTTCCTAATCCTTTTATTACTGAGCCTTACTATACTCTAGTCAGGTGAGTGTATATGTTAATTTTATTTTGCTTGAGTAAACTAAAGATTTTAAAGATCAAATTCTCTACACTTCTGTCTCTTTCCCTTTAAAAACAAAATACAAAGGAACTGATTAATCAGAATGTTAGAAATTATGTGAACATTGAGACCAGGTCACACCCCATGAAAGAGTGGCCCTGTCCATCTCTGCATGCCTTACATTTTTACTTCAGTGGGAGCATACAGTATGTCAGAACAAAACTCATTGCCATCAAGTCCATGTGAACTCTTTTTTTCTCTGCCCATTTCCCTCTTTGCATCCCACTTCTTAGAAGGGTTTTTGGTATTCATATTTTAAATAAACCTGCTTGGGAGATATTTGGCCATCTCTGATGCTCCTTTTAAGCATATGAGGTCATAATACTTCACTTTTATGCTAAAGTTGGTTTTTAAATTTGAACTGCTTTGGTTTGGGTTTTGAAGCTCTTTTAGTGAGCAGAGAATATATCCAAAATAATCTCTTAAGAAGGATTTTCCCCCGTCTTCTCCACAGAGAATCCCTTGTTGTGAACTTAATGAAGCATTCAAAGACGACATATGACTCTTTCCAAGACGAACTTGAAGATTATATAAAAGTGCAAAAAGCCAGAGGCTTAGAGCCAAAGACTTGTTTCCGAAAGATGAGAGAGGACTATTTGGAAACCTTTGGGTACAAAGAAGAGGTTGATTGCAGACCCAGATACAGAATGTCTAATCATACACTCCCATCGGAGGCTATGCAGACTTATCCAAGGTCATACAGTAGTCCACAAACATTGGAAAACCGGTTACCTCAGAGGCTCCCAGCTCATGAGAGCAGACTGAGATTAGACTCTCCTGGCTACTGTCAACTGACCCAGGACTATTCTTCAGAAAAAACAGTACCCTTGGGCCTCGGTCAGCAAGAATACAATTGTGGCTCATATAGTGGAGAATCCGGAGTTTACAAGCACACCTCCTCAGAAACCAGCCCTGGTGCCCATCAAGCCAGTCATAAACAGATACACCAGAAGAGAAAAAGGCACCTTGAGGAAGGCAGAGAAAAACCCGAGGAGGTGCGGCCCAAGCACAAGAAGAAGAAAAGTTGTGAGGAAGTAGATTCAGACAAACATCCGAGCATCCAAAGGAAGAAAACAGAGGTGGAAACAGTTAGTGTCAGTACAGAAAAGCCTAAGAGTCGAAAGGAAAAAAAGAGAGAAGTATCCTCTAAGAAAGAGGAGCGTAAGCGGAGAAAAGAGAAAAAGGATCAAGGCGAAGAAAGGACAGAGGAGGAAATGCTGTGGGACCAGTCCATCCTTGGATTTTGAAATCACATAGTCGGTTCTCCTAAGATCGCAGTGAACAAAAAATTGTTGAGTAGTTTGGTTTTGTGGGTTTCATGTTCCTATCACTCTTCTTACGTGAACAGGTATTTTAATCGCTAACAAAGACCAGTTGAATGGAAGGAGTTCAGTATGCTTACTCTCCTACACAGAAACTACTTTTCCTTACTTTCTAAAAGCTTCTTTACATTTTCTTATATGTAATGTAATTTCCCTTAATGACACTGACTGCTTTTATCCAACTATTGCTCTGATAGTAGAGTTATTTCCCTTGGGAGGTTGTTTGAAATTGGAGGATTAATAAGCTTTGCAGAATCTGCTTCGTGGTTGGGGTTGCTTTGGTCTTAGCGGGATACTTTTATGTTGGTTTTCTCTATGAGCAATTTAGATTGATTATTTCCTTTGTTAGCGCTAACATGCATATTATAGGTTAGAAATTGGAAAGTTAAACCTATTACAATAATAAGCTTAGATTTAAATATGGTTTTAAAGGTTCTAAGAGTTCTGATACAAAATAAGCTTATATTCTGTACTTGTTTATAATAAAGTATTCTAATTTCACATGTTGAGCTGTGTCAGTGATCTGTTCCTGCTCAGTGATGAGTTTATGTTGAGTGTGGAATAGCCAAAATTGCGCAGTTTTACTTAACAAGCAAGATCTTTTGAGTAAGTCGACTTTATAGTTCTAAGAATTCCCTTTCTGGTACATTGTATTGTTTCAAACTTGAACCTACTTTTCAAAGTAGAGATTTTTGACTGACCACAATGTCTTTTTTCAAGTAAAGTGGAAAGAATTTATGAGATAAAATTTCATTATCTTGCTCTGTCCTGATCTTTTTTTAAAGTTAATATTCTGATGGTCCCACGTGTTCTAATAAGCATATCAAGGCTTGGAGCATCCTTCTTATGTTGTAGAAATTAATCGGTAGTGAAAATGGACAACACATTCAGCTGTTACTTAAAGATTGTGGAGGTTGGAACCCCCTTAGCGGAACCTTGGAAGACCGTAGAAGGCCTGGCTAATCTACTTTGATTAATCTACTGAAAATTCAGCCATTGAAAACCATATGGAGTACAATTCTGTGACACATATGGGGTTACCATGAATCAAAACTGACCCAACAGCAACAAGGTACCGTATTTTAAAAAGAATAACAGCCTGGAATAGAATCCCAGAGTTAAACTCAGCAACATTGTTAAGTTGCCATGTGATTTTGGAAAAGTCACTTTAACCTCATTTTCCTCATTATCAAATGTGTGTGACTATAAAGCCTGACCTCTAAAATGTCTTTGAAAAAAGGTTGTGTAATAGAAACTCTATAGCATGTACTTTCATAACAAAGCATGTATAATCTAATACCAACTCTAAATAACCTCCCTGCACCATTTCCAATGGCAATTCTTCTAACAAATCACTGAAGTTAGATCAGGACACACTGCTCCACATTGTCAAGTCAGCCTAAATCTGTGGTGTGGGCGCGGTGGTGGGCACACTGCTAACCTGCAGGCTACAAATTGGAAACTTGCGACTGCCCCATTAGGTTTGATAATTAGCTAGAAAATTTTACCTTACTCAAAATGTGCTGTACCCATGTTCATAGTTTTATTACAACAAATATACATCAGGATCAGCTGTAAAGAGGTAAGTAAGGTTCCAGGAGGATCACAAAATGCAATATCTCTGTCCCAAAGACTTGCTCCAATTTCACTGTCCAGAGTTTTTATTGGGGGTTCTGGTTGTCAGTGACACTTGCAGGATCAGAGTGAAACCCTCCGGATTCTTGACACTAGATCCTTACGGAACAAAGAGCCTCATTTTTCACCCTCGGGCAGCTAACAGACTAATGCTTACCTCAGTACTAGGACTTACTGGTATTTCACTGTGTAGATAAAACTGATTGATTGCATCAGTTTCAGCTCTCCTCTGAGGTCTGGCTGATGTAGGTTTTTCCTGCCATGGCCAACCTAGCCCACTAGAAGTTGCTCCCTAGCATAAACCATGATTATGTGTGGTATGAAGCCTTTGTGGATGATGAAGACACTTTAGTCACTTGGGAAATTCTAGGGATTTAGAAATTATCTTCCAGGAACCAGAGATAGAAGATAAACTCTCAGTTTGCAAACATGCATATTTCCTCTTCTAAAAAAGCCCTCAACCCTTACATCCTTTATTCAGCTGACCCTTTTCACATCAAAATTTTCACTTTCTATATGTATGTTTGCCTCACATTTTCTTGGACCGTTCTCCCAACCAATGCTCCCCTAGTTTCTGACCCTAATCCTCTGAAACTGCACATGATAAGGTCCCTGATGACCTCCATTTTTTTAAGTCCAAAGGATACTTTTTATATTCCATCCAGCTTCTCAGCATGTTCTACCTGATTAATCAATATCTCTCAATATACTGCTCTTGGTTTCCATGGCACCATATATTCCTGATTTTCCCTATATCAGTAGTTCCTCCTCTTCATGGTCATCTTTACTGCTTCTGTTATGGTTTGTTCTGAGATACATGGTTTTCCTCCATGCCTGCTTCTGGATGCTTACAAGATTTTACCTGGCAGAGGCTGGGATGCAAGGATAAGTACTTTTATAAGTGAACGTAAAGCTTTTGATAATGCATTCTCACAGATAAGAGAGGACTTTCATCTCCAGAAAGCGTGGAGAGACAGGTGAAGAGGCACATGAAGACACCAGGAAAGTGTGAGTGGTGAAACCAAAAAGGGGGAGCCTGCAACTAAAGCTTCATTTTATAGGCATGGTTGTGTGTATTCATGGATTCTTACTGCACCCATGTTTGTGTGACCTATAGTGTCGCTGGTCTTTACTTCACATGCTCAAGCTTTGAGTGGGTGTGCATAAAAGTGCATGTGACATAGTTGGTCCTTACTTGCCTTTCGCTTCCCATAGCCGCCTAATGTTTGCCTGATCTTTTAGGGAAGACCCTTTTGTTTATGGGCATGGCTAGTTATTCCCTGTGGGTTGTCGGGCATCTCCTTTTTCCCTAAGCTCCCTGCCTATCAGTTCGTCCTCCCCAACCTTTAAATGAATGTAGAGTACATCAGGATCCAGTCCTGGACTAATTGTGTGTGTGTGTGTGTGTGTTTAATCATTTTATTAGGGGCTCA